>NC_138531.1:91654187-91990511 GCF_964234715.1 Podarcis melisellensis | reverse complement strand
GGACCAGAGCATGCCAGGCACTCCTGTCTTCCACTGCCTCGCGCAGTTTGGTCAAACTCATGCTGGTAGCTTCAAGAACACTGTCCAACCATCTCATCCTCTGTCGTCCCCTTCTCCTTGTGCCCTCAATCTTTCCCAGCATCAGGGTCTTTTCCAGGGAGTCTTCTCTTCTCATTAGGTGGCCAAAGTATTGGAGTCTCAGCTTCAGGATCTGTCCTTCCATTGAGCACTCGGCTGATTTCCTTCAGAATGGATCGGTTTCATCTTCTTGCAGTCCATGGGACTCTCAAGAGTCTTCTCCAGCAACAGAATTCAAAAGCATCCATTCTTCGGCGATCAGCCTTCTTTATGGTCCAGCTCTCACTTCCATACATCACTACTGGGACAACCATAGCTTTAACTATATGGACCTTTGTTGGCAAGGTGATGTCTCTGCTTTTTAAGATGCTGTCTGGAGGCTCTTAATCTCGGGGTTGTGGGTTTGAGCCCCATGTTGGGGAAAAATATTGCAGGGAGCATTGCAGGGAGTTGGCCTAGATGACCCTCATGGTCCCTTCCAACTCTGAGGGTCTATGATTCTGAGACTAAGGTTTAACTTTGACCCCTTCTAGATCAGAACTGGATATGGAACAACTGATTGGTTCAAAATTGGGAAAGGAGTACGACAAGGCTGTATTTTGTCTCCCTGCTTATTTAACTTATATGCAGAATTCATCATGCGAAAGGCCGGGCTGGATGAATCCCTAGCCGGAATTAAGATTGCCGGAAGAAATATCAACAACCTCAGATATGCAGATGACACAACCTTGATGGCAGAAAGTGAGGAGGAAATAAAGAACCTTTTAATGAGGGTGAAAGAGGAGAGCGCAAAATATGGTCTGAAGCTCAACATCAAAAAACGAAGATCATGGCCACTGGTCCCATCACCTCCTGGCAAATAGAAGGGGAAGAAATGGAGGTAGTGAGAGATTTTACTTTCTTGGGCTCAATGATCACTGCAGATGGTGACAGCAGCCACGAAATTAAAAGACGCCTGCTTCTTGGGAGAAGGGCAATGACAGGCCTAGACAGCATCTTGAGAAGTAGAGACATCACCTTGCCAACAAAGGTTCGTATAGTTAAAGCTATGGTTTTCCCAGTAGTGATGTATGGAAGTGAGAGCTGGACCATAAAGAAGGGCTGATCGCCGAAGAATTGATGCTTTTGAGTTATGGTGCTGGAGGAGACTCTTGAGAGTCCCATGGACTGCAAGAAGATCAAACCTCTCCATACTGAAGGAAATCAACCCTGAGTGCTCACTGGAAGGACAGATTGTGAAGCTGAGGCTCCAGTACTTTGGCCACCTCATGAGAAGAGAAGACTCCCTGGAGAAGATCCTGATGTTGGGAAAGATGGAGGGCACAAGGAGAAGGGGGCGACAAAGGACGAGATGGTTGGATAGTGTTTTCGAGGCTACCAGCATGAGTTTGACCAAACTGCGGGAGGCAGTAGAGGACAGAGGTGCCTGGCGTTCTCTGGTCCATGGGGTCACGAAGAGTCGGACACGACTAAACGACTAAACAACAACAACAACAGATCAGAGCAAACTCCCCATCCTCTTTCACAGAGTAGGAAAGCAAATGCCACTAGGAAGCCCAGACAATCAGGTCATGAAAGTAATAATCTCCCGCCACCCTCCTCTTCACAGTTGCTTCACACCAAGAGGTTCTCAGGAGTTTAAAGAATGTGCCAACACATAAAGCATGTAGAAGTATGTGTGGAGATGAACTCTGGAAGAGCTCAGGGCATGCCTAGGGAACCTCTCTGAACCTGTGCACTTACATTGATATATTAAAATGGATTATTAGTGTATTTTCTGTTGTTACAGAGAAGTGGGGTGGAGGAGAACTGTCCAGGTTATCCAAGCAATTTCAGAAAGACTAAAATATTCAGTCTGTGGTGTGTAAAAGCTTTCTCCCAGCCACTCTTTACCAAAAGTAGGGGGAAGCCAATTTGCTGGCAAGCTTTCAGATAACTTGATTCTCCCCTTCCCTTGATAAAATAAACCCCCATTGCAAGGGGGTGCAGGTGGGGCGAGGGAGGACAAGAACCAACACCCTAATTAATCTTTCAGAAAGAATGGAAGAGATCTTGTTATGTAATTGTAAGTACTGGTGCATAAGAATGTGAGCAGGCTGTTGCTTTTGTTACTATGGAAATATGGATCTTACACTTTTTAAGGGGTCTGCCTCAGATCTACAGTCCATAAAGCGAGGGAACGACTTGTTAATTCACAATCATTTTATTGAGCCACATAAAGTCTTGACATCGGTAGTTATTTTTTTGCCAATTTCCAGAGGAGCTGCGGATGGGCAGGATAAATCTGTAGTGTTTTATGTCCACAGAATAAAACCAGGAGATTTTAGTCACCTATGTATTCTTTCATTAGTGATCGCTCCCCCCTACCCCCCACCCCCCACTCTGGCTCTTCAATTCAACGCAGGACAGTACATGCTGGGTGTGATCCTCACTAAATTAAGTGCTTTCCAGACACCTTGATTTCAATGGGAGAGATAAAGCAAGGGCTTAACAGAGCAATCCTATGCTGCAATTGCACTAGTGGAGGGAGGTGACTGCGCTGGAGGAACAGATGCTTTTCCCAGGTAGCCAGCATGGCTCTGAACCTCCAGATCTTGCGGATACCTACTTCCATCATCCCTGACTGTGGCAGATGCAAGGCAACCAGGAAAGTGCTGCTTCCAGCTGCTGCCCAATTGCCATTGACCCATGACAGGGCCTTCTTGGTAGTGGTTCACTGTTGGTGGAATGCCTTCCTCGATGTGGTGCATCTCTCCCAATCATTACTGACTTTCAGGAGAAATTTTGGTAAAAACATCCCTGTTCACCCAAGCATTTGATGGTTGAAAGAGACTGGCCATGGCACTCTTCAGATTGGCAATGGTGTGTTTGCTTTTTTAATGCTTTTAGGTGTTTAAAGGTAAAGGTAAAGGGACCCCTGACCATTAGGTCTAGTCATGACCAACTCTGGGGTTGCGGCGCTCATCTCGCTTTATTGGCCGAGGGAGCCAGCGTACAGCTTCCGGGTCATGTGGCCAGCATGACTAAGCTGCTTCTGGCAAACCAGAATAGCACACAGAAATGCCGTTTACCTTCCTGCCGGAGCGGTACCTATTTATCTACTTGCACTTTGACATGCTTTCGAACTTCTAGGTTGGCAGGAGCAGGGACCGAGCGACGGGGGTTCACCCCGTCGCAGGGATTCCAACCGCCAACCTTCTGATTGGCAAGTCCTAGGCTCTGTGGTTTAACCCACAGCGCCACCCGCGTCCCTTTTAGGTGTTTAGATAGTTTTTTTAAAATTGCTTTGGGATGTTTTTAGTTGGTTTTTAAATTGTTTTAAATATGTTACTTTGTTTTAACTTTCTGATGTTTGTCGCCCTGGGCTCCTTTGTGAGGAAGAGTTGGATACAAATTTCATACATAAATTTACTATACAAATGAACATCTGGCTATTGGCCATCACCACCATGTACACTTGCCTGGCAAAAGGTTCCACTCTGCTCAGTGGGCTTTACCTCTGAATAGACACACTTAGGATCTCTGATTCCTCCGCCACTGAGACAAAAGCTGTTGTTAATGTACGTAATTCCTCTTAGTGAAATTGTGTCTCCATGGTAACTAATGGAGATGCTTCAGTGCTATGTAGTGGGGTTATGTTTTCATGCCAAGAACCAGGGAAATGATAGCATGTCCACTTCTCATAACAGTCAAAACATGATGCTGGGATATGGGCTCTTAAATAAAAAACAAAAAATCAACACTATAATAAAATGAATCCAGGCCTCGCTAGCATGCCTATATCAGGAAGCTCAGCGCATGGTGTGTTTTTAAATGGGTGAAGCAAAACAGAATTGTCAGTGAGAGTGTGTGTTGTGCGTGGGTGTGCAAGAGGTTTACAGCAGTGTGGCTGAAATCAGTGGAACCAGATGGAAAATTGTTCCACAGAAATTAAGTTTGCCATGTGAAAAGGCACCCACACTGCTGCGGTACAATAACAGGCAGAGGGAGAAACATTTATATGACACTTTTGAGTGTTCCAAGTGATTCATAGGCATTATCTCAGTAATCCACAACCCTGTTATTGTTCCCATTTTGCAGATGGAAGCCTGAGGGTAATGACTCATCTGTCACTGAAAAGTTCCGTAAGTGAGGAGAGACTTGAACCTAGGAATTCACAGCTCACTCCTCTCCAGGGAGGAGGGCCATAGTTCAGTGACAGAGCATCCCCTCTGTCTGCAGAAGAGCCTCGGTTCGATCCCAGCATTCCCAGGTTGGGCTAGGAGGGACCTCTGCCTGAAACCATGCAGAGCAGCTGCCACTCAAAGCAGACAGTACTGAGCTACATGAACCAGTGGCCTGATTTCATATGCACCTTTTCTTTTTCTTTTTTTTTGCAAGCAACTTCCTCTAAAATAATGCATTTTTATACGTGACTTTCACCAATGTTTGCATTTGACGCGTATTTTTCCTTCTTGTGTGCATTTTTGTGCAGGTTACCTGGCTAGGAAACTACACTGCAAAAAATGAGAGAAATGCAAATTTCAATACACAATAGTGGGACTAGGTATAAAGGTAAAGGGACCCCTGACCATTAGGTCCAGTCGTGGCCGACTCTGGGGTTGCGGTGCTCATCTCGCTTTATTGGCTGAGGGAGCCGGCATACAGCTTCTGGGTCAGGTGGCCAGCATGACTAAGCTGCTTCTGGCGAACCAGAGCAGCGCACGGAAACACCGTTTACCTTCCCGCCGGAGTGGTACCTATTTATCTACTTGCACTTTGACGTGCTTTCGAACTGCTAGGTGGCCAGGAGCTGGGACCGAGCAACGGGAGCTCACTTCATCGTGGGGGTTCGAATCACCGACCTTCCGATTGGCAAGCCCTAGGTATAGTTCAATACATATAGTATTGGACTAGATATAATGTATGGGTTGGACTAGGTGATCCTTTGGTATCTTTCCAATTCTACACTTATTCTATGCCCTACATTGAGCCTCCATTCAATGCTATGGAAGTGTTATGGCTGCCAGGCTTTCAGCGCAGTTCCTAACTGCAGCTGCACTTGCAACAGCAGCCAAATGCAATATAAGCCTTGGAGAAAGAGAAATGAACTGTTGCATTTCTCCTCCCCATGGAAAAAGTTGGTGGGATTTCCCCACCCACAAATAGGGTGGCGAATTTCAAAAGGCCGCTTGCCCACAATGTTTTGCTGTTGCTTGAAATCTGTGAAAGGCCACAGACACCTGCTAACAGCTCAAAGCTGGCTGGAGTATTTAAAAAGTTAGCATTCCCTTTGCAGTGTAGGAGAGGGGAGGATCCGCCACAATGATTCATTCCTTTGAAAAGAAAAAAGGGAGGGAAGGGGATAAACCATCAGGATGTTTGCTCCATGCACAGAGAAGAAAGGGAGATTGCAGGCAGCAATGTCAGCCTTTTTTTCCCCCCAGGGCCCTGCGTCACAAGAGACCAAAATAAGCAACAACAAAAATAAACATTTCTGGCAAGAACTGTTGTTGCTTTTTACCTGACCTGATCAGGAGCCACAAGATTTGATGATATGCTGCCCTGGAGTTAGTCTTCTGTCCTGCTGGGATGATTCTTACAAGAATAAGGAAAGGGGCAGGATAATCTGTGTGGCTTCATCGTTGGTGCCTCATCAAGGCCTGTAGTAAAATGAGGTGGTTGAATTCATTGCACCTCTTCAGTCAGCAGGTGGGAAATACCATTTCTAACATTCTATTGCATTTAAAAAAAGAACCTCCCTCTGGACTGAAAAGCAGGACAAACTCAACGGGCTAGCTTTCTGCTTGCAGGGGGTGGTTTTAATTAAAAAAACAACAACAACAACCCATGACACTCACACTTTGGGTCAGTTGTTGTCTCTCAGACTAACCTACTTCAAAGGGTTGTTGTGAGGGCAAAATGCAATTGTGGAGTTGTCTTGAATTCCTTGAAAGGAAGCAAAAAATTGTGGGACTTTTTCTTTTGGTTTTTAAGGTTGTTTTTTTAAGGGTATTTTGATCTGTCTGGTGTATGCTTTCCTGGGAATTTGTCTCGAAGGAAAGGAAAATGAATGTATACAGTTTGCCTTCTATAAGTCTTAAGAACGTAAGAAGGGCCTTACTGCAGGATCAGACCACAGGCCCCATCTCATCTAGACCCTCTTCTTAAACTGCAAAACTCTCAAGCAGGACCTGAATGCAACAGCAGTTTCCCCACCTGGGACTTGCAGAAACAGGTACAGTCATACCTTGGTTTTTGAACGCCTTGTAAGTCGAACATTTTGGCTCCCAAACGTCGCAAACCCAGAAGTGACTGTTCCGGTGTGCAAACTATTTTTGGAAGCCAAACGTCTGACAGGCCTTCCGCAGCTTCTGATTGGCAGCAGGAGCTTCCTGCAGCCAATCAGAAGCCGCGCTTTAGTTTTAGAACGTTTTGGAAGTCAAACAGATTTCCAGAATGGATTTCGTTCAACTTCCAAGGTACAACTTTATTCGAGAACATGTTGCTTCTGTTGCTGGAAGCAGTAGCCACCATAACTACCGTACCAGCCAGCCATCAACAGTGCTGTCCTCCACGAATTTTTCTGATTCTCTTTTAAAGCCATCTAAATTGGTGGCCCTCACTGTATCTTGTGGCAGCAATGATTTAACTTAATATTCAATTTGTGTGTTTTTTCCCCTGGCATGATAGTGACTCAAAGTTCTTTGCTCCCCTCCTCCTCAGATACAGTAAATGGATTTGGCACTGCAGCCATCAACCAGAAATTCTATCATTGTGACTAACTGTATAGACCAAGTTTAGGAGTAATATTGAATAGTTTCTTGCTAATCAGGTACACTTTGCATGAAAATAAGAAATCATAGCTATTGTGCCTCATCTGCACCCATAATGGGGCAAATATTTCAAAATCACAACCAATTCTTCCCTGAAAGTCAAAAATTTTGATTCCCTATAATTACCTTATTACCATGTAATGATTTTAGGTTGCTGTAAAATACCCATTCAATTTTTTACTTGGATATTACTCAATAAAGTGTTGCTTAAATGCTTAGAAAAAGATGTGTCTATGGCAACATGTTCCTACTACAGGAAACCTTAAACACCCCCAACCATTGCTGAACATTTAAAATAGAGGAGAAAAGTCACTGGCTAAATTGTACAAGTGGAAGAAGAAACACTCACACAACCTGACTTGCAATTTGGGCAGCCCAATTTATCCCATATTATGAGAACCATTAAATGGTTGTAAAGAAGAAGGCTGTCACAGAAGATAATATATACCAAATCTTCTGCTAGCTTTGACTACTTTGACAACGATATTTCAGATCATTGTCATAGGGGGACCAGAATGATACTTTTTTAAAAGTCATCTAAGGCAGTGACAAACCTAGACAGCATCTTAAAAAGCAGAGACATCACCTTGCCAACAAAGGTCCGAATAGTTAAAGCTATGGTTTTCCCAGTAGTGATGTATGGAAGTGAGAGCTGGACCATAAAGAAGGCTGATCGCCGAAGAATGGATGCTTTTAAATTATGGTGCTGGAGGAGACTCTTCAGAGTCCCATGGACTGCAAGAAGATCAAACCTATCCATTCTGCAGGAAATCAGCCCTGAGTGCTCACTGGAAACACAGATTGTGAAGCCGAGGCTCCAATACTTTGGCCACCTCATGAGAAGAGAAGACTCCCTGGAAAAGACCCTGATGCTGGAAAAGATGGAGGGCACAAGGAGAAGGGGACGACAGAAGACGAGATGGTTGGACAGTCTTCTCGAAGCTACCAGCATGAGCTTGACCAAATTGCGGGAGGCAGTGGAAGACAGGAGTGCCTGGCGTGCTCTGGTCCATCGGGTCATGAAGAGTCGGACATGACTTAACGACTAAACAACAACAACAAGAAGGCAGTGACCATCACCAAATCTTGTGAATACCATAAATTATTGGTGCATGTTCCATGCATAATTTTCCTTGCTAGTCAAGAACAAAAGGGAGTCTCCTATGGAACAGCAGCAGCAGCTGCAACATCAACAGGCTCCTTTGGGAGGAAGTAATAAAGAACAATAAATGACACACCCCAGGGCTTTTTTTTCCAGCCAGAACTCAGTTTTGGAACCTCTCAGGTGAGCGCCATTGCCATTGTAAGAGAACAAAGGAGGAGTTCCATGGTGAGTTCTGGCACCTTTATCCTAGGAAAATAGCACACACACGCGCGCGCGCGCGCACACACACACACACAGAGAGTGCATGAGATACTCAGATTTTTAAAATTACAGAAAACCCTCATTCCTGGTAGACTAAAAGTTATTCTCAAATTTCATGCTGCCATAATCCTTTCTGCAGTGCTTTTCAGGAAACATCACCTGATATTCTATATGTGTTTGAATTTCTTTAAAAAATAAATCGAGCAAATAAATTGAATTATCCCCTTTCATTCTTACTTCCTCATTCTATTACCGCAATTGACAAACCCATCTAAAAGGCCAGAACTAAAAAAATAAAAATGAAGGGAATTCAGCATAGTTTTGGAGCAACACAACAAAAAATCAATCTGTTGAAAAGTAATTGCCACCATTCAAAAAGAGCCGTGACTGAAAATTCATGAGGCCCCATCAGCATTTCATAAAGCAGCAGCATAAGGGAACATCTGGTGTGCTTTGTGTATTCTGGTATCCACAGTGTGTCTTGGGCAAGCCTGCAAAATGTTCCTAAGAATCAATCCTATTATCATTTTTCCTGTCCAAAGAAGCCAAGGTCCTAACCTGCATTCAGTGAATGAAGAAAGTCTGGCCTGACTCTAAGTCAAACTATGGCTTATCAGGACTGTGCAAATGTGCCGACTTCCAGAGAGGAGATCATGTCTGTGTTGCTCGTCCCCAGTCCTTTCAGCCTAGTGCAGCAGCTAAAGCAAAGTTTGGCTTAATGCATCATCCAAACCTGGGATCGTGGTTAAGCTCTGTCCTCCTCAAACACAAATTACAAACAAAAACAAACTAGGACTACAGCTTGTGGCTAAGGAGGAGAGACCTTAACTAGGAGTCTATGTTTGCATGGCACATCAAGCCAAATCTTGACTTAGCTGCAATGGCAGAATGCTGCGGTGAGACTCCTTACGGGGTCGTCGCCGTGGGATCACATTCACCTGCTGCTATACCAGCTGCACTGGCTCCCGGTGGAGTACAGGATCAGGTTCAAGGTGCTGGTTTTAACCTTTAAAGCCCTATACGGCCTAGGACCCTCATATCTACGGGACCGCCTCTCCTGGTATGTCCCACGGAGGACCTTACGGTCTTCAAACAAAATGATCTTGGAGGTCCCGGGCCACAGGGAGCTTAGGCTGGCCTTAACCAGAGCCAGGGCTTTATCGGTTGTGGCTTCGATTTGGTGGAACGCTCTGTCACCAGAGACTAGGGCCCTACAGGACTTGACATCTTTCCGCAGGGCCTGCAAGACAGAGCTGTTCCACCAGGCCTTTGGCCAAGGCACAGCCTGACCCCTTCCTTTGGTAATCCTCACAGAACTCTAGCCCAATGGTTGCCATTAATTTGATTTTGAATTGATTTTAGAATGAGTTGATTTTAGAATGCAGTTCAATTACTTGATTGTGATTTTATGTAAATTGTGTTACTTTCATTGTTGTTAGCCGCTCTGAGCCCAGCTTCGGCTGGGGAGGGCGGGATATAAATAAATAATAATAATAATAATAATTATTATTATTATTATTATTGGATGAGGTGAGGAGCAAAATAGCTGCAATCTCTCCCCCCCCCCCCACAAGAGCTGATGCACTCATATATTTGTGTGAAGTCATGGTTCGGTGCGCTCAGCGACATACATTAAATGATATATGCACACTAAACTTCTAGCATTACACAGTGAGAAGCGTGAGACACCATAAAGCTAATCTACGTATTTATTTACTCACTCTGTACAGAAAAAGCATCATGGCGTCCTCTCTCATCAGCTCCGAGAGAAAACAGAACGAAGTCAAAGCAAAAGAACCGTCCAACAGTACAGACAACGGGAGAGAGATAAGGCTGTCTTCCGTTCCCATAGTCCTCCCAGACAGGCAGGTGAATTACACCAGTCACACCTGCAGCGTCGGATGCATGAAATACTAACAGAAACAACCATCACTGTGGCTTATTGAATTTCAATGGACCAACTTTGGGGGTTATTCCATGCCTCTCTCATTCAGCGTGAAGCCATATGCCTCATCGGAAGGTTATAAGAGGGTCCTTTGATACCGTGGTGCATGTTAAGGGACCTTTGTAAATAAGCAAAGGTCACCTTTGAACCATTTCCTCCGGTCAACGAGATGGGTGAATACACCCTTTTACATTTGCATTGGCACAGGGCGATAATGTTATTCGTGAGCTGTGATTCCTGCTTTGCAGAGGGTTGGGTTGGGTTACCCCTGGGGTACCTTCCCATTCCGTTATTCTACTCTTCAGTCTAGCTCCAGAGGCTAGCAAAAGGACGGCAAATTCTTTCTTCAGACAATGCATTTGCTGAGTAACCTCTTGGTATTCAGTCTGTAACATGAAATAGATTAACCTTGAGAGGAAGCTACTAAACAGATGGCGAGATAGGGGAGGAAGAAGGGGAAAGGCCGGGAGGGGAAGAAATCTGTATGCAGGTAAGTCTGAAGTTGCGGAAAAACCTGCGGTCAGCCGGATAAGCATGTATACAAAAAGCAGGGAGGAAGCAAATAACAATGAAAAAGGGATAGCCTTGAGGAAGTCAGTCAAATCAAAACTTTTCACTGGCTCCATAATTAACCTGAGGTAACGAATACCAAACAGCATCTCACCGAAAGTTAAGGCAATGGAATTAGAACACAAGAATGCCTGTCACAGCTGTGATTGACATTAATGACAGCTAATGAACATGGCATATATATATATATTTTAAAACCTACTTTGCTCTCCCTACCCTCCCTCCTCCACCAGAAACAATACGCCTGTCATAGCAAAACAAGGCCCCAGGGAGTATGCAAACAGAGACAGAATATTTCCTCTAGTTCATGTCTAATCCAGGTCCACCTTCCCCTATTTACCAGTAACTCTTTGGGTGCCTGTCCCTGATCAATAATTTGTTTATTGTTCCTGTTTTGCATTTTGGAAACTATCAGGTATGTGTGCTTTTTAAAAAAATATATGCTTTTGTTAATTTTCCAGAATGCGTAACAAATAATAAGTTAAACAATCACAACAATTTAGTTCCATGACAAGTGAGACCGCAGTGCTACAATGACACAAAAGTTGAAAGAAAGAAAAAACCGTGTCAGGTGGAGATGTCTTAAAGTTACGTATGTGGCTAGAGGATAAGTAGGGCATTTGTGAGTTAAGTTAGTGGATGCTAGAGATGAAGGAGAAGATTGATCCAGTTCACATTTAAAGACAAGCTTCCCAAATTCATGTTTTCTGAAACAAAGCACGGACCAAAATACAGTCATCCTATGAAACGCGCCCTTCTCCAAATTTTGAAATGCTGTTCCCCAGCCAAATAATGTGTCCAGAAATGCATGTACTTGGGTAAAATGTGCTTTAAAACGCATTATGTTTGTGAAATGCATATGTTGACTCTGGCTAATGTGTCAATAAATCCCTGTGCATCAGCACAAAACAGCACCTCGCAGCTTCCCTCGAATCTTCTCATGGCTACTCATCTAGATAGCAAATGTTTCCTTTCATGTCAGTGTTTATTTGAAGCCCGCTTTCCCTTCCAAAGCAAAGCCCTAAGCAACTGACAACACAGGAAGCTGACAGGGAACGAGTGAGACCACTAGCACATCTAGTTCAGTATTGTCTACGCTGCCTGGTATAGGCCCTCCAGGGTTCTGGACAGCAGACATTCCCAAACCTACCTGGAGATGGCTGAATGAACCAGGGACCTTCTGGACACAGGGCAGATTCTCTGCCACTGAGCTACATCCCTTGCTGACCAGTGAACTATGGCCCTGAGCTACACATGTCGCTGAAGGAGCACTGAGCTGCAAATATTCTGCACAACAGCCAGATCAATTGTGAGATTAACTGCTATATTAAATTCCCCCTCTATAAAAAGAAAAGGGAAAACAAACTGTTCCGCTGACTTTATAAGCACACCAACTTCAAGGGCTTGCGTGGAACAGATTATTGCAGGGCAAATGAATGCAGCAAAGAAATACTGTATTTTTCACTCTATAAGACGCACCAGACCACAAGTCTGGAGGACAAGTCTGGAGGTCTGTTTTTGGAGGAGGAAAACAAGAAAAAAATATATTCTGAATCTCAGAAGCCAGAACAGCAAGAGGGATCGCTGCGCAGTGAAAGCAGCAATCCCTCTTGCTGTTCTGGCTTCTGGGATAGCTGCGCAGTCTGCATTCACTCCATAAGACGCACACATATTTCCCCTTACTTTTTAGGAGGGGAAAAGTAAGCCTTATGGAGCAAAAAATACGGTACTTGGTTTGGAAAGGCACCCACTTTCACCTTACCAGTTGGTGCAAGCGAGAGAGAAAGACAGAACACAATTTGCAAACCACAGCACTAGATTTCAGCAGTGCTTTGGGGAAAACCAACGCACAAAGTGTGACTGAATGTTACGGGGGATGGCGATGGGAAAGAGGAGCCAGCCAAACACATATCTTCTGGGGCACTGCTGTTTTGAAACCTTGGAAAGGTGGCAGGGTGTTGTGAATTGCTGGTGCCTGTATCCAAACAGCCTCCGTTCACAGAAAGTGGTTCTGACAAGTCATGCAGGTGAGAGAGAAACACAGGAAAAGCAGCACAGAGCCTGGTCTGAAACTGCTTGATCGTTAGGCTTTCCTTTCCTTTCCTTCTGCAGCATCTCACATTCGCCTTTGGACACAGGCCTCTTTCTTTTTAAAAGCAACTAAATTTGCCTGGAGACTGATGAAGCCTCCCTGCATCCCTTGCAGCTAGGAAGCATGTAAAGCGAGCAACTAAACCAGAGGCTATTGTCAAATCTCACCTGCAGCGCAACATTGCAAGGGAGGGAAGGAGCCAGCTTTACAGCTGCCAAGCCAAGCGCTTCATGTTCAAACATTGCAATCTCAAGACGGAGAGAAAAGAGGACCCTGATTCACAAGGAGCTTTGTTAAACAAAAAGCAAAAAAAAAAAATTGGCTCCAGCTGCTGATTCACTCTCGTATAAGCCAAGATTGCAAGACTCTTTCAGTTCCTTCCTGCCTACAGAGCAGTCGATTCCTCCATTGATTAACCATTTCACCAAGCAGGACCGAGCAACTGAAGTTCATAACAGAAACCCTGGAGGCACTTCTACTGGGAAAGTGATTAAGGATCCGTTCGCCTGAGACTCAAAACACATGACTGAGGTGCTGCCATTCCACCAGGCTGCAGCAAAAAGAGATGGGAAGCAGGACACTTTGCTGAGACACCATCTCCATCAAGCTCATCCTCTCCATGAGCTGTTTCCATTCAAGTCTCTCATTGTAACTACTTTGTCATGTCTAAGAACTGGTACCTGAGTTTGCTTGTTTTCCTCTTCCTTCCACTTCCCAATTTCCTTTCATGCCATGCCTTTTTTATTGCAAGCCTTGAATGTTGATGACATTGAAATGAACTGAAGGGGTTCTAGCAACAAGGTAAAAAATAAGATTGGATTGATAATAGATAAATTAATTGGATATGAATTTGCTGAACTAATTTACAAGAGGGATACAAAAAAGGGAGATGTGAGGAAGTCAGGAAAATAAGTGAATCAAAGACGAGAAATTAAAAAAAGGGATTTTTGTTTTCTCTTTTAGTGTTTTTTTCTCTCTTTTTTCTGTTTTTCTTCTTTTTTAAGTTAAATGTTTGTATTTTTTGTATTTTATAACTTTGTATTTTTGTGTATGTGTTTTTTCTCTTTTCTGTTTGTTGTTATTCCTAGAACTTAATAAAATATTATTTATTGCAAGCCTGCAGCCAGAAACCTTCTTGTTTGCCGTATACCTTGTGTAAAAACTGTTCTGCGAGCCTTTTCAGCTTAAGAGGAGGGTAAAAAGAAATACTTAAACAAGGGGGAGAGTTGTTGAAGACCACTGTTGCCATTCACAGAAGAATGCCGGGATTGTTCCAGTCCTGAGTAGGCTCTTAACAAAGTGCCCGTCACAAATACCCATGTCAGTGAGCCCCTCTGGCCATAGGTTTATCTTGCAGCAGTTGCGGCCAGTCTTGAATTGCCATTTTAAATTTCCCACACTGGCACTGAATAATAAATACACCACATTCACACAATGCTTGAAAGTATAACTGGTGTGCTATTGGGGATCTGGGGTGAGCAGGAAGGAAAGCAAAATACTGTGATTTGAGTCCTGGGTAAATATGAGAGTCAGACGGCCCTTCCCAAAGAAGGAAACTACACTGGAGTATTCGATGGGCAGTTTCTGACATCCTGATCACCACTTGTGTGTATCTATTGCAAAAAGGTACTCTCTGGTGTGAGATGAACTTTTGTGGCAAGAAAGCTGTCCCTGGGTTGCCCAAGAGGAGAAAATATATGGGTTTGGGTTTGTTTGCTTTAATGCAACGGAGACCTAATATACACAATGATTCTAGGAATAAGTCCAGGGAGAGCAAAGCACTTTGCTACAACTGCAGTAGGTGTTACATGAATGAGTGCAGCTAAAAATATACAAATAAATGAAGCCTCCAAACTTAGACGCAGCATCAAATATTCATAACCATTGTGCAAGATATAAATGAAAGATTCAGCCCTGTTCCTAAGGCTGAGCTGACTCTGGCTTTATTCTACTTTATTTCTAGTTAGCCTAAAGTGGATTCCTAATTCACTGCAATACGATTTCAAGTGTAGCATGGACTGGCCTGCACCGGCATAAGGGGATGGTCAAATGTTTGCCTTCTCTGAAGATGATGTTGCTCAGACAAACACTGGCACTTCTTGAACAAGAAGACCCTCGCTGGACCTATGACCTTTCTCGTACAGCATGCTAATAACCCACAGCAGTCAACCAGACACCTTGGGCTTCATGGATGAACAGCACTGTGAGAGAGGAAGAAGAAGAAGAGGAGGAGGAGGAGTTTGGATTTGATATCTTGCCTTTCACTCCCCTTAAGGAGTCTCAAAGCGGCTAACATTCTCCTTTCCCTTCGTCCTCCACAACAAACACTCTGTGAGGTGAGTGGGGCTGAGAGACTTCAGAGAAATGTGACTAGCCCAAGGTCAACCAGCAGCTACATGTGGAGGAGCGGGGAAGCAAACCCAGTTCACCAGATTACGAGTCCCCCGCCCTTAACCACTGCACCACACTGGCTCTCAATGTGGAAATGTGGGTGTGCTGTGTCTACATGGCTACCACAGCTGGTGTGATCTTCCTGGTGCCTTGTTCAGCCTCCATGGTACTTCAAGCAACAGCAGCTGGATAAACCGTTCCCACATGGAAGCCATAGGTCATGAAACTAGCCACTTTCATTGGCCACGATCAGCACACCATGTTGTGTGAACTGGCCCACGGAATGCAGAGACAAGAATCTAGAAGGACATCCTCAGTTGGCAGACAAACGTTTTGCAGCAAAGGGGTCCCAGGTTCAGTCCCTGGCATCTCCATGTAGGGCAGAGTAGATAATGCTGACGTGGCCCAATGATCAGTACAAGGCAGCTTTCTGTGTTCAACCTTTATGTTCCGAAAAGAATTCTCTCTCTGTCTCTCTGTGTGTCTCTCTGTCTCTCTCTGTCTATCTATATCTATATCTATATCTATCTATCTATCTATCTATCTATCTATCTATCTATCTATATATATATACTCTGTGTGTCTCTCTGTCTCTCTCTGTCTATATATATATATATATATATATATATATATATATATATATATATATATATATCAAAGCACAGGCCTCACTGATCCACTCAAACTGAAGATGGGAGCATGAGAATTAGCAAGGCATTTCTACAACAATCAGAAAGGTGAAGTTCTTTACATCAACAAAACCTAACAATGTGAAAATGTGATATATATATATTTTGTTGATTTTCTTTAAAAAAAACAACACCTCTCTTCCTTAAAAAGGCAATGGGAGAAAAATGACTGTGAACACCAACAAGATCTCGAGTTGACCTGTCCCACTAAAATCTTTGAAATAGGTTAGTGCCAGTTTTGCCAAGCTGATGACCTCCAGATGTTTTGGACTACAACTGGCTGACTAGAGATCATGGGATCCGTAGTTGAGAATGTATGGAGGGTACCAGTTTGAAAAACCTGGGCTAGCTTCCTAGTTGGTGTGTCTCTGCCACTGAGTTAACCCAGGTCTCAGCTACATCGGCAAAGAAAAAAAATCACTTTATATGCGTTGTTTGTGCATTCTAACACTGAGACACCAGATTGCGCTGTGGAGTTCTGTTTTTGCTATCCCGATTTCTCATACAAAGTTTGCAACGCGTTATCTGAAATGCTTCTTTGATGTATCTAGAGCCAGCCCCAGTCTGAATCCAATCCTGTTATCTGGAGCACTTGCCATTGAATCTTCCCCGTTTCATTTCACACCTGTGCATGCATGGCACCTGCATGAAGTATTACTGTCCACATACAGAGGATGGAAGTGGTGATGTGGTCATTCATCAATCATGCAAACCCGCCCTGAAATAATTCCCATGGGAGGGTGGGTAGGGGGGCACACCTCCCCGTGTGTGAAAACCACGAGTGACTTGGCTGCAGCACGTCTCAGCAAACAAGTGTAGTAGGACTGCAATTGAGCATGACTCCAATTCAAATCCTTGTGATGGGGTGAGCTCCCATTGTTCGGTCCCTGCTCCTGCCAACCTAGCAGTTCGAAAGCACGTCAAGTGCAAGTAGATAAATAGGTACCACTCCGGCGGGAAGGTAAACGGCGTTTCCGTGCGCTGCTCTGGTTCGCCAGAAGCGGCTTAGTCATGCTGGCCACATGACCCAGAAGCTGTACGCTGGCTCCCTCAGCCAATAAAGCGAGATGAGCACTGCAACCCCAGAGTCGGTCACGACTGGACCTACTGGTCAGGGGTCCCTTTACCTTTACCTTTACCCAATTAGCAGTCAGTGCTATCATCTAGCATAAGAGTTAGGCACACTTAAATGGGCTGAAGCAGTACTAATTCTGTGCTGGAAGGTGGCCTTTTTGAAAAAGATGCTTGAATCATGTTATACACACACACCCTCATGAAACAAGCGGAATAAACTTGTGATTAAATATAGACTCAGAGCTCCAAACATCAGAAGGTTTTGTGTGTGTTTTTGCATTGTTACGTAACTCCAAAACCCTTTTTATCTTGGAGGGGGATGGCAGGTGAGAGACTATGAAGAACAGGCAGGCGAGGAAGCTGCAGAGAGGCGACGAAGAAGTAAAGGTCTTATCTGAAGTGAAGCAAGGGAAGAAGCAGAATGGGAAATGAATCAAATTGCAGGGCCAGTGGCTAGCATAACCTTCTCTCAAAAGCTTCTGACTCGGCAGCTCTGGGTGCACTTTTTCTGCAGACTATTCTGTGCAACACTAACATCCTGGCAGGTGTGTTGCCAATGAGTGGCAACGACACACCAGCTAGGAAGCGAGTGCTAAAAGGCTCTCACCTTAAGCCCCCATTTTGTGTTTCCAGGAAGGGACCAAAGATGGGTTTGGCTGAAGTGAAGGATTGTGGTACAGTGGTACCTCAGGTTACAGATACTTCAGGTTACAGACGCTTCAGGTTACAGACTCTGCTAACCCAGAAATAGTACCTCGGGTTAAGAACTTTGCTTCAGGGTGAGAACAGAAATCGTGCAGTGGCAGCGGGAGGCCCCATTAGCTAAAGTGGTGCTTCAGGTTAAGAACAGTTTCAGGTTGAGAATGGACCTCCAGAACGAATTAAGTTCTTAACTCAAGGTACCACTGTATATGACTCTCCTGCCTTGACCTTATATACAGTCCTGAAGCTGATTTCTTCGTGCTTGGCCAGAGAGATCATGATGACCCAGAAAGTTCGCTGAGTGACTCACAGCTAGGTTGCAGTAATGGTAACAAGGTAAAATGATTGCTAAGCGAAAGTTCAGCCGTTGCAGGTTTTTACTTCTAAAAGTCCTTGCGCTCCAGAGACAAGCTTCCTCTGTCAACCAGAAACTCTACAGAAATGCAGATGCCCACCAGATAGAAGAATAGTAGCATCTCCAGTCAAGACAGCAGGACTCACCAGGAAGTCACTTCCTATAGTCCTCGTTCTTGATAGGCATATCAGGCACAGCCAGTGTGGAACTGAACACGCACTCCTCCATCAGATGATGTCACCTGTCCATCAGGGTGATATCATCTGATTGACAGGCAGCAGACCCTCCAAGTGTCCCTATTTTCCAGAGACAGTCCTGGATTTACAGGTGCCGGTTTCTGATTTGATCCTGGAATGTCCCACTTTTCCTTAGGACATCCCTATTTTCATTGGAGAAATGTTGGAGGCTTTGGAGTTATGCGATACGCCCACACACACCAAGCCAAGGAGATAAGTAACTACACAACCCTTCATAGTTCTAGTTAAAGGTAGGTAGCCGTGTTGGTCAGCCGTAGTCGAAACAAAATAAAAAAAATCCTTCCAGTTGACGACTGTTAACGACTGCAATTGGTCTTACTGGAAAAAGCAAGGGGTGAGATGGCTATATCATGTATAATGAGATAAGAATCCAATGCCTCTATTCAGACCAGGAGACCAGTCCTCAACAGGTTTACCACACCTATCAGCCAATCACCCATTTCCGCCACCCTTCTGAGTAATACCCCTCCCCACCTTCTCACTATATATAAGGGTCTGGTGACTTCTGTTTCAGCGTATCTGAAGAACTGTGCATGCACACGAAAGCTCATACCAATAACAAACTTAGTTGGTCTCCAATGTGCTACTGGAAGAATTTTTTTTTATTTTGTTTACACAACCTTTAGAAGACATCTGGGAAGTTTTTTTTTTTTAATGTTTAATGTTTTATTATGTTTTTATATATGTTGGGAGCCACCCAGAGTGGCAGATGTCCCTATTTTCATCAGAGAAATGTTGGATGGTATGCTGGTGACTGCAGTTTTGGAGGGAAAGGCCTCAGAGGCCAAATTCAACAATCCTGCAGGCCAAAATTTGCCCACAGTCCAGAGGTTCCCAACCCCTGAAACAAAGGGTGACTTGAAATTGAGGACGCTCATCTGACAAAAAAGACTGTCCTTTGTCAAGAAGGCCATGACGCCTTCAGCCCCATGTTGCCTGGCATAGCAGCATTTGTCCTCAGTGCAAAGTTATGCCTCCTTCCTAAGACATTAAACTGTGGGAATGATAATGTCTTGAATGTCCTGCTTTTTTCCCTCGCTCCTCCATCAATGGCCAGGGTCTGGCTCTGGTGCCTCTCACCATCAAGCTCTGTTGCCCACAGTGATAATAAATTAACACTCCCTTGTTCAGTGTTGAAAAATATTTCATGGCACCCTCTCGTTGCCTCTCTAGCATTTGCTCTCTTTGTTTTCTTTTAGATGTGAGAACAAGAGTCAAAATTTGCGACCAAAAAATGGGGGGAACCACCTGGGGAATTTGAGCGTCTTCTCTACACGGCCTTTTATGTCCCATAGGTCCACACCCCCACCCCTGAACCATTTTCCAAATGAGTCCCAGGAGAAGCCAGCCATACTATAGCTCTTGACCCATTTTCCCCTACACATTTTTGACCTTGCAGGACATCTTTTTGTCAGTTGCTGACAGTAAATTCGCAGGAACAATGTGTCAGTAGTATCTCAGCAGGCTTTAAACGAATGAAAGCTTTTATTAAATAAAAGTGTCTGTGTCTTAGTTCAGAACTCTTGGCACAACAGAAGCTAGTCCCAGTGGGATCTCCCCAATAAAATATTAAAACATCATGGCAAAAGGTACCTAATATTAAAAACAATATTTAGCAATTTCTTTAAGGCTGGATCTGGCAAGGGCTGCAATCCTAACCCCACTTGCCTAGGAGCAAGCTCCAATGAATTCAACAGGGCTTGGTTCTGAGTTAGCATGGCTATGACTGCACTGTTAGCTAGTTGAACTTGTTGCCACTGAAATCATGCAGGCTTAAACTAAGTCGTGGCTAACCTGAACCCCAGAGATGCATTGACCCCCACTCCAGCTAAGCTAGGGCTAAGCCCAATGTAACTTACACCAGTGTAAGCCCTGAAAAAATTGGTGTTCTAAGGAAGCAGCGCATACCATCCAACAAGTTGAGTCCCAAAATGGGGATGCACGTCTTCCCGTTTTGCGCTCCTGAGCAAATCACGTGACCCACACAAGATCACAGGGCCCCAAAGATGCACTTTTTACAGGGCCACGCTCTCACATACCCCAAAGCAAACTTTTTGGGGTGTCACGTGAGATCGCGGCCCTGAGAAAAGCTTTTTGGGGAAAGATTCAAGGAAGCAACATACCACTCAGCAAGACTTCCACGCAGGTCTTGCCCCTATGGAGCAGTTGCTAGGACTTTAAGGTCCCTGCCTTCCACCCCTTCTAAGGCTCCTCCTCTCCCAGAGGTTTCCCAAGGAGTCTCAAAGTCCATCCACCCACCTTGGGCCACTGTTCTGCCTCAGGCAGCAGGCTGAGGGCAGCTGGGAGAGGCAGCAGATCAAAAGAGAGGGGGCGCCCTTGCACACCATTCTTCTTCTTCCTTCTTCTTTGGCGATAACTCATAGCCGAGTAAGATTGTCTTCCATAAACACGGTTTTAAGAATGAGTCCGTAAGTGACTGTGGAGGCCAATTCTGGATCCACATGTCCTTCCAAAGTGGGGACATTGGTTTCCAGGTGGGAGTTGATCACGGTGTGGATTTGCCAAGCGTACCTTCCTCCTAGCATGTTTCTCCCTTGTGTCCTGAGTTTGAGTGTCTTCAAAGCCCATGACACCTTTGGTAAAGGCTGTTCTCCAGCTGGAGCACCCCAATAGTACTTCTCAGAAGGCATGGTTAGGATTGGCCTGTAGAATCATAGAGTTGGAATCATAGAGTCTTTCCCAGTTGTTGGTGTTTATTACATTTTTTTAGATTTGCCTTGAGACAGTCTTTAAACCTCTTTTGTTGACCACCGGCGTTACGCTTTCCATTTTTATGTTCAGAATAGAGTAGTTGCTTTGGAAGACGATCATCAGGCATCCGCACAACATTACCAGTCCAATGAAGCTTATGCACAACTTTACCACCTTTGGTGCTGCAGCTTCGGCTGCTGATAGCACCTGCTGCTGCTGCCACCATCCCAGTCACTACTTGAAGAGGATGGACCCTCCATCATTTCTGCTACCTGCTCCTCTCTGGCCTCTTTTTTCTTCCCTCATCACCCTCAGCATGCTGGGGCTTCCCCGGGCCACTTGCTTGCAACTCGGGAGCAGGAGGAAGGTGCCATTTCCTGTTTGGCCTCAGGCGGCAAAATGTCTTGGACCAGCCCTGCTTATAAGCTTTTCTCCCCAAGCTTTATGCATAATGTGCCCTTCCTTCATACCGCTTTCCTGGGAGTAAGGTAAAGGTAAAGGGACCCCTGACCATTAGGTCCAGTCGTGACCGACTCTGGGGTTGTGGTGCTCATCTCGCTTTATTGGCCGAGGGAGCCGGCGTACAGCTTCCGGGTCATGTGGCCAGCATGACTAAGCTGCTTCTGGCGAACCAGAGCAGCGCACGGAAACACCATTTACCTTCCCGCCAGAGCAGTACCTATTTATCTACTTGCACTTTAATGTGCTTTTGAACTGATAGGTTGGCAGGAGCAGGGACCGAGCAACGGGCGCTCACCCCGTCGCAGGGATTCGAACCGCTGACCTTCTGATCAGCAAGTCCTAGGCTCTGTGGTTTAACCCACAGCGCCACCCGCGTCCCTTCCTGGGAGTAAGCCTCATGTAATTCAATAGGACTTCTCAGCAGGCATGGTTAGGATTGGCCTGTAGAATCATAGAGTTGGAAGGGACCATGAGGGTCTTTTAGTCCAGTCCCCTGCAATGCAGGAATCTTCTGCCCAATGTGGAGTTCAAACCCACAACCCTGAGATTAAGAGTCTCGTGCACTATCAACTGAGCTAGCACAAAAGGCAGCTTGGAGCAAAAAACTGAAGCACTGGATGGGTTGTGATAAAAAGGCCAAGGAAAACAAGAAGGGCTTCACCTGGTTTCAAAAAAACCTCCAATGTAGCTTCCAGGCACGCCCATTTAAGGAGGGTGTTCATGAGTGAGTGAGGTGCCACCACTGAGAAGGCCCTGATTTTAGTAGCCACCAACCCAGGAGGTGAGAGGGATCTGAAGCAGCCTAGCCAAGCCAGCGGGGAAAAGCAATATGTGTTTTCTCTTAATATTAGCAGGAAAGGGATGATACAAGTGATTTTTGCTGGGCTTCTTAGGATTTTTCGGGAAGTGATATTCCTTTTGGAGGCAAGGTGACTCCACAGCATCCCTCCTCAACATCACCATGGAAACACTCATTGAGATCTCCCACT
This sequence comes from Podarcis melisellensis, assembly GCF_964234715.1. NCBI lineage: Eukaryota > Metazoa > Chordata > Lepidosauria > Squamata > Lacertidae > Podarcis > Podarcis melisellensis. Next base: position 91,968,014 of record NC_138531.1, on the reverse strand, counting down.
CAACACCTTTATTCTGATGTCGGTTTTGTCTTAAAGCTACCCATCCTCTCTCTGTAAGTTGTTGCCTGTGAGAACATGTATAATATGCATGTCTCCTCTGTGATGCTACTGCTGAGGAAATCCTCCTCACACCATCATCTTTTCTCACTATTAATTGCAAGTGTTCATTTCAGGTCACTTACAAGGGACACCTCTCTGGATTTACTACTGAACGGGAGGAAACATCACATGTTTAAATAGGGCCAAACAAGTCTCATCCTTTTCAAGACCTGCCTGTTCCTTTCATCATATCTTCAGGTCAGACCCCACAGACTGATGTGAATTGCAGTCCCAAATATCTGGAGGATACCAGGTTGGGGGAAGTGGCAATAAACTAAGGATCCCTCCAGACAGGTGCTATGGTTTTGGTTTTTCACGTGCATTCTGCAGCATTGCATTTGCGATTGATTTCCTAATGGGCCATCCACATATCGTTCTGTTTTATTAGTTGTTCTGAGATACTTCCCCAGGGTTACAGCATTATTGCACTTACATGCTATAGCAGGGATGTCCAACAGGTCTATTGCTACTGGTAGATCCCCACGAGGTTTTGGTAGATCACGGTCAATCTCTGGCTCCCTTTCCTTAGTGTCACTAAAACTGACTCCTGCCCTGCCCTCCATTGTTGTTTGATCTCTGGAAGACGGAGCTTTCTCTGTGCTGCTGTTTTCATCCATAGCGCTATTTTTGTGAGTGGCTTTACCCCTTTGTCCCTTGCCTTTAGCCCACCCCCCAAAATGGAAGTCCCCCCAAAAAAGCTTTGTACTGGAGGAGACTCTTGAGAGTCCCATGGACTGCAAGAAGATCAAACCGATCCATTCTTAAGGAAATCAGCCCTGAATGCTCACTGGAAGGACAGGTCCTGAAGCTGAGGCTCCAATACTTTGGCCACCTCATGAGAAGAGAAGACTCCCTGGAAAAGACCCTGATGTTGGGAAAGATGGAGGGGACAAGGAGAAGGGGATGACAGAGGACGGGATGGTTGGACAGTGTTCTTGAAGCTACCAGCATGAGTTTGACCAAACTGTGGGAGGCAGTGAAAGACAGGAGTGCCTGGCGTGCTCTGGTCCAGGGGGTCACGAAGAGTCACAGACCATTTCAGGATTTCGGCACCAACTGGAAACAAAGCAGCTGGTCTGCCCTGAAACTTTTGCAGATGGGGTGATGTATCATCACCTAGGTGAGTTTTCAGTGAAGAGGAAACCTTAGGTCTGGTCTATATCAGTTCAGATTTCCAACTCGTATCTGAATAATGATAATCCATGCAAATGAATACCCTCTCTCAAAAAGCCAGTTGAGAGTGAAGGCAAAGCTCTGCCAAAATGTTACAACTAATCAGATCATCCATTTCTTTCACTCTGCATGGCAAATAGCTTTGGCCTCTTTGAATGGAGCCACTCCCCCAAATCACCAACTCTATTTAAAATTCATTTCTTAAAAAACTTTGTTTTCATCAAGTCAGTGTCCTGAAAAATCTGTGCACACGAAACTCAAGCGTTATTTTAAGCATTTTAATTTTCCTTCTGCAAGGGAAAACCACAATAATCCATTTTTTAAATAAATAAAAAATCATTAAAGGGAAATCAAATTTCTAATAGGCACATTAAAAAGATTTATTCATCTGTGAAGAGATTAAGTTCCAAGCCTGATTCATATTTCATTTTCTTTTTACCATTGACTCAACAATTTTATGGTGCTGGGAGCCGAATCTTATGTGATGATGGTTTTGTTTAACACCCCTGCATAACTTAAAACATTTGATTTTTGTAAATACTCAAGAGAATCAAGAAAGATTGGAAGTGTCACAGTCAGCAACAATGAAGGAGTGATGCGAACTCAACCAACGTGCCCCTTCGCCTAAATGTGAAGTGACAGTAGATTGTGATACCTGAAACCAAACTATTCTGTTTGTGTGTGTGTCATACATTTGTGCCTTGCCTCCCCAATTAAGCAGATCCAGTTATTAGGAAGAATTTGGCACAATAGGGATAATGATAATGCTCAGAATCTAGTGTTCAAAGTGCTTCACAAACATTATCTTTTTGTGTAATCCTGTAAGGTCTGTTGTAGCTAATTATCTGCATATTGCAGATGTGGCACTGAGAAAAGCCATCTAGGCTGGTTTGAGCCCGTTCTCTAACGAGACGAGGAACTGAAATGGCACCGAACGTCCTGTACGTGTCAACAAAAGGTTACGGAGGGCAGGAAAAGAGTTCCAAGTCTGAGTCATAGTCCCTTTTCTCTCTAGCCAGCGACAGAGCGTATGCCTGCAGTGCCCAGCGCGGGTGCGCTCCTGAGGGGCGTGGAGGGTGCCCTCCCATGCACCACAGTTCAGGGTAGCAGAGGGGCAGGTAAGCTGTTTCTCACTCTCCTGCTCTCCGCAGCCGGGTCAGACACGACCCGGCAATGGAACTGCTGCGGCCGGTTGCGCCTCACCACAACTGAGGAGGGCTCTTCTCTGCTGCCGGATCAGAAGAACCGCTGCTACCGGATGCGAGGTGTGCCGCCCACTCGCCTGCCATTTTGTCACACACACCCCTCAGTCATGACACCCGGGGCGGCCCGCACCCACCGCACCCCCCTTCCTACGCCTGTTTCTCTACCGTATACAGTGGACGCTCGGGTTGCGAACGTGACCCATGTGGGAGGCATGTTCGCAACCCACAGCACTGCGCGGGTTGCGATTTGGTGCTTCTGCGCATGCACAAAGCGCGATTTAGCGCTTCTGCGCATGCGCGGCCGCCGAAACCCGGAGGTAACCCGTTCCAGGTTTTGGCGGGTCCGTAACCCGAAAAAACGCAACTTGAAGCATCTGTAACCTGAGGTATGACTGTATTTATAGTGATCCAAAGTTTGAGAGAATAGGCTGGGCTTTTTTTCGTTTTTCTTTTTTGTAACCCTGCGGCATAACTTAAATTTGATTTTTGTAAATATTCAATTGAACTTGTCACATCCACTGGTGATGTAACAATAGTGCCAATTCAATAAGCGGACCCCTAATCTAGACAATGCAAGGAAAGGTGCAGTACTCACAACCATGCTATTGTTTTATTCCGTGTCTGCCCTGCCTCCCCTATTAAGCAGATCAGTTATTATGGATAATAATGGAGATAATGATAGTGTTCAAAGTGCTTCAAATACATTATGTTTGTGCCTGATCCTGCGAGGGTTTCTTTTTTAAACTAATTATCTACATATTACAGGCATGGGGCTTAGAGACGCCACCTAGTGGGGAGGGCTGCACATTTATTTTTAAAATGAATGAAACGTCGTAGAGATAAGCCCCATTTTTTTTGTTTCCTGCAGCTATAGAAGCAAATGGGAATTCGTTCAGTTGAACAAGTTCTGAATGGGGGTGGGGTGGGGAAATCCATTCATTTCTCATATATTTCATTTGTTTGCTTCGGTCCTCGTTTGTCTCTGTTGAGTTGAAATGTTTAAAGACTCTGGAAGTGCCTGCACAGGTCACTGTAAAAGTTACAGTGAGGAAAAGGAGAGTATTATATCTATTATTATTAGTAGATGCACAAGAAGGTCCCAAGGAGGGTCACGACAATGTAAAATACAGCATTAAAAACAGTTTAAAACAAATTACAGCAGTAGAGTTTAGATATAAAATGTAGCCCCTGGGTTGTATTGGACTGTGTCCTACTCAGAGAGTAGATCCACTGAAATGAATGAACCTAAGTTAACCATGTATATCAGGCACAAGCAAACTCCTGCCCTCCGGAGTCTGGGACTACAATTCCCATCATCCCTGACTACTGGTCCTATTAGCTAGGGATGATGGGAATTGTAGTCCCAAACATCTGGAGGGCCGGAGTTTGCCTATGTATATTAAATTCAATAGGTCTACTACCGTACTGGCCTGAATATAAACATCACTTTTTTTTCCAAATTCTGACCGTGAAAAGTTAAAGCGCAACTTAAATTCGCAGCCTTACAAAAATTGGCTTTTACGATATCGCTGCTAAAACAGACATACGGTAAAACGGAACAGGTGCCTGCGGAATTTTAAGGGAGCGGCTTATATTTGAGTATTTTTCCCCCTCTTTTTTCCCCCTTGAATTTTAAAGGTGCGGCTTATATTTGGGTGCGGCTTATATTCGGGCCAATACGGTATATGAAGTTCTAGCATTGAATACAACTCCCTTTGTCCTATCTATCTGAAATCTGGCACATCGGGTCTTTTGGTGGGGTGCTAGAACGCCTGGGAAATAGATGCTAATAGGATGTAAAAGACATGTGCTAAAGGATAAGGAACATCTGAAAGCAATAGGAAGTTTACAGTAGGTGTGCCATTTTAGGTTGTCTTTCTACTCTGAAATTTGAAGTCTTTAAGAAGTGGAATACCTGCCGTTTGGATGGAAAGCACTGAAGTTATAAGTAGCAGAAGACCAGCTGAGTCTTCCACTGAAATCAATAGGAAATGGAAATGAAATCATTACTTACCCCACATTTGCCCACTCCACTACTTTGACTGGCACAATTGCCACTACTACTTGTAAGAACCTGATCTTTTAGTGTGGCAGCGCCTTGACTTTGGAACTCCCTAACTATTGATACCAAATATTGATACCAAGTATTGATATTCTTTTCAGTACTCTGTACTCTTTAGACAAGCCTACCCAGAAGCTTAGAAAGTCAAGGTAATTTTAATCTGCTTTAGTATCTTAACCAGGCTTCCTCAACCTTGGCCCTCCAAATGTTTTTGGCCTACAACTCCCATGATCCCTAGCTAGCAGGACCAGTGGTCAGGGATGATGGGAATTGTAGTCTCAAAACATCTAGAGGGCCTAGGTTGAGGAAGCCTGATCTTAACTTTCATATGTTTTGAATATGGTTGTCATTTTTTCCTGGATTTTATTGTTTTACCTTTTTGTAAACCAATTTAGAGGATGTGGGGGTTTTTTTGGGGGGGGGTTTCACAGTCAGGTGGTGTATAAATTTTATGAAATAAATTAGTAATTTCAAATCTATTGTGATGAACAAAACAGATTTTAAAACTTAAATAATGAAAAGGTAAATGTGTTGCGGCGCTCATCTCGCTTTATTGGCCGAGGGAGCCAGCGTACAGCTTCCGGGTCATGTGGCCAGCATGACTAAGCTGCTTCTGGCGAACCAGAGCAGCGCACGGAAACGCTGTTTACCTTCCCGCCAGAGTGGTACCTATTTATCTATTTGCACTTTGACGTGCTTTTGAACTCCTAGGTTGGCAGGAGCAGGGACCGAGCAACGGGAGCTTACCCCATCCCGGGGATTCAAACCACCGACCTTCTGATCGGCAAGTCCTAGGCTCTGTGGTTTATCCCACAGCACCACCCGCATCCCTGTAAATGATGAACATCCATGCATTTATGTAATGGGGTGTGTACGGCTGTCCAGTTGTTGCTACACTCCAACTCCCAGCAGTCCCACTCTGCATGGTCAAGGGTCAGGGATGATGGGAAATGGCCACAGATTCCCCATTCCTGATGAAGCATTCACACTAAGAGATTGAGCTACCAGTTAGCAAGGTTCAAATCTTGATTTGCTATGGCTAGCTTTAAGGAACCTGAGCTCCAGAAACGTATATCCAGCAGTGGTATACTTACCCCCATATGGTTATTGGAAGGCTTAATGAACTTATATATCTGAATTACTGAAACTCTTACAAATGCTTAAGCAGTATTATGAAGTGGGCTAGAAAGGAACTGGGCTCGATTTATGGGCAGCCAACAAAAGGGGGCTGTTTTGAAAAGCTGCAACTCTGCACTTTCCAAATAAATAAATCATATTGACTGAAGGCGCATGCAGAGGGGAGGGAGCTATTCAGATTTATTGTGAGGCTTGGAAGGAGGACAGACATTCAGGCACGATCCTTTTATCTTTCCAATCCCAAGTGAAAGCACTTCTAACAGAATTCTCTAATGAATTGAAATGTGGGCCTGGAAGAGCATAACAGAGCTGTCTCTACATGAAAAGGCACGAATGGGGTGCTGAGGCTTCTCTTAGTGTCAGATGATCGATGCAATCCTATGCGTGTTTCCTCAGTTGCCCCTCAATGAGGCCTAGTTCCTATTCAGAGTTGCACCTTAGATGAGAGAGGCCTGGGCTTTAATCGCTGAACCACTTTGAACCTCACAGGGTGATCTTGCATCTCTCACAGATCCTCCAAGTGTCCCAGTTTTCCAGGCACAGTACAGAAGCCATCCCGGTTTCTGATTTGATCCTGTAATGTCCCGCTTTTCCTTAGGATAGCTCAGCTGGTTAGAGCGTGGTCCTGATGATGTCAAGATTGCAGGTTCGATCCCTGTATGGGGCAGCGGCATATTCCTACACTGCAGGGGGTTGGGCGAGATGATCCTCAGGGTCCCTTCTAAGTCTACAATTCTATGATTTCTGTGATTTCTATGTCCCTAATTTCATAAGAGATATGTTGAAATGTATGTCAGGGTGTCCCTATTTTCATCAGAGAAATGTTGGAGGGTATGGAGTTATGTGACCTCTGGGCCAAGGAGGTAAGTCACTATACAACCTTTAGAAGACATGTGAAGGCAGTCGTTTATAGGATAGTTTTTTAAAGAAGAAAAAAATTAACAATTTATTATGTTTTTGGAAGCCTCCCAGAGTGACTAGGGAACCCAGTCAGATGGGTGGGGTATAAATGTTGTTGTTGTTGGGGAAAGGTTGGGGGGTTATTGTGAAGATAAAATGGAGAAATCTTGTAGTCAATCTTGGTCCAGCTCCGAGGGCCTTCTGGTGGTTCCCTCACTGTGGGAAGTGAGGTTACAGGGAACCAGGCAGAGGGTCTTCTTGGTGGTGGAATGCCCTACCATCAGATGTCAAGGAAATAAACTGGAAATGACCCTGATGTTGGGAAAGATGGAGGGCACAAGGAGAAGGGGACGACAGAGGACAAGATGGTTGGACAGTGTACTCGAAGCTACCAGCATGAGTTTGACCAAACTGTGGGAGGCAGTGGAAGACAGGAGTGCCTGGCGTGCTCTGGTCCAGGGGGTCACGAAGAGTCGGACACGACTAAACGACTAAACAACAAGAACAACAGGTACATCTCTGGGAGACTGCGATGCGCATAACAATATCTTAGAAAAATGAATCAATGTGCGAAAGGCCTTTGCCATTCTCCTCCGTTCGTCTTGCAGCGCGGAGCATGAAGTAATGGGCTTTGAAGGCTCATACGGAAGGAGCGCTTTGGCACATTAGCAGCATAACTACTGTGGTTTTGTTCCAATAATAGAGTTTTGATTGCTCTTTTGAGAAAACATAAATAGCCCTTATTCATTCTGCATGTGTTCAGGAGCAGACGCCAACAATTGGCAAACAAAAGTGGGGGGCGGGGGCGGGGAATCAAACAATTCCCGATTTCTTCCTACAAGATTCATCTATTTCACCACTTCCTTCAGGTCTGGACCGACTGCTTTTTGGATGGCACATTTGTTGTGATCACTGGACAAAAGGAAACTTCTGTTAGCCAGCTGCTTTCTTTTCTGGGAGGTAACATCTGGGCTGGGCTGTGGGGCAGTGGTAAGGTAAAGGTAAAGGGACCCCTGACCATTAGGTCCAGTCGTGACTGACTCTGGGATTGCAGCACTCATCTCGCTTTATTGGCCGAGGGAGGTGGCATTCAGCTTCCGGGTCATGTGGCCAGCATGACTAAGCCGCTTCTGGCGAACCAGAGCAGAGCACGGAAACGGCATTTACCTTCCTGCTGGAGTGGTACCTATTTATCTACTTGCACTTTGACGTGCTTTCAAACTGCTAGGTTGGCAGGAGTAGGGACTGAGCAACGGGCGCTCACCCTGTCGCAGGGATTCGAACCGCCGACCTTTTGATCAGCAAGTCCTAGGCTTTTTGGTTTAACCCACAGGGGAACATAATTTGCATGTAGAAGATTCCAGGTTCAATCTCCAGCATCTTGAGGTAGGGCTGTGATTGTGTCCCACCTCCATGAGCAATCCAGGGTTGACTGAGGAGTGGGGCATTGGGTGGAAAGAAGGAAAGATGGTTGACTGAGGAGTGGGGCATTGGGTGGAAAGAAGGAGAGATGGCAGACTGTGCAAAGGGCAGCATAGGGCAGATTTGAAATAGGACATTCAAACTGCTAAGCTATGTGTGCCTCTTCCCAGCAAGGGAATGCACACCTACACAGTGAAACTGAGCAGGATTGAACCCTCCACTCAACAGCTGGGGAAAGGAGTGTGCTATCCAGCCAGCTGCAGGGATGTGCTTTGCCAGCACATTACCTGCAAGCAACACACTGGGGAAGTAGACGCCCAACAGGATTGAAGATAGGGTAGCCAAGACCCCAGAGGTCCCAAGGCAACAAAAGAAGACCTAATCTGGGGACTGGAGGAGGAGGAGGGAAGAACCAGTGGCTGGCCCCATGTTGGAGCAGTGCCAGTGGTTGGCAGTTCTCTCACCATCAGTTGTGGCCCTCTGAAGTTGTTTCAATGGGTGGCAGTGGCAAATAATGTACAGTGGAACCTCGGTTGTCGAATGTAATCCGTTCCAGAAAACCATTCAACTTCCAAAATGTTCAGCAACTGAGGCGCAATGGGTGGTCGGCAAATTTCATTGAGAAAATGGAGAAATGTGCCTCAGAAGCCGTTCGACTTCCGATGGGCATTCAGAAACGGAAGCATTATCTTCTGGGTTTTTGGCGGTTCCAAATTGTTCGGCTTCCGAGATGCTCGAAAACCGGGGTTTCTCTGTAATTCCAGGCAAATAATGTATACAAAGATGCATGTACAGTGGTTCCTCGGGTTAAGTATTTAATTCGTTCTGGAGGTCCGTTCTTAACCTGAAACTGTTCTTAACCTGAAGCACCACTTTAGCTAATGGGGCCTCCTGCTGCCGCCGCGCCGCCGGAGCACAATTTCTGTTCTCATCCTGAAGCAAAGTTCTTAACCTGAAGCACTATTTCTGGGTTAGCAGAGTCTGTAACCTGAAGCACCTGTAACCTGAGGTACCACTGTAGTAGGTTAATGTGGGGACATAGCTGGCAATCGGCCGTTGGAAACAGTTTCCACGCTGAAATTGCTGAAACGTCCGCATGTATGGCAATCCATGCCAGCAGTGTCATTTTTGGCGATTTCTCTTAAAAAAAAGGCTCAACAACTAAATAAAGTTCAACAACCTTCTTCAGATTTCCACTTGCACATAAATGCATATATTAATGAAATAATAGATAAAAACTCATTAGCTTAGCAAAAATGTGTATACTAGGCAATCTTGCCTGCAAAGATGTGTATATAAACTTGGGGATACTGCAGCAATGCCTCTACTGGGAAGCCCCACTATGCAAGTTGCTCCACCCTGCAAGTCAGAATACACATTTTTTAACAAATGAAACAAGTGGCATCATTAATCATAATTTAGACAACAACAAAAATGTGATTAGCCTAACATGTAGTTTGATCCATAGAGAGATTTATGGACATGCCACGCCAATTTGGTTTTGTTACTTTTAGCTAATACGGTAGATTTCACAGGTGCATTATCAGTTCACGTTTGCCGTGTAAGCTTGACATGATAAATTGTATAAATGTGACAATGTTCTTGTTTTACTCAAGTGGTTTTAAGGCTGTAATGAAACATGATGAGATTTCTGCGTTTGCCGTGGCTTTTATCCAAAACAAATAAACTCATTCCAAGAGAGACTGAAACCAGCACCAGGTTGCTGCAGTTTTGGCTTTGCTCCCTTCAGGTGGGGTGGGTGCGGGTTACAAACTGCTATGCGTGAATCACAGAACTGTAGAGTTGGAAGGGACCCTGAGGATCATCTAGACCACCCCCCTGCAGTGCAGGAATATGCAGCTGTCCCATACAGGGATCGAATCTGCAGCCTTGGCATTATCTTTTTTTTTTTTTTAAGAATATTTATTGACATTTCAGAAATAATACATTATAAAAAAAAAAGAAAAAAGAACAAAAATACAAAATAAAAACAATTAAAAACCCATAAAATTTCCATTTGCTTATTTTCTTTTAACTTATTTCCCAGACCTCCTCTCACCTCCCCTTTCTGTATTCCAATTCAAATTTTTAGCTCAGCAAATCCTCACCAATAGTTATTACTTATTTCTAAAACCCTGATTTTCATAGTCTCTTAAAGCATTACAGCTGGGAACCACTTAATTTCTATCCAACATCATTTTAACATTCATTAATTTTACAATATTTCTGTAAATAGTCCTTAAATTTCTTCCAATCTTCTTCCGCCGACCAGCCTTGGCATTATCAGCACCATGCTCTAACCAACTTAGGAGAGAGGTCTCAGCCCAGAAAGTACCCTAGAGAAGTTCCCGTTCAAAATCTTTAGGAATAAGGTGCTGAAAGGTAAACCAAAAACCCCAGCTTAGATCTTTCTTTTCTGCTGCACATTGCTCTCCTTAATCGCTATTGTCAATTCATATACCGCTTAGTGCCCAAGCAGGCTTCTAAGTGGTTTACCGGCATAACAATCAATTAAGCATGCATTGACATATACACATCCATAATTAAAATACACAGTAAGACGATCCCATTAAAACAACATGGAGACATCGACTTTCAGAGGCATTATGCCTCTGAACACCAGGCACTGGGAATCGCAGGTAGGGGAGAGCACTGTTGTTGAAGCTCAGGTCCTGCTTTCAGGCTTCCTGTAGAATAGCTCAGTCAGTAGAGTGTGAGATCTTTAATATCTCAGGGCTGTGGGTTTGAGCCCCACGTTGAGCAAAAGATTCCTGCATTACAGGGGGTTGGGCTACAGGACCTTCGTGGTCCCTTCCAACGCTAGAATTCCATGATTCTACTGTAAGAACATAAGAAGGGCCTGCTGGGTCAGACCAATGGCCAATGTAGTCCAGCATCCTGTTCTCTCAGTGGCCAACCAGATGCTTTTGGAAAACCCTCAAGCAGAACCCAAGTGCAAGAGCACTCTCCTTTCCTGTGGATTACAGCAACAACCAATATTCAGAAGCATGACTGCTCCTGTCTCTGGAAACCAAGCATAGCCATCACGGCTAGCATCCATGTTTAGCCTTATCCTCCATGAATTTATCCTCTCTTGAAACCATCTAAGTTGGTGGCTATCACTACCTCCTATGTGCTGTGTGCTTTCCAGGTAGCTTCAAACAAGTTTAGATCCGTGTGTGTATGTATATATATATAAGGACCATGCCATTGTACAGCAGAGGAAGACACTCTAAGACTACAGAACAAGGCCCTAGGGCTATCATGTTACAATTGATAATATGGATTAGATCTCAAGAAAATCCTCTAGATATTCAAATGCCTCGGGGTTCATGTTCATAATTAATCATGCATGCACATAAATACCAGAACATTAAATGCAAAATTAAACATACTCAGATAGCTGATTCTTGAAAGCTTTTGCTGCTCGTTTCAGCTGGGGTTCCCATCTATCACATTGCTCCACCTGCCCACTTCATATTTTGAGCCTTTGGCCCCTGACTACTGGTTTGTTTGTTTGTTTGTTTGTTTGTTTGTTTGTTTGTTTGTTAATTACATTTATACCCCACTTTTCCCCCCAAGCAGCTCAAGGTGGCATGCACTGGCTTAGAGCACCGCCTAAGCAGTTCTCCTCCAGGTGTTATTTATAGATCATTAAACCCTTCTGTTGTTCTACAGTTGAATGGGTTTTGGATGGTTTCATTGTTAACTGTTTCATATGTTATGATGGTGAACTGTCTTGAGAGCACCATTTTGGGGCAGATGAGTGGAGTAGCGATAACTACGCAAGCAATAAAATATGTCAAGGATCCATAATGTTTTTATTCCTTTGTGCTTTTCCTTCCCCCTTCTGTTAACTGCATTGACAACAATTGTACACTTAATCCACATTGTTGTGCACTAAGTGAAACAGTTTTAGCAGAGAGAGGTTCTATTATTCATTACTGGAATTCTTCTTGTCTATGGGATGGCTCAGAAGCCCTCCTTTCTCTTTTGTCACACTGGCGGTGGGCTAAGTGTGGAGTAGAATTAAAGGGAGAGAAAGCAAACAGAACCTCAGTGATTAATAGTCTCCACTGAGTGTTGACGAATCCTCCATTCTCATGAGTGTTTCAGGGCCGCTGCAGCTACAGTTCCTAAGTGTTTCACTTTCTCTAACACATTTATTCCGTCGGATCCCTTGTGGGGTAAGAAAGAACTATTAATTGCAGCACTGAGAAACAATTGTTCATTCTGCGAAGCTCATCCAGGATTTCCACTGAGAAAAGCCAGATTCCAGGAGATGAATGAATTATGCCCAGGAAAACAATTTGCATTTGTCGGTGCACTGTGCATTACTTATTCTGTTTCAAGGTTGCTTTGTTGTTGTTTTCTTTCTTAAATTTAGATTCATTATTTCTTCTTTACACATGTGCAGATATTCGGTTAGCTCCTTTAAGAGACAACGTAGGGGGTGTCTGACTTTTGCAGTCTCAATATAGGCAACTTAGGAGAATAATGCAGACCCTAGGAGTTGAGGTTAGGTTTATTAAATTTGCGCATCCCACAGATGGGGAGCTACCACAGAGAAGATCCATTGTCTCATTGCCACCCACAGGTTCCTCCTGTTCACTAAACTCTGTTGCCTCCTCAGTATCCATCACCTCCTCCCAATCTTCCCCCTCTGACCTCTCCTTGGTGTCCCAACACCAATCCCTGGGCTCTGAGCCTTCCTCCTCTGGGATTTCCCTTGGGCGTTCCCTGGCTGGCGCCTCCCACTACTACTCATCGTCCAGCCAGTTCCTGACAGTGCTTAATGTGGTTAACAAGTTTGCAAAGGCCCATTTATTTTGGCTTAGTATTTCTACAAGCCATACTTCCTGTCTCTGCTTAATTTCTCAGCTCCCCTTCCCTTCTGTTTCTTCATTGTTGTTGTTGTCTAGTCATTTAGTCGTGTCCGACTCTTCGTGACCCCGTGGACCAGAGCATGCCAGGCACTTCTGTCTTCCACTGCCTCCCGCAGTTTGGTCAAACTCATGCTGGTAGCTTCGAGAACACTATCCAACCATCTCGTCCTCTGTTGTCCCCTTCTCCTTGTGCCCTCCATCTTTCCCAACATCAGGGTCTTTTCCAGGGAGTCTTCTCTTCTCACAAGGTGGCCAAAGTATTGGAGCCTCATCTCCAGGATCTGTCCTTCCAGTGAGCACTCAGGGTTGATTTCCTTCAGTATGGAGAGGTTTGATCTTCTTGCAGTCCATGAGACTCTCAAGAGTCTCCTCCAGCACCATAATTCAAAAGCATCCATCCTTTGGCGATCAGCCTTCTTTATGGTCCAGCTCTCACTTCCATACATCACTCCTGGGAAACCCACAGCTTTTACTATACAGACCGTTGTTGGCAAGGTGATGTCTCTACTTTTTAAGATGCTGTCTAGGTTTCTTCATTACCTTTTGTCAATGGTTCAAGCTTAGAACCGTGGAATTGTAGAGTTGGAAGTGAGTTTTTACTATAAGGACCGCCAGCTGCGGCCGTGCAAAAACTTCAGCAGTGACGCTGAATGCTCAGCATGTTGAATTGTCTCTGAGCTGCCCCTTCCTTTATGTATTATTGAGAGCAGGAGATGGGGGAGCTTCAGGCTTTCCTCTCGCATTTGCTTCTGCTTTTTATTCTCTCCCCTGTCTTCACATGTGTTTCTGAAGAACTGTCAGGTGCGTCTCTGCCTTGTGGCATCTTGCAGTGATTGGGGAATGTTGTTTCCCAGTTCGGCAGATGAAAGCTAGACGCGGCAAGTCAAATTTCTCTTCTCGTGGGCTTGTTCCAAATTCTCCCGTTCCTCCCTCCTCGTCTCCACCTGGCATCTCAACGCACTCATACATATCTGCAACTGCTTAGCGTTGAAAACAGGATGAAGTGGGTGGCTGACAGGAGCCAATCTTCTTCCAAATGCCTTTTTTACCTCCCTGTTCTACTTCCACTGTTGGGGCTTTTATGCCTCTGACTACCAGTTGCTGGGTGGGACGCGGGTGGCGCTGTGGGTTAAACCAACAGAGCCTAGGACTTGCCAATCAGAAGGTCGGCGGTTCAAATCCCCATGACGGGGGGAGCTCCCGTTGCTCTGCTCCTGCTCCTGCCAACCTAGCAGTTCAAAAGCACGTCAAAGTGCAATAGATAAATAGGTACCGCTCCGGTGGGAAGGTAAACGCCAGAAGCGGCTTAGTCATGCTGGCCACATGACCCGGAAGCTGTACGCCGGCTCCCTTGGCCTATAGAGCGAGATGAGCGCACAACCCCAGAGTCGGCCACGACTGGACCTAATGGTCAGGGATCCCTTTACCTTACCAGTTGCTGGGGACCAAACTGGGTGAAAGCTGTCACACTCATGTCCTGCTTGTGGGCTTCCTTTAGGCCAGGGGTGCCAACTCTATGGGACCAAGGTGTCGTCACCCTCCCAATATCCATTGAGATATTGTTGAGAGGACTTAGTAGGCTGAGCGCAGAGCCAAGTGTGGCTCAGTGTCAGGGACCAGCTCCTCCTGAACACGAAAGAGGAGGAACTGCTGACCACTGAAGTCACACAGGGCTCACCTCCGCATTCAACCTCTTTCCAATCACATGTGTAGCACATGTTGCAAGCATGATGTCACACACATGCATTGCAAACATGACAACACACATGCACAATGAGCACCATGCCAGATCATGCTGGGGTCACCAGCATTGGGCCTCCTGGATCGCACCCCCTCAAAAATTGAGTCACAGCCCCCCGGCGTGCACACACCATGCTACACATGTTCGAAAACCATTACCATTAATCACTAGAGTTGGCATTACTTGTGGCTCAGTGCCCTCCCCAGGGTTTTTGGAGGCTATATGTCTGGTGGGAGAGTAGAGGTAACTTGCCTCTGATGTGCATGTCTATAAATGCACATGCGTGAAGACTAAAGCATCAGGTCTCTCTTGAACTGACATATTGTCAGGCAATTACATTTCTCTCTCCCCAACCCCAATATATCTTTAACCAAAAGAACAAACACTCCCTTTCTGATGGGGGAATAGGTTATTGCAGAGTACATGACAGCAGTATACCGTTGGCAGCACAAAGCCTTAAGCAGCATGAAAGAGTCTCATGCAGAGATCTCCGGTATGCGGATAGTGGTGTTATAAGGCTATAACTGTTTTCACCTGTGAGATGTTGGAGAATGGGTGTAAAAGAGATTATACCAAGAGGCAGCAGGGCAGTGGGGTGATGGAGATGGAGAATTGCAATTCAGCAAGCTCTCTAAGTGAGAAGGGACTGAACCCACATCTCCTCGCTCTAAGTCCAGAATCCACTGTGCTTTCTTTAGGCATCATAAGAACTGTAATTCCATCACACTCAGAGAATGAACTATCCTAAATATCTTCAAAGAGACTTACAAAAACCTTGGCCTATTGCTCAACATCCAAAAAACCAAAGTGCTGCACCAACAAGCACAAAATAACCCCTCTGCAGCACCACAAATTCAACTCAATGGTGTAACATTGGGAAGTGTTGATCACTTCTCCTACCTGGGCAGTTATCTTTCCACAAGGGCCGACATTGATGCCGAAATCCAGCATCGCCTGAGCTCTGCAAGTGCAGCTTTCTCCCACTTGAAGTGCAGAGTGTTTGAGGACCAAGACATTTGCAGGGAATCAAAAATGCTTGTTTAAAAAGCTATTGTACTACCAACCTTACTGTATGCTTGTGAAACATGGACCACTTATAAACGCCATCTCCAACTCCTCGAAAGAGTCCATCAAAGGTGTCTCCAAAAGTTTTTATACATCACTTGGGAAGACAGCCGAACTAATGCCAGTGTACTGGAAGAAGCAAAGATCACCAGTGTTGAAGCAATGATTCTCCAACATCAACTTCGTTGGACTGGTCATGTTGTGTGGATGCCTGATTATCGTCTTCCAAAGCAACTACTCTATTCCGAACTTAACAATGGTAAGCGTAATGCTGGTGGTCAACAAAAGAGGTTTAAAGACTCTCTCAAGGCAAATCTTTAAAAATGTAGTATAAACACCAACAACTAGGAAACACTGGCCTGCGAGCGCTCCAATTGGAGAACAGCCTTTACCAAAGGTGCCATGGACTTTGAAGATGCTTGAACTCAGGACACAAGGGAGAAACGAGCTAAGAGGAAGGCACACATGGCAAACGCTCAATGTGATCAGCTCCCATCCAGAAATCAATGTCTCCACTGTGGAAGGATGTGTGGATCCAGAATTGGCCTCCACAGTCACTTACGGTCTCAATGTTAAAACCGTGTTCATGGAAGATGGTTATGTGTAACCACCAAAGAAGAAGAAGAATTCCACCAGAATGTCATGTACAGAGGCCACGTGGGGCTGTGGGCAAAACACTAAACCAACAACAGATAATCCTACCCACCTACCTAACCTTCCTTCTGTTGAAAGCAAACAACGCTGTGCTGTTCACAGCCCAATAAGTGAATTCACTTATATAAACAGCCTTTGGAGAAGGAAGCAATTTGCATGAATTTACAAATACAAGTGGGATCTGCAGCAAAATTTTGCAGTGTTTAGCATTCACATTCAGGGCTCCACTAGCTATTCCCTTTGTTTCTTAAAGGAGCTGGGCACTGTAGATCCGTGGGGGGGGGTAGGTCTACAGTCAGTGTGAATGTAAGCAATATTTCTAATCTCCCCTCATTGCAGTTTTGAAGCTGGGGGCCTCTCAAAAGTCAAATCAGTATACCATGGCTACTGAGCTCACCCCTCAATTGGTTGCTTTGGCTTTTTAAACCTCAGAGTTCCTCCATCCATGCCGCTATATCTCTCTTGTGAGCAGATGAAGCTGGTTTGGCTATGTAAGGAGAATGAATTTGCTATAAATATATAAGGTGGGTGAACAGATAGATGAACAGACAGGCAGCAGGGCCCAAAATCAGCCCGTTAACTTTCACCTTACATTGGGTAATGAATGCAAAGGTCAATGTGTATTCCACAGAATCACAGAACTGTAGAGCTGGAAGGGACCCTAAGGGTCATCTAGTCCAACCCCCTGCAATGCAGGAATCTTTCATGATAAAAGCAGACTGTTCCCACATGAGGAACAAATCCAGCCTCCTGTCCTAGAATAACATGTTTGATAAAAGTTCACTTTGTTTCTGTCAGTCTCCCACCCTGCATTCTCACGAAATAAATAAATAGGGCTCCTTGGTCAGTAAGATGCTATTTTGATAGAATTAATTTTAAATAAGCTCCCAGCCTTTCATAGTCCACTGCATTAATTACTTTCACTCATCTCAAACAAGAGGTAGCTGCCTTTAGAGGGGACTGCAGGGAGAGAAAAAGCTAAGGGCTCATTTTTGCTAGGGGTGACTGTACGGTAATCATAGAATTGTAGAATTGGAAGGGACCCGAGGGTCATCTAGTCCAGCCCCCTGCAATGCAGGAATCTCAAGTGAAGCATCCATGACAGATGGCCATCCAGCCTCTGCTTAAAAACCTCCAAGGAATGAGAGTCCACAATGTCTTGAGAGATACAGTAACTTAAAGGTAAAGGTAAAGGGACCCCTGACCATTAGGTCCAGTCGTGACCAACTCTGGGGTTGCGGCGCTCATCTCACTTTATTGGCCGAGGGAGCCAGTGTACAGTTTCTGGGTCATGTGGCCAGCAGGACTAAGCCGCTTCTGGCAAACCAGAGCAGCGCACAGAAACACCATTTACCGTTCCGCCAGAGTGGTACCTATTTATCTACTTGCACTTTGATGTGCTTTCGAACTGCTAGGTTGGCAGGAGCAGGGACCGAGCAACGGGAGCTCACCCCGTCGCGGGGATTCAAACCACAGACCTTCTTATCAGCAAGTCCTAGGCTCTGTGGTTTAACCCACAGCACCACCCGCATCCCCTGATACAGTAACTTACCACATCACAAAATCATCTGGGGTGCTGAAATGCAAGATAAAGGTGCAAATACAGAGCAGATAGTTTCATTTTATATTTATCCCCTCCCCCATTTATATCCCCACCTTTCCTCCAATGAACTTGAGGGGCTGTACACAATTCTCCTCTGCCATTTTATCCTCACAACAACCATGTGAAGTAGGCCAGGCTGAGAGGCAGTGACTGGCCCAAGGTCACCCAGCAAGAGCTTCAAGGCCAAGTGGAGATTCGAACCCTGATCCCCCAAGGTGTCCTAGTCTGACACTCTAACCATCACACCACCAGCTCCCCAATGTTTGCCTTGTTACTTGCTCAACAGAATAAAAGTAGGAAGTCTGCTCTTTGAAACAGACAGCCAAATGCAATTCCTGTCTCTATTGAGCAGTTAACCTCCCCTGTTGGAATTATATCAAAATCCCTTGAACTTTACTTTGATAAAAATAGACAAGGTGCTGCCACGGTACAGAAAACACAAGGAAGGGCTGCAGCTCAGCAGCAGAGAATGAGCTTGGCAATCTCTGATCCTTGACAATCCCTAGTCTTTGGTTAAAGATAGCAGAGGATGGTAAAGAGTAAGGCCTGCTCATTTAGCCGGTGAGGCCATTTCAGCTCGGCTCGGCTCAGCCACAGCCTCCTGCCCCACACTTGATGTTGTATATGTTGTTTGGTGTGGGGCTGGAAGGGGGATTACAGACACAACTGGGCACTTGCAAAGCCCTGTGCAAAACACTGTACACCTGGCTTTGTGAGCTTTGACGATCAGCTGATCACCAGGGTCTTGCAAAGCACTGTGCACGGGACTCTGCAAGCTCCGAATATTATTTTGTCCTTTTTTTTTACAGCTGTAAACACCCTTACCTTGCCAAGACTGGGAGCTGAGCAATGTGACCAGCAAACTCACATGACATAATCCGTCGCTGAACTGTACCGCTTTGGGCCACAGGTGGTGGCGATTGCTGGTCTGAACGCTCCGTCCACAAAAGAAGCATGTGGTGTGAATCAAAAATTAGTATGTCATACAGAAGGCTAGCTTAGAACATTCCACCACCCCCCAACCCGGCATGACAGTTTTATATAAGCAGGGATTATATAAACAGAGACTGGGGTAAGATTCAAATATTCAGTCCCCCACCTGGTGTCTGAAATGAGGCAGCCCTGTAGCTAATCCATACACAAAAGGGTTTGATCAGCATAACTAAGACAAAACCTGGTATGGTTTTCTCCCTGGTAGCTGTTGACTTGTGCTGCATTGCCATCTCATGGAGTAATAATAATCAGCATTATCGTTATCTGCTATATGCATTTGATTTCCATCCTCTCTGCCAGGAAGCTCAAGGTACTATGCAAGAGACTTCCTTCTTCTCTGCTTTTTATCCTCCCAACAATCCTGTGAGGTAGGTTAAGATGAGAAGAGTGTGTCCAGCCCAAGGCCAGCCAGGGAGCTTCACAGCCACACTGGGATTTGAACCGCATTCTCTCCAGTCCATTTCTCAAACAGCTAACTACGATTGGCGAGATTTGTCTTCAGATGAGACCCAAAATTAGAAATTTTCCCCCATCCCTAGCTGACCAACGAGTTCATAGTTAAGGTGCAATTTAAAGTGGTAAGAAACATCCTGGCAATTGGTTATAAGTCTCTAGCTTGTCTATCCTTCTGCCATTACTTCCTGAAAGGCAAAAACTAGACCAGGGGTTAGCAAACATTTTCAGCAGGGGGCCGGTCCACTGTCCCTCAGACCTTGTGGGGGGCCGAACTATTTTTTTGGGGGGGGAATAAATGAATTCCTATGCCCCACAAATAACCTAGAGATGCATTTCAAATAAAAGCACACATTCTACTCATGTAAAAACACCAGGCAGGCCCCACAAATAACCCAGAGATGCATTTTAAATAAAAGGGCACATTCTACTCATGTAAAACCACACTGATTCCCGGACCATCCGAGGGCCAGATTTTGGGCCGGATCCAGCCCCCGAGCCTTAGTTTGCCTACCCATGAACTAGACCATGCCTTGCTTTGGTATTGATTTCCATGGTAAAGAATAAGAAGTTTTTGCATTTCTGGGAAACAGCTCTTTGGGCATCCAGGGAAAGAATTTCAGATTTTTACAGTCGCTTACATCTGCAGTGTTGGGTCATTTAAGAGTCACTCTTTTTTCTGTGGAGCTACAAACACCCGTCTCTGCCTTCCAGATACAAAATGCCAACTACTTTTTTCAACCTCTGGGCTGCTGTTCTTTCACCTTCTCTCACATTTGCCCTTTTCTCAATCGCTTCAAGTGTCTTCCAGCCCCCAATCATGGTTCCTTTGCTATTTTTTCAGTGTCTCTCCCCCCACCCCCCGCTTGGGTTTTCTTATATAAAATCTAACAACATGAAAATAACAAATGAAATTAAATATAATAATAAGGGTGTATGTAGGGAGTTTTGGTTATGCGAGTGACCGAACGAAGAATGGGGAGAAAGTAGCAAAATAATAATATTCAAGCCATACTGACATTATTTTTGCCTTGTTCATAGGATATAGGGGAGCTCAAAATCCAGCTATGTTTTCTTACAGAATTGAACACAGAGCATCATGGCACATGGTATTAGGCTACCAGAAGAAATGGTGGTGAAATTTAACTTGGTTCGCGCATAAAGGTTAACTTATCTCATCCTTCCAAAACAATACAGGAACCGAAACACAGCCATCCTTCAAAATCCTTGCTTCTCTGAATTTTGTATTGAAGTTCTCCATCTGGGCAATATGTACAAAACACATTTTACTCCTTATTATTATTATTATTATTATTATTATTATTATTATTATTATTAACATTTATCTACCACTTTATCTTCCAAGACCGGGACGCGGGTGGCGCTGTGGGTAAAACCTCAGCGCCTAGGACTTGCCGATCGTATGGTCGGCGGTTCGAATCCCCCCGGCGGGGTGAGCTCCCGTCATTCGGTCCCAGCTCCTGCCCACCTAGCAGTTCGAAAGCACTCTTAAATGCAAGTAGATAAATAGGTCCCGCTTTATAGCGGGAAGGTAAACGGCGTTTCCGTGTGCTACGCTGGTGCAGGCTCGCCAGAGCAGCTTCGTCACGCTGGCCACGTGACCCGGAAGTGTCTCCGGACAGCGCTGGCCCCCGGCCTCTTAAGCGAGATGGGCGCGCAACCCCAGAGTTGGTCACGACTGGCCCGTACGGGCAGGGGTACTTTTACCTTTACCTTTATCTTCCAAGGAGCTCAAGGAGGTGTACATGGTTTTCCTCTTTCCCATTTCATCCCCCCAACAACCCTGTGAGGTACGTTAGGCTAAGAGACAAGGACTGGCCCAAGGTCACCCAGTAAGCTTCACGGCTGAGTGGGGATTCGAACCCTTACTCTCCCAGGTCCAAGTCCAACAAACTAAGCGTGCATATAAAATGGCACATATTAGTGAAAATAACATACAAATATGCATTGCGTTGGGGGAAATTGTTTTGTAAAAATGTGTTTATCAGGCAAGATTGCATGCAGAAATGTGTATTAGAAATTAGCACTAAAATGCTGGTGAATTCTCATGTTGAATTAAAAAAAATCAAAAAATCAAACTGATGTGGAAACCCGGATAATTGAACGCAAATTTGGAAAAACGAGAAGCTGAGAGAAACCAAAACTGACAGATTTGCTTATCACTAGCAACATTTCTCGCAGTGAGGGAACCACCAGAAGGCCCTCGGAGCTGGACTTCACTGTCTGGGCTGAACAATGTGGGCATACACGTATACCTTCACGTATACAGGACCGAGGCTGTTTAGGGCTTTAAAGGTCACCATCAACACTTTGAATTGTGCTTGGCAACATACTGTGGGCAAATCTAGGTCTTTCAGGACCAGTGTTATGTGGTCTCAGCGGCCACTACCAGTCACCAGTCTACCTGCCACAGTAGCTTTCTTTAGTTTCAGACATGAGCTTCTCCTAGCCCTATCTGATCTAACTGGAGATCATGGAGCTTAAGAGTCCCACAATCCTTAGCTGCTAATGATACTTCTACACATCTTCAGGGCCTCTCAGCTACAGGGTAAAGCTTTTTTTTGAGGAGGAGAGAGAGAAACTGGCAGAGGTGGGAGGTGTACCACCTGGGTTTTACAAGCATTCTTTATGAGTTCTTCCACAAAAACCCTCAAAGTTTCTCAAGGACTTGCAAAGAATGCTCACAAAACCCAGATGCTTCTTGAGATCCAAACAGAGGAGCATTCATCCATCCCTCCGAGTTCACTCTTAATAATAATAAAAAGTGTTGCCTGGGACGTCCAAATTAAATAGTAGCTCAGTAATTCAACAGAACTCAAAATCAGCCAGCTGTATCCTTCTCGCTCTGGGACTTTACTAACAGTACAGTAATATGTGAAACAATTTGTATGACTGTTTTGATTTGATCATGCCTACGATTATCTGGATATTCCACTCAAACTAAATACTGTGGGTACTTTTTAATGATTAAACCAGACCTGGATCTCATGAAACACCATAGAGAAGGGAAGAGAATTTGCAGATGACTTGGTACTTACATTGCAAGAGCCGAAATACAGTACGAAAAGGGTTTTGGAATTAATTCAAGAGTTTGGTCAAGTGGCAGGATTTAAATTAAATAAATTAAAGACTAAGGTATTAGAGAAAAACCTAACAGTAAGAGAGAAGGAGAGGTTCCAGAATGAAACAGGTTTAACAGTGGTTAAGAGTGTAAAATATTTGGGGATTAACATGACAGCTAAAAATATGAACTTATTTAAAGACAATTATGAGAAATGTTGGAACCTAGTGAAAAAAGATTTAGAAATTTGGTCGAACTTGAAGCTTTCTTTGTCTGGTCGAATAGCAGCTATCAAGATGAATGTATTGCCTAGAATGTTATTTTTGTTTCAAACATTGCAAATTGTTGATAAGATGGAGTGTTTTAAGGGATGGCAGCGAGATATTTCTAAATTTATCTGGCAGGGCAAAAAGCCCAGAATAAAATTTAAGATTTTAACTGATGCAAAGGAAAGGGGGGGATTTGCCCTGCCAGATTTGAAACTTTACTATGAATCAGCAGCTTTCTGCTGGTTGAAGGATTGGCTGCTCCTCAAGAACACTGACATCTTAGATTTGGAAGGTTTCAATAATTTTTTTGGGTGGCATGCATACTTGTGGTATGACAAAGTTAAGGTTCATAAAGGTTTTAAAAACCATATTGTCAGGAAAGCATTGTATAGTGTTTGGATCAGATATAAAGACCTACTGGAGAGCAAAACTCCAAGGTGGCTTTCACCAATGGAGGCAAAAGCTGTGAAAAAACTTAATATGGAGTGTATATGGCCGAAATATTGGGAAATTTTAGAACAGGAGGGTAGTAACTTCAAACTGCAGAGTTTTGAGAAATTAAAGGATAAAGTGAGAGATTGGCTCCACTATTACCAAATAATGGAGGTTTACAAGATGGATAAGAAAATTGGCTTCCAGGTGGAGAAATCGAAATTGGAAACAGAATTGTTAGAATCCAATACTAAAAATTTATCCAAAATGTATAACTTGCTGCTGAAATGGAATACACAGGATGAAACAGTAAAATCAGCTATGATTAAGTGGGCGCAAGATATTGGTCATAACATTATGTTTGCTGACTGGGAAAGGTTGTGGACCACCGGCATGAAATTTACGGCGTGTAACGCCTTGAGAGAAAATATTATGAAATTGATATATAGGTGGTACATGACCCCAGTCAAGCTTGCAAAAATGTACCACTTGTCAGATAACAAATGTTGGAAGTGTAAAGAAAATGAAGGCTCATTCTTTCACCTCTGGTGGACATGCCCAAGGATTAAGGCTTTCTGGGAAATGATATATAATGAAATGAAAAAGATGTTTAAATACACTTTCCTGAAGAAACCAGAGGCCTTCCTCCTGGGTATGGTCAGCCATGTGGTGCTAAAGAAGGATAGAACTTTGTTTCTGTATGCCACAACAGCAGCAAGGATCCTTATCGCAAAGTATTGGAAGACATCAGATCTACCCACTCTGGAAGAATGGCAGATGAAGATGACAGACTACATGGGACTTGCAGAGATGACGGGCAGAATCCGAGACCAGGAGAAAGAGACAGTGGAAGAAGATTGGAAGAAATTTAAGGACTATCTTAACAATTATTATAAGATTAAAGAATGCTAGATTGACATGGATTTAAAAATATTGGTTTTCAGAGACATTAGAGTAAGAAAAGGAATGGAATTAATAAGAAACTTTTGGGAAATAAGGGAATGGAGTTGCTGATGGGATAATGAAACTAGAATACAAAACGGTGAGGTATGAGGAAGTCGGGGAAATAAGGTTGAGAAAATAAGTTTTGAAATTATACTTGTTGTTTTTTGTTTGTGTTTGTTTTTATTGTAGTTGTTTTGTATT
The DNA here is from genome assembly GCF_964234715.1 of Podarcis melisellensis. Classification (NCBI taxonomy): domain Eukaryota; kingdom Metazoa; phylum Chordata; class Lepidosauria; order Squamata; family Lacertidae; genus Podarcis; species Podarcis melisellensis. Next base: position 91,943,692 of record NC_138531.1, on the reverse strand, counting down.
TGTATGTTCTTAATGGAAAATTTAATAAATATTACTTAAAAAAGAGAGAGAAGGGAAGAGAAGAACTGTGAAAGAATATGGGAAAATAAAAGGAGAGAGAAAGTAAGGGAATAAAATAGACGAGGGGATCAAATAGGGTTCTAGAGAAGGCCTAAGAGAGAGGTCAACAGGGTGACACTTAAGCCCTTGGATGAAGGTTGAAAGACAAATATGATTATTAATAATTGTCATAATGAAGTTCGCTGAATGACCTTTGGCTGACACCTCTACCCCCTCCCCTCTCTCTCTCCCTACCTCATATGGTTGTTATGAGGTCTTTATGATGCTTTGAGGAAGGATTGGAATCAACTGTGATCAGCCTCACCCTGCATACAGGTGTCTCTGCACATTTCATGCTAAAATGAATTTGTCTGAAACAAGCTTTTGAATTATGCATTACAAACAACAGCCAGCTGGCTTCTTAGCAGTGTGTGTGGAAAAGGCCCCGTCATATGGGACCTACTACCTGACACAGCTAACACCCTGGTACAGTTAGCGAAATGCCTTTACCAACTCCTACTATGACTCCCCTCCCCAGTCATTTGCCTTTAAGAAATTCCGAGCTAGGCCAGTGCTTATCTAACGTTGGGGAGACAAAGCTTACCTACCTAGGTACATAGAAAATCACATTAAGCCCTGTGAAAGTGATTCAGATTATGGACTTAGTGCAGCAAACTTACTGCTCAGTTATTCCTGCTTGTTACAGAATTGTCACCAAGCACTGTAATGATTCTAATGACCTTAGCAGAACATGCTGCTTGTCTTGACTACAACACAGAGACCACCACTCACCTTCTTCTCTGGCTCAGATTTTTATCTGAATAAAGCTCTGTAATTTATCTGTTTATAGATATATATGTTCTTTCAAAGTTGTTCTGGGTGAAGTTCTTTACCATAGGAAAACTGGATGAGACACAGAAATGGAAGTGGGTGTTGCCACAATCTGCATGTTCGCCCAAGGCCAGGAATAGAAATCACAAAGAAGGAATGCGAGTGGTATTCACTATTGCTGGGGGTGGGGGTTTAGTCCGTGAATATTACATGAATAACTACAGTATTTTCTGCATTTTTAAAATGTTTCTCTTCCACTGAAATGCCCTGAAGTTAATGACATAATTAGCTGTGGCCACAGTGGATATCGGGACACGGGTGGCGCTGTGGGTTCAGTGGCGTAGCGTGGGTTGTCAGCACCCGGGGCAAGGCAAGTAATTTGCGCCCCCTAACCCGTGGATTTGCACCCCCTAACCCTAACCCTCAGATGTTGCGCCCGGTGCAGCCGGCCCCCCCTGCACCCCCCACGCTACGCCACTGTGTGGGTTAAACCACAGAGCCTAGGACTTGCCAATCAGAAGGTCGGCAGTTCAAATCCCTGTGACAGAGTGAGCTCCCATTGTTTGGTCCCAGCTCCTGCCAACCTAGCAGTTTGAAAGCACGTCAAGTGCAAGTAGATAAATAGGTACTGCTCCAGCGGGAAGGGAAACAGCGTTTCCGTGCGCTGCTCTGGTTCACCAAAAGCGGCTTAGTCATGCTGGCCACATGACCCGGAAGTTGTCTGCAGACAAACGCCGGCTCCCTCAGCCAGTAAAGCGAGATGAGCGCCGTAACCCCAGAGTCGTCCGTGACTGGACCTAATGGTCAGGGGTCCCTTTACTTTTACCTTTTACAGTGGATATCAAGACAAATAACAAAGGGTTTTAATAGAAGCTGAACTGTAGCTGAACAGAAACGCTGCTGATTGCAACCAACACAGGACAGGACAAAAATAGTGCCTCCATATCAGGGGTATAGTCATCTGGGATCACAGGGATGTTGTAGGTCCATTACTTTCAGATGAGCAGAGTCCCAGTGTAAGCATCCTGAGAACTCAGCTCCTAAAAAGTGATGATTAGCATTTACTTATGCCTCGTCGCTGCAAAGTTGTGGCATTTATTGTCCTATAAGTAGCTAATGAATGAGCCTAATAATAGTTCAGTATCTGCAGTACCAAAGGAGTTTCCCTCAGGCAGTTTAGCAATTTCATGCTAGAACATCCATTGCTAAGGGTGCTCTGGGCTATCTTAAGATTGTGCTCCCTCCTTCCCTTCCCACTCCAATCTCCAGAGAAGTGCTTGAAACAGGCTTCATTTGTAGGCAAATTCCTGTAACTTTGGTAAGGACCCTGGAATTTTGAAATGGGAGAGGGGGGCATTTCATTTCTGCATGCTTATGTCTCTACCCTCTAACTTTTTTTATTTTCACTTTTGGGCTGCATTACTGAAACTTTTTAAAGCTGCTTTAGCTTGCTCTAAAAAACCATAAAAAAACCTTTTGCTCCGAGTATGTGATGTGCTCTCTGTGAGCTGTAATTTACTCTGCAAAAAACAGCAAACCACCTTTTGATCTTCTTCTTGCTGAACCTAAAAAATATATACCCTCCGCCTGCATTCATTGTTCAAGAGAACTCCAGAGTAAGAGATTGAAAGTTCATTTTTATTGTATAATCTTAGAAGGTTGTATAATGTTAGCAGGGAATGCAGCTACGAGAGAGTGTGGCTATCAGGGGGTGCAATTGTGACTTATCATGAAGGGACCCTGCAGTTCAGAATTTGTTGCTACACTACTGCTCCTTACACATCCCTATTCCTAACTTGCAGTGGTTGGAGGTTTGGTTGATGAGATGCCACAATCTCCTGAAGCAAGGTTTGGTGGCACTAGAAACAAGAATTTGTTGTTGATGGTCTCCAGATTATGGGATGTCCGTCCCGTAAAGAACTCTGCCAGGTCTAGTCCGTTCAGGAGGCTGGCAGAAACAATTCATTTCTGTCAGGCAGCCTAGATTTTTTTAAAGCTGTCTTAAACAGAATTGCTGTGTTTTTATAAAATGTTGTAGTCTCTAGTTACCTGTTAGTTTGTTATGATGTTGCTCTGTTTTTCTAATGTGTTTTTCTTTACCCCTTGTTTCTTTAGTACTGCATATTGTGTCTTTATTATGCCAGTTACTTTGGGGACCGTTGTCAGGCTAGAAATTTAGTAAATATAACTTCCTACGGCGTCTTGAGAACACACTAGGTCTTGTAATTTACAGATGGTTTGTTGCTTTGCTTCATTGATTTAAAATAAATAATCTCATTCTGGCTGTTTAGCTTTATTGTTAGGTATGTATGCTGCCTAGTTTTAGCTCTGAATACCATAGTGGGAAAATGCATATGATGCAATGGTTAGAATCTCAGGCTAGGACAGAGGAAAACCCCAGTTCAAATCCCCCACTCAGACATGAAGTTTGCTTGGTGAGCTTGGATCAACTCTATCTCCACCTAATCTACCTCAAAAGGTGGTTCTCAGGATAAAAGTGGGCAGGAAGACCGCAGTACATGCCACCCAGAGCTACTAGGATTAAAAAAAAAAGTACAGTGGTACCTCGGATTACATATGCTTCAGATTACATACGCTTCAGGTTACAGACTCCGCTAACCCAGAAATGGTGCTTCAGATTAAGAACTTTGCTTCAGGATAAGAACAGAAATCGTGTTCCAGCGGCACGGCGGCAGCAGGAGGCCCCATTAGCTAAAGTGGTGCTTCAGGTTAAGAACAGTTTCAGGTTAAGAACAGACCTCCAGAATGAATTAAGTACTTAACCCGAGTTAACCTGAGTTCACTGTACTGAAAAGGTGACTGATATGATGTACACAGAAAACTCCTTAGAGTAGGGGGACCCAATGCGAAGTCTTCCAGATGCTGCTGAACTACAACTCCCTTGGCTATTCAAAATGCTGGCTGGGGCTGATGGAAGTTGGAGTCTAACAACACCTGAAGGGTGCCACACTGGACATCCCTGCTTTGGAGTAAGTGCCAGGAAGGATGCAAACACGGGAGGAAAAATTATCACCAGACCCTCCAATCAGCTCATAGATGAGGTGAGATTTAATAAAGGTACTTCCTGCCTCATAACTCATATTTTCTACATGCTGATATAAAACTCAGTTCAGTGCAACCCAATTCAAGTAAAACTGAAATGTTGGCATCAGTATTGGCATTCCACCGGCTCCTCAAAATACACCTGTTTAGGCAAGCATTCCCCTGAACTTGTGATTTTATTGTTTAATTGGGTTTTTCTCCCTTACTGTTTGAATTTTTGTGATGTTTAATTGTTTGCTTTATTGTGCATTTTAATTTGTTGTTGTTTAGTCGTTTAGTCGTGTCCGACTCTTTGTGACCCCATGGACCAGAGCACACCAGGCACTTCTGTCTTCCACTGCCTCCCACAGTTTGGTCAAAGTCATGCTGGTAGCTTCAAGAACACTGTCCAACCATCTTGTCCTCTGTCGTCCCCTTCTCCTTGTGCCCTCAATCTTTCCCAACATCAGGGTCTTTTCCAGGGAGTCTTCTTTTCTCATGAGGTGGCCAAAGTATTGGAGCCTCAGCTTCAGGATCTGTCCTTCCAGTGAGCACTCAGGGCTGATTTCCTTCAGAATGGATAGGTTTGATCTTCTTGCAGTCCATGGGACTCTCAAGAGTCTCCTCCAGCACCACAATTTAAAAGCATCAATTCTTCAGCAATCAGCCTTCTTTATGGTCCAGCTCTCACTTCCATACATCACTACTGGGAAAACCATAGCTTTAACTATACGGATCTTTGTTGGCAAGGTGATGTCTCTATTGTGTATTTTAATTATGGGTGGATTTTATAAACCGCTTAGAAGCCACTTTTGCATATAAGCAGGATGTAAGTTGTTTGATGATGATGATACAGCTCTAGCATTGAAGCATTAGTCATTGCTGCCCTGTGCTCCTTTGGGAGGATGAGTGGGATAGAAGTTTAATAATAAATAAAACATCTAGCAGCCCCTTTCACAATTTCAGAGACAGCATCTTAGAAGGAGGATTGAGAACACACCCATTGTTCTCATGCCCAAAGTGCATGATTATTGTATTTTAGTGTTTTGTTGGAAGCCACCCAGAGTGGCTGGAGAAACCCAGCCAGATGGGCGGGGTATAAATAATAAATTATTGTTGTTGTTGTTGTTGTTGACTACCCTTGCTGTAATCAAGTTTACTCCACTTGGGAAGCAATTATTCTCCTACCCAGTGGCTCCTATGTGTGCAGATTCATTGATCTGAACTTCTAGTGGGACCTCATCTTATGCTGAAACCCTCTTCCAGTTACCCATCCGAGTAATATTTATTTTATTTCTACAGATTTATAGCCTGCTTCACAGCCTTAAGCCACTGAAGCAGGGTACAAGAGTTGAAATACTCTTTTCGATCTCTTAGCCACCTACTCATCTCCATCTAGACAAAAATCACTGGCGTTCCGTGTTCTTTTCCATTGCTCAGTCCGTCACGACATTCCTTACAATGCAAAAAATTCAATGAGCAAAATTATGCAGTTGGCATCCAAAGTTTCCAAAAGACTAAAGAAGCTGTCACTGTTCCCGAAAGCTCACAAGTGAAAAGCTAAACAAAAACCGACGTGCCACTAAGTACACAAATAAGAAGGATGGAGAGAGGGAGGACTTCAATGCACTATCTAAATAAATAAAAGTCGACCTCGATGCTGCCATTGTCTGGAAACTTATTGACTTTAATTTACCGTGTATGGCGCCTGTAAAATGCAAGTCATACTTTCCCACTTTTCATACTCTTGACAACCATTATAGCTTCATTATCTTCAAGCATCATCCAAGTCCTCCATCTTGTCATCATTATGTGAGTCAGAAAACATTACTGGGTGAATGAAATGCCAAATGAAGGCATCCTCCCATTCGCACCAATTCTCCAAACAGATATGCCTAGCAAAATGTTAAGAGTCGCCTTTGTTAAAGCAACCATATATTAAGTTAAATCATTAGAATGTCTAACGCCAGCCTTTCTCAACCTTGGCTCCCTAGATGTTGTTGGACTACAACTCCCATCATTTCTAGCCAGCGTGACCAGTGGTCTGGGATGCTGGGATTTGTAGTTCAAGAACACCTGGGAACCCAAGTTTGAGAAAGGCTGGATAGGATGGTGTTCAGCTAGGTTTTACTCAGAGTAGACCAATTGAAATTGATCTGTGTGAGGTTCATTAATTTCAATAGGTCTGCTCTGAGTAAACTTTCGCTGAATACCACCAAACGCTCTACTCTCCAGTAGACTTATTTCCCAGCCGTAATATCCTTCACCATAGCATTTGCTAACCTGGTGCACTCTTGATGCTTTGAACTAGAACTCCCATCGGCTCCAGCCAGCTTGGCTGTAATCCAAACAGGTGGAGGGGACCAGTTTAGTGAAGGGTGTTTTAGTGGGAGATGCCAGGGATTGAACCCAGGACCTTGTGTGTGGAACGCATGAGCTCTGCTGTTGAACTATAGTCCTTTCACCAGCCAGATTGGTGTAAAACACCTTCAAGAGGGTAGAAGAGTTTGGGTTTGATATCCTGCTTTATCACTACCCTAAGGAGTCTCAAAGCAGCTAACATTCTCCTTTCCCTTCCTCCCCCACAACAAACACTCTGCGAGGTGAGTGGGGCTGAGAGACTTCAGAGAAGTGTGACTAGCCCAAGGTCACCCAGCAGCTGCATGTGGAGGAGCGGAGACGTGAACCCGGTTCCCCAGATTACAAGTCCACCACTCCTAACCACTACACCACACTGGCTCTCAACAAGAAACCAAGGGGAAATAGAATGCTCCCACACACAAACACACATTGATTCCTTTTAGAATAATTTCCAATTTATTTGCAGAAACTGTTTGCCATGGGCAAGAGTCTCGCAGCCCTACCTGATATGTCAGAATTTGCACCCTGGACCTTTTACATCCAAAACATGTGCACTTTCAATAAGCCATCATTCTTCCTTCAACTTAAGAAGAGAGGATTATGTCCCACATTGCCCATCCAAGGAGCTTTTGCTCTAAATGCTATCTTTATGAGGAAAACATCACCAGAGCGATTTTTTTTTATTATTATCGATTCAGGGAACTTCTCTCATTTGCTCAATTTAGATTTCTCATCTAAAATTGCTTCTTGCTGGAAATTCTATTAGCTGGCAATCATACACAGCTGCATCTAAGAAACAGACATTTCAGGGAAGATATGTGGTGGTTAGGCAGGGTTTTATATATCTGAATCAGGCAGGTGGTTATCTGAATCTTTTCAAGACCAGGTCAAATAATAGACTTAGGACAGATTTGATGTTATGTTTTGATACAAGCTAGAATTGTTTCTGCATCAGCACATGCAGGTAAGAACACGATGCACGTACTGGTAACATACAAGTGTGACAAAGAAAGTATTTATTTGAATAGTGCACAGCTGAGCTATGGAATTTCCCCCCACATAAAGATAATGATGGCCACATAAGTGGGTCCTGCCCCATTTTGAGCAAAATATTTCTGCATTGCAGGGGGTTTGAGTAGATGACTTTTGTGGTCCCTTCCAACTAAAATTCTATGATTCTGATTCTAAGATGATAATAACAACAACAACAAAAACAACAATAATAACTTTATTTGTACCCCACCCTCCCCAGTCAGAACCAGGCTCAGAGTGGCTAACATATAAATAATACAATATGCATAAAAACAAGCAATCAATTAAAATGCACCCCAAAATTAATTCAAATAAATTTAAATCAAAATAACTGGGCAAATGACAATCCTCAGGTTAAAACTGAAAGCGGTTAATACTCGCCAGGACCACATGTTTCCACTTCTATTACAGTGGCACCTCAGGTTAAGAACTTAATTCGTTCTGGACGTCTGTTCTTAACCTGAAACTGTTCTTAACCTGAGGTACCACTTTAGCTAATGGGGCCTCCCGATGCCACCGCGCCGCCACCATGCGATTTCTGTTCTCATCCTGAAGCAAAGTTCTTAACCCGAGGTACTATTTCTGGGTTAGCGGAGTCTGTAACCTGAAGCGTCTGTAACCTGAGGTACCACTGTATAAGGACCTGTGATCTCTAAGGGGGCTAGACAAATTATCAGTGACTACTGGAATGATGGCTCTGTATTATATCCAGAATCCAGAATGCATCTGTCTGGAGGTCTACAGAGTGGCTTCACTGAGCTCTAAAGCAGGTGTTTGAGAATCACACTGTGCTCCTTATTCATCCTATGCAAAGCAGGGCAGCAGGCAGTCAATAAGCCTTCTCTGGCAGGTGCATGTTGGCCCCTGCTGGAAATTTTCCAAAGAATTAAGCAGGCAGCATATGGTGACCAAAGCACAAACAAAATTCTAATGTGTCTTCTGGGTACAGACCACATTGTCTTTGAGAGCGGTAATAGCATTAATGCCTGCCAATGCCTGGCTTGCTTCAAGGACATTGAGAACTATGTTGTGAGGGGAGGTCTTGAACTACACACTCGGCATTGCCTTTAGGGTGTCCATGCACCCCACTTTATATAGGACAACCATGTACTTGACAGGCATGGCAGGGGACAGGCCTTTATTGGAAGTTATTCTCCATTGGGAGACTTGTCCTGTTCGAGTCCAGTTTGAAGATAAATAACAATAAGATGAGAGAAGAGTAGGCTGCAAGTTTATTACTGACTCACTCCATTCCATTTATGAATCATTTCCTATGGGTGACTGAAGAAGAAGAAAATATCAACAATAAAAACAAACAAAAAATAATTTCACAACCTATCCAGAAAATCTTCACTTAAAAAAGGCACTTAAGGTCCCACTATGACTTTCTTTTTAAATTATGGAAGTCATTTCTGTATTTGCATTTACACATATGATTCAGCATGTGCAAAGTAGCGTCCTCTTTTGACCCTCCAGAAGTTGTTGGACTACAATTCCCATAATCCTTGGTCACTGGCCATGCTCGCTGGAGCTGTTGAGTGTTGGAGTCATGCAACATCTAGAGAACCAAACTCTCCTTAGTCTGTTCGCTCTGTTACTCTGTCAACTGTCATGTTTAATGGACAGCACTCCTATGCAGGATTGTGGGGAACAAAAGCATACATAGGACTGATCAAAAGAGGTGTTAGACAGAAGGAGCTCTTTAAAATCATTTTATCGAGCTTTTCTATAAGAAGAATGAAAATCAGCCAGTTCTTTTACAGCTGAAAATGTATGACTTCATTATCTCTCTATTTTTTTTATAAAAGAAAATTACTTGTTGGAATGCTGTAACACAAAGTGATGGGATCACCGGTTGAGATGAAGCAGACCTTGGGAGCAACTGAGCCAGAACAGGGAAGAATGAGATGGAAAGTATCCAAGACAGATAATGAAGAGATTCACTGGGATTTCTTTGCCATTTCGCCATTATGCTTCTTCCAAATGGACCCTGATCGTTTTCTCCTGCTTTGTAGGGAAATTGAATAATGTCACGCAGTGCCGTCATGATATTGTTTTATTGCTCTTTTTCGTTGTTATGGTGACAAAAATGATTTTAAACAAAGGCTCTCCACCCCACCTCATCAGCTGCTTTTGAACTTAGTGTGTTGGGGGAGGGGGTCATCAAATGCCAAGCTGTTTTGTTTCTGAGTCAAGTTACGCAGAGTCATTGACAAATGAGTGGGTTTTGTCGTTGTTCACGGTAACTTTCCTGATTTTAACTGATCATTTAACTTTTTGAAATAAGCCTCGCAGCCTTGCGATTCGGGAGAGATCCTGAGGATATTTAAGTAACACATAGAAAAGGGACGTACTTTTGGAGGGAGGGGTTTAAATTAGAACTCCAAGTTACGGTTGTTTAGCTCAGTAAATGAATCAACTTAAAGCTTTTGTCAGTTAAATAGTGAGGGCCAAATTTAATCGGTAGGGCTGAGAATTCAGGGGCACGATTGTTTAGTTCTTGCGCTGTTCCACTTACCGTAATAGGCAAATGAAAACAAGACAATAATTGGATTTTGTAGTAAATGCTTGCAGGATTTTATATCAATATCAGTTATATGGGGTGGGAATTTGATCTTCCCTTCATCCATTGTAACATAAGAAGTTGCCTTATTCCAAGTCACTTCATCTAGTTCAGTACTGTCAACAACAACAGGTAGTCGCTCTCCATTGTTTTGAGATACAGAATCCCACCAACACCTAATTAGGGTTGCCATATTTCAAAAACTGAAAATCCAGAGACAAAGGTTGTTTGATTTTTGTGCAAAATCTTAAAAATAAGATACAAAATTTCCCGTATATGTCCGGGAAATTCCGGATGTATGGCCACCCTACCTTATTTGACAGTGGTTCCCCCCCCCAAAAAAAAACCAACTTTTGCAGGGCTGCAAAGAGTGCATACAGCTAATATTTGTTAATAATAATAATAATAATAATAATAATAATAATAATAATAATAATAATTTATTATTTATACCCCGCCCATCTGGCTGGGTTTCCCCAGCCACTCTGGGAGGCTTCCAAAAGAATATTAAAATACTGTGATACATTAAACATTAAAAGCTTCCCTAAACAGGGCTGCCTTCAGATGTCTTCTAAAAGTCTGGTAGTTGTTGTTCTCTTTGACATCTGGTGGGAGGGCGTTCCACAGGGAGGGCGCCACTACCGAGAAGGCCCTCTGCCTGGTTCCCTGTAACTTGGCTTCTTGCAGTGAGGGAACCGCCATAAGGCCCTCGGTGCTGGATCTCAGTGTCCGGGTAGAACGATGGGGGTGGAGACGCTCCTTCAGGTATACTGGACCAAAGCCATTTAGGGCTTTAAAGGCCAGCACCAACACTTTGAATTGTGCTCGGAAACGTACTGGGAGCCAATGTAGGTTTTTCAAGACCGGTGTTATATGGTCTCGGCGGCTGCTCCCAGTCACCAGTCAGGCTGCTGCGATCTGGATTAGTTGTAGTTTCCGGGTCACCTTCAAAGGTAGCCCCACGTAGAGCGCATTGCAGTAGTCCAAGCGGGAGATAACCAGAGCATGCACCACTCTGGTGAGGCAGTCCGCAGACAGAATGGGTCTCAGCCTGCGTACCAGATGGAGCTGGTACACAGCTGCCCTGGACACGGATTTAACCTGTGCCTCCATGGACAGCTGTGAGTCCAAAATGACTCCCAGGCTGCGCACCTGGTCCTTCAAGGGCCCAGTTACCCCATTCAGGACCAGGGAATCCTCCACACCTGCCCGCCTCCTTTCCCCCAGAAACAGTACTTCTGTCTTGTCAGGATTCAATCTCAATTTGTTAGCCGCCATCCATCCTCCAACTGCCTCCAGACACTCACACAGGACCGTCACCGCCTTCACTGGTTCTGATTTGAAAGAGAGGTAGAGCTGGGTATCATCCGCATACTGATGGAACACCCAGCCCAAACCCCCTGATGATCTCTCCCAGCGGCTGCATGTAGATGTTGAAAAGCATGGGGGAGAGGACAGAACCCTGAGGCACCCCACAAGTGAGAGCCCAGGGGTCTGAACACTCATCCCCCACCACCACTATTTGTTAGTGGAAGGATTCAGCCATTTCTTTCAAAAATAACCATTTCAATTAGTAACTGAGCTTATGTCTTTCATTATGACCATGTTCTGTGGGCTCCTTCTTTTTATTGTGCATTCATGATGACTCGTGTTCACGTTGGTATCGGAGTGGTTAAACAATTCAGCTTTCAATACTGTTTCAATACTGTTTGCAGGTCACCCTGCTGTCTAGTTTCTAATCAGTTTCTGCCTGGTAACTTCCTGCTGAAATTGAATAGCTTTTTAAGATCACAAATGCTCCCGGGGGGAGGGGGGAGCTGTTGACTGACCCACTTTTGTTGCGCTATAGCCCAAGAAAGATCCTCCAGACAACACTGATGCAATAACATTGGATAATCAGAATGATGTGTGGATGTTCCAGTATAAATCCACCACTAATGCAATATCATTATGTCAATAACATGCTGGAGAACAGCCCTGGGAGAGAGCGGGGGGAAAACACCTAGCAGTGCTGTGCAAGATGTCCTTTGCAATGTTGGAGGCAATATTCACCAGATGAAGTAATTGATTGGCTACTGACTGGAAACTACAATGTCTTGTTTTCTGCATGAACCCATGAATCATTTCTAGGAGACGTCACACACCTATGGTGCACAATTAAGGTGTAATTTGGAAACGGTTGAACAGACCGCCCTGACCTAAAGTAGAGGAGGATGTGAGGAGGAGTATAATATGCAATTATCTTTTGGACACTTGCCGTAACAAAACATATGCATTTTGAAATATTGGACGGTGGTTTTGGTTGTTGTTTTGGATTATGCCAGGCTGTTTTAACCTTGTTTAAAGACTTATACTTTTCTTCAGGGGTGGGGAAACTATTTTCTGTCAAAACTGTCAGGGACTTCACACTGGTGGGAGCAGGACCCAAGCAGGTGGTGAATGGGGCCAGGTCAGCAATAAACAGGGTCACCCGATTTTCTTCCTCCCTCACTCTTTCTGCCACAGGAAATTAGGCTGAGGGCCACATGCATCCCTTGGGTCTCTGGCTGTCCACTGCTACTTTAGCAGTACAACACTTTTAATGTTTCTGTGTGTATGTTGCATCTGCACGTCCAATGAATTAGCGAACCTTATTTTGCATTGTCAAATGCTTCTTCTAAGCTGATGTTTGTTTTTAAGGAACATTTTCCTTTGAAAAACGTTAATGTTTTGCAATTTTACACTGCATAAACCTGGCCTCAATTCTGACCTTCTGCTGTTGCATCCCAGCTTTGCATCTCTTTCCACGGCTGCCCTCCACTCCTGTTTTCTTACAGCTCTTTGTGCAAATTGCCCTGTAGGGATTTTGGCTTCTCTCTTCTATCAGAAAGAAGAAACTTAACTAAGTCCCAAGGGGACTGTACCCATCTCGGATTCAAGAGGATTGCTGTCGAATTCCCTTTTAATGGCCACCCCAGCTGTTGCGGGTTCTCTAATTTGTTCAGCAACAGTGACCTGATGGCTCAGCCTTCTAAGAAGATGCTAACATGGAAACTAATCAATATGGGCAGCCTTTGAGAAATGAGCAGTAGTAACTAAAATTGCTCTGGGCTAGTTTTGAGCTGATGAATTAGGCACACACTGGCATTCGTGCCAAACACCCCATTGTAGGTATCTCCAGAATAGCTTAGAAGATCAGCCTCAAGTCCCACTTTGCAGAAGGATTAAGAATAACAGAGTCATAGAATCATGGAGTTGGAAGGGATCGCGAGAGTCATCTAGTCCAATTCCCTGCAATGCAGTAATTCTTTTGGTGGAGCAACCTAAAGAAGTTGTTCTTAACAGGAAAGAAACCTGTGTCCAAAGACAGATATGAGACTGTTTTGGAGATGCAATCCCCTCTTCAATGTCAAAGTGGTATAGTCCCAGGTGTGTCACACCACAACCATTCTCCAAATAGGCGTCAGGGTTGGGCCATGGGCAGCAGTCTGAAGTGACTGCCAAGCAGGGCTTGGGAGCCAAGTGGCCACTGGTAGAGCATCTGCTCTGCATGCAGAAGGCATACAGATGTGCTGTATCTCTCTTGAAATCATAGTAAAAGGTAAAGGGACCCCTGACCATTAGGTCCAGTCGTGGCCGACTCTGGGGTTGCGGCGCTCATCTCGCTTTATTGGCCGGGGGAGCCGGCGTACAGCTTCCGGGTCATGTGGTCAGCATGACTAAGCCGCTTCTGGCGAACCAGAGCAGCGCACGGAAACGCCATTTACCTTCCCGCTGGAGCAGGACCTATTTATCTACTTGCACTTTGATGTGCTTTTGGACTGCTAGGTTGGCAGGAGCAGGGACCAAGCAACGGGAGTTCACCCCATTGCAGGGATTCGAACCGCCAACCTTCTGATCAGCAAGTCCTAGACTCTGTGGTTTAACTCACAGCGCCACCTGCGTCCCTGAAATCATAGTAGTTACTGCTAAATTTGTTCCTTTTTATATACATCAATGTATGAAAGTTTTATGCAAATCCACGTCCTCTTTCATCCTTTGGGTGAGAGGTTCATTGCCTCTTTTCTGGCAATGTGTAATTGGCAACACTACTATAGAACTATATAAGTACTAGGTGTCTTTTATTATGTAATGTTTAAAATGAAAAGGCTTAGCACACAAAGAAACTAACAACACTCCTCTGCTGCTCGTTGGTATTCACAATTGCCACAAGGAAAGGTGGAAGAAGGTTTATTTAAAGAAAGATTTACAAGGCTTCTGTTTGTTTCTTTTTTTAAAAAAAAAATCACTTGTGGATGTTTGCAAATCGCTGTTGTAACAATCATGTCAAGGGACTAAATTTGGTGCTGGAATAAAAAAGACAGACATTTGGAATCTCACCTAACATCTCCTGACGGAAAAGCATCTTTCTGAGAGAAAAACACGGAGCCAAGAAAAGCAAAAAGGACAAACATTGAACAACTTATTGATATAAATAAGCGGTGTATGTCAGATAATGAGGAGTGATTTCATTTCACCAATTGATCAGGTACTCCACAAGATAATATATTCAGCTATCACTATTTCCCAAAGCAAGTTCATACTAAAGTAGACTTAGCATAGGAGTATGAATGGGTTTCCTTTGACCAGGTCTTTGTACAGCTGTAAAGGCCAATTCTTATCTACTTAATAAGAAGATTCTTGGTGGTTAATGTTGCCTCTGACAAAAGAAAGTACTTATTCATTTAGTAAATAGTTAAACTATGGGTTTTGCTCCCACAAGACATAGTGATGGCTGCCATCTTGGATGGCTTTGAAAGCGGATTAGGCAAATTTATTAAGGTTAAAGCAATGCATTGCAGGAGGTTGGACTACATGACCCTTGGGGTCCCTTCCAACTCTACAATTCTAAGATCTGGTTCACCACTGTAATAACAGGATGCTGGGCAGTCTTTTGACTGATGGCTTTAATAGACAATGGGATGCTGGATTGTACTTCTATATTTTCAGGTTAGCCCATTGTGTGGCCCATGTTCTGGAATGAATGGAGATTCTATCCCTAGGTGAATTATATCAATAGAGCATATAGCACACAAGTGTTAGATCTGGTTTGATCTCCATACACAAAGACAGTAATTTAAATAATTTGCTGGTCATACATTCCACAGACATAGCTTGAAATCTGAACTGAGTAAATGCATATCTCACAGAGCAGGGAAGAGAGTTAAGTCCTGCAGATAAAAAGTTCTTTTAGGATCAGATTTAATTTGAAGATACCAGACCGAGTACTTGGAATTGTTCATATTTTCAAAGTTTGTTTTAGCATCTTCAGCAAAAACTGCATCAAGGATCTCATCAGTCAGAAATACCCTGAAATGCCATTAGAGGGAAAATTGAATATAGCAACATAAAAACGTTGCAATGTTTTGCTAAATGGTTTGGCATTAGCAATAGTCCCCGCTCCCCCAGTATAATGTTGAATGGTCACTGTAAAATGTGAAGGTTCATTATTGTTTCACAAGTTGTGTATGTCTTTAAGGGCCAGGGCAAATAACGAGACCCAGTCTTGCAGCTGTGAAACATAGCAGGTGCTGCTAGGTTGTGTTAATTAAGCTGTGTCAGCATTTGGGCATAGTATATAAGGAAGCGGCACCTAGCTCTCTCATTACCCTGGGGGATGGGTTGGTGGTTGGGTCTGGTTTGTTGTTGTTATCTTTAGTGTAAAAGGAGCTTTTGTTTTGTTATTAAAACCTTGTTAAAGTTATTTTTGAGTTCCATGTTATGCATGGTCTCCCCAGCAAGCTCTCGGCAGCGCTACTAAACTCCAAATAGCCAACATCTAGTATCATATGAATGTGTGCTTTTACAGAAGAGAGACCTACTTCAGTTCTAAACAATGCACGAGCTGTACAATATGGAACTCAAAGTAGAATCATAGAAGTATAGAATCATAGAGTTGGAAGAGACCACAAGGGCCATCGAGTCCAACCCCCTGCCAAGCAGGAAACACCATCAGAGCACTCCTGACATATGGTTGTCAAGCCTCTGCTTAAAGACCTCCAAAGAAGGAGACTCCACCACACTCCTTGGCAGCAAATTCCACTGTCAAACAGCTCTTACTGTCAGGAAGTTCTTCCTAATGTTTAGGTGGAATCTTCTTTCTTGTAGTTTGGATCCATTGCTCCGTGTCCGCTTCTCTGGAGCAGCAGAAAGCAACCTTTCTCTCTCCTCTATGTGACATCCTTTTATATATTTGAACATGGCTATCATATCACCCCTTAACCTCCTCTTCTCCAGGCTAAACATGCCCAGCTCCCTTAGCCATTCCTCATAAGGCATTGTTTCCAGGCCTTTGACCATTTTGGTTGCCCTCCTCTGGACACGTTCCAGTTTGTCAGTGTCCTTCTTGAACTGTGGTGCCCGGAACTAGACACAGTACTCCAGGTGAGGTCTGACCAGAGCAGAATACAGTGGCACTATTACTTCCCTTGATCTAGATGCTATACTCCTATTGATGCAGCCCAGAATTGCATTGGCTTTTTTAGCTGCCGCGTCACACTGTTGGCTCATGTCAAGTTTGTGGTCAACCAAGACTCCTAGATCCTTTTCACATGTACTGCTCTCAAGCCAGGTGTCACCCATCTTGTATTTGTGCCTCTCATTTTTTTGCCCAAGTGCAATACTTTACATTTCTCCCTGTTAAAATTCATCTTGTTTGTTTTGGCCCAGTTCTCTAATCTGTCAAGGTCGTTTTGAAGTGTCATCCTGTCCTCTGGGGTGTTAGCCACCCCTCCCAGTTTGGTGTCATCTGCAAATTTGATCAGGATGCCCTTGAGTCCATGTAGGAACTGATTTTAGATTATATCCAAATTGCCCCATATAATTTTTTTTTTATCATCAGTTCTAACAGACAATAACCCAAAGCATAATAAAGTTACTTTGCATACAGACCAAATAAACATAGCTCAGGGAAGGAAAAGTAAGGAGAATCCACACTTATGACGATGAATGTGGGATCCCCACTTGAATGCCAACTTTGGTAATGATTTTGTTTATTGTTGGGATGTCCTTTTGTTGTATTAGACTTCAGTTTCATTATCATTTTACTCTGGAAGCTGCTTTGAGCCTAGATAGATATATTTGTACCAGCCAGCACATTAAAACCCCTGCAACTCTTCCATAGTCATCAGCCTCTCCCTAAACAGTTCATTACATTTTGTTAAAACTCTGAATGCAACAACAGGATGATTGGTTTATGCACTTGGTATATATCTCTGTGGGGTCCTAAAATATTTTTATGTATTGATAGTGGTGGTGAATTTGATTTTCTGTGTGCATGCAGCAGCCAAAAGGACTAAATTAAAGTCCTGCAGCCCAGTGGGCCCATTAATGCCAGAATGATGAAGTGGAACAGGCAGGCACCAATGCACCTTGAAGGGCAACAGGAGTTTCCAATGTCATCCAGCTTGGAAGTCCCATTATCCTCACAAAACAAGCTCAGTTCATGGTCTCATTTTTCTCCCAGCCCAGAATGGAGTCTCCCTTGTCCACCATGATATTTGTCTGGTATCCCATCCCTGGGACAGGACTTCCCAAGAAAAGGAATGATGATGAGATAGGATTATACACACTGTAGATAAAGAAAAGCTGTTTTTCTCTGTTTCTCATAATACCAGATCCCAGGGCCATCCGATGGAAACCGAAGGCTGGAAGATTCAGGACAGACAAAAGAACCTATGACTTGTTAAACCATGGAATTGGCTGTCAGAAGATATAGTGATGGCCACCAACTTGGATGGCTTTAGAAGAGGAATAGACAAATAATGGAGGATAAGCAAAAAAATTCCTTCCAGTAGCACCTTAAAGACCAACTAAGTTAGTTCTTGGTATGAGCTTTCGTGTGCATGCACACTTCTTCAGATACACTGAAACAGAAGTTTCCAGACCCTTCTATATAGTGAGAAGGTGGGGAGGGGTATTACTCAGAAGGGTGGTGGGAATGGGTGATTGGCAGATAGCTGTGATGAGCCTGTTGACGACTCTTAACAACTGCAATAGGTCTTACAGGAAAAAGCAAGGGGTGAGAAGGTGAAAAATGGCTTTGTCATGTTCAGACCAGGTCTCTCCACGGTTTTAAGTTTGGTAATAAGTTGCAATTCAGCAGCTTCTCTTTCCAGTCTATTTCTGAAATTCCTTTGTAGTAAAACAGCTACTTTGAGATCTTGTATAGAATGTCCCAGGATAAGGTTATCAATGGTCACTAGTCACAATGGATAATAATAATAATAATAATAATAATAATAATAATAATAATAATAATAATAATTTATTATTTATACCCCACCCATCTGGCTGGGCATCCCCAGCCACTCTGGGTGGCATCCAACAAAATATTAAAATACAGTAATGCATCAAACATTAAAAGCTTCCCTAAACAGGACTGCATTCAGCTGTTTTCTAAAAGTCTGGTAGTTATTGCTCTCTTTGACATCTGGTGGGAGGGCGTTCCGCAGGGGGGGTGCCACCACCGAGAAGGCCCTCTGCCTGGTTCCCTGTAACTTGGCTTCTCGCAGTGAGGGAACTGCCAGAAGGCCAACGGAGCTGGACCTCAGTGTCCGGGTATAACGATGGGGGTGGAGACGCTCCTTCAGATATACTGGACCAAAGCCATTTAGGGCTTTCAAGGTCAGCACCAACACTTTGAATTGTGCTTGGAAACGTACTGGGAGCCAATGTAGGGATTTCAAGATATGTTTTACCTCTGTCAGAGGCAGTATCCCTTTCTATATCAGTGGCTGGGAATCACAAGTGAGGAGAGCACTGCAGTGCTCAGGACATGCACTCGGCCTTCTCATTGGCATCCACCTGGCAACCATGAGAACAGAGAGCTGAATTACATGGGTCTAAGTATTGCACAGCCATCATGGCAGTGGTGGTGTTCCATTGTCTTAGGGGACTGATTCACTGCTCTAGGCTGGCCTCCTTTCAGATGCTACAAACACTGATTCACACCGATTGACTCCTCTGAGCAATGAAAATCACTCGTAAAAAGTGTGCAATTAGAGGTTATTCAGAAAAAAGGAATGTCACAGCTATCGAAAAAGAAAAAAACTCTGCAATAAACTACAAGCTGGTAGATTTGCAAGTGAGCGACAGAATACCTTGTCACTTCAGCAACCTGCACTTATGTTTGTAGTGCCAGATAATGGAAACTGCACATAAATTCCAAGTACACTGGATCACCTTTATCTATGTTGACACTTTCAAAGAACTCAGGTAGATTAATGAGATACCTTAACAGCTGCCTCTTCCCACACGAGCCATCCCAGACATTCATCATCGGAGGCCCTTCTCCATGCGCCCTATCAGAGGGTTGTTTGGACAGTGGTGAGATCAGAAGGGGCCTTTTCAATGGCGGTTCCCTGCTTCTGAAATGTTCTCCCTGGGGAAGCACGCCTGGTGCCATTGCTGTCAGTTTTTGGGCTGTAGGCAAAAGCATTCGGTTTTTACTTGGGAGGTAACTAGTTATGTCTGTGGCCCTTTTTGTGCTCTTTTAAGTAGGGTGTGAGGGAGGCGGGTGGTGCTGTGGGTTAAACCACAGAGCCTAGGGCTTGCCGATCAGAAGGTCAGCGGTTCAAATCCCCACGTCGGGGTGAGCTCCCGTTGCTCGGTCCAGCTCCTGCCAACCTAGCAATTCGAAAGCACATCAAAGTGCAAGTAGATAAATAGGTACCGCTCCGGCAGGAAGGTAAACGGCATTTCCATGCGCTGCTCTGGTTCGCCAGAAGCAGCTTAGTCATGCTGGCCACATGACCCCGGAAGCTGTATGCCGGCTCCCTCGGCCAATAAAGTGAGATGAGCGCCACAACCCCAGAGTCGGCCATGACTGGACCTAATGGTCAGGGGTCCCTTGACCTTTACCTTTAAGTAGAGTGTGTAGGATTTGTTACACGCATGCACATGCACACTCTCTCACACAGAGACACACATGAGACAAGCACTTTAGCTCTGGTGCCATTACGGTTTTCATATCAGGTTCTTATGTGCATGTGTTTCGTTATTTCTATTTTTACTATGCAAGTTGCTTTGAGACACTTCAGTGCAAAAAGCAACTAATAAATATATTACTATTCCTTCGTTGCTTCTTCTTTCTTTCTTTTTAAAGCACAGAGTTTCAGTGCGTGCATTTGCAAGCAATACCTTGTTTGACCCGTGAGATCTTTCAGTTAAGCAACTCAGTCATCAGAGCCATGTCTTCAGACCCGTTCTTTAAAATATCACAGTGTGTTCCGACAGCACCTAAAATCCAAACAGGTTTAAAGGAGAGCGTTTGGCTTCACTCTTCCCCACAGGGGGCTCTTGAGAATCAGCAGCAAGAAGACACTGAACAACAAATAACAAACGTAGGAAATGGGCCAGCATGCACTGTCATTGTTGTGTTAGTTCAGGAAGAACAAATTGGGCATGTTTACTGCACGACTGAAGATCAATATTCCTGCAAGATGATAAAAAGGTTCTGGGTTTGGAAAAGACCAAGATAAAGGCCAGAGCTGCATAACTTGTTTAAGACAACAATTGGGCATCTTCAGTACTAAGAGGCAGCATTCTGAAATGTTTTACCGCAGCGATGGAGAACTTCTGGGTCTCTGGAAGTTGCTAGACTACAGATCCCACCACCGATGGCCACCGGTCATGCAGGCTGGGGGCTGATGGGAGTTGGAGTTCAATAACCTCTGAAGGTTGGGCTCTTCCATGAGACACAATATGGCAGTTGCCTCAGGGGCAAATTCTGAGGGGCAGAAAGAGGCTAGAAATGTGTGCCATGAGGTCTGCCCTGCAACCCCTAAGCTAGCTTGCTGCCCTAGGGTGTGGTGGAGAACTCTATTCCATCACCAGTGCTGACAGAAGATTCAACTACGATTCTAATCAGTTTTTGTGCACAGAATAGGCAATGCACCATCTTGCCCTTTGTTCCGGGTGGCAAAATGGCTTGGACGGCTCCGGAGGGTGGAGCCAGCGTGGTGTAATGGTTAAGAATGGTGGACTTGTAATCTGGTGAACCGGGTTCGCTTCCCCACTCCTTCACATGTAGCTGCTGGTCACACTTCTTTCCCTTCCTCCTCCACAACAAACACTCTGTGAGGTGAGTGAGGCTGAGAGACTTCAGAGAAGTGTGACCAGAGAATGTTAGCCCCTTTGAAACTCCTTAGGGTAGTGATATCAAGTCCAAACTTCTACTTCTTCTTCTTCTCCTCCTTCTTCTTCTTCTTCTTCTTCACAAACTGATAAAGGAAATGTATTCCATAAAACAGATTGCGACCAGTGATTATATTGGGGGGGGGCCTTCGGGTAACAATCTGAAGGGTTACATCTGGAAAAGGTTAAAGTGGGGAGCAGGTGTGACTTGAATTCCAAGACAAGGGAAGTGAACTTTCCAGTTTCCAGTTCTGTTCTGTAGCTGCTTATGTCTCCCACCACCACCAATGAAACTTCAGGGTCTTGGTGTTGGCAGCTACTGGAAAAGTGTGGGTTTCCTCGTGTATCTTAAGATGCAAGGCAGCACATTGAAAAGCATTCACCCAGGGTGCTCAATGCAAGCATTAAAATCTTTTTAACCTTTTTAATAAGCAAAGAGATTTGTTCCCTTTTCCAGGCAAAACTGTAACATAGTTCCATTTAGTTGTTTGTAATGGCAACCACCTAGTGTGTTGAAACAGTGAGTTGATCAAAAATACAGGTACTCTTACATCATCATCATCACCCAGATCAGTACTTCACAGCAACTGCAACAGTCTCTCAGCACATTAAAGAAAAAATACTTAAATGAACTTGTCAAAATCTTGCACTTTCATCAGATGCTTGTTGTGGTCACCTTAATGGGCAGGGCTATTTGATGTACATTCCCGGAGGATGGGGTCAGGTCGCTCTCTCTCAGCTTAACCCCCTCACAGGGTGGTTGTGAGAATACAATGGAGAGGGGGAGAAGTGTGAACTCCTTGAAGGGAAGGTAGGATATAGATGCAATAATGAATACGTAAAATAAAAATGGTGGGTTTTTGCTTTTTGTTTTACCCTTCGACTAAAAGGATAAGAGAGCAGGTGACAGAAAAGACCCCCGTTGCACCCATAACATATATGGGTTCCCCCCAGTGGCGTAGCATGGGGGTGCAGGGGGGGGCCGGCCGCACCGGGCGCAACATCTGGGGGTTAGGGTTAGGGGGCGCAAATCCACGGGTTAGGGGGCGCAAATCCACGGGTTAGGGGGCGCAAATTACTTGCCTTGCCCCGGGTGCTGACAACCCACGCTACGCCACTGGTTCCCCCAAAGAATAGCAGAAACTGCAATTCACGCTCACAGAGCTACAGTTCCCATTACCTTTCCCAAATGACAATTCTCAGAGATATGATTTAGATGGATGGTGTGGGCAAGACCTCTGTCTAATGTTCCCAAGAGCCACTGCTGGTCAGACGAGACAACACTCAGTTAGATGAACCCATGATCTGGGTCACACATTCACCCAATTGAAGAATAATCATAGAATCATAGAATTTTAGAGCTGGAAGGGACCTTAAGAATCATCCAGTCCAAGCCCCTGCAATGCTGGAATATGCATCTGTCCTATACAGGGATTGAACCTGCAACCTTGGCATTCTCAGTGCCACCCTAATGCTACAGCAGACCTTGCCCTCCTTTTCAGTCACACTCATTTTCTTCACAAACCTTAATGAGTTGTGCTATCAGGAGGAATACAGCAGATGGTCAGGAAAGATTATTTAATATGTCACTTTATAAAGCAACATATACATGGATGGCACTGTATCAAACTGAACAGCAAATAATATATATTTGTTGTTCTTTAATTAGATATGGATATATATGTCCGGCACTGAAGTTCTGGATTTTGCAGCCATCCATATATCCACCCAGGCAATGCTCTCAAACGTTTATCTGCAAGTGGATGCGAAGAGAGTGGGAGGCTCCCTTTAAAAAGAAAATGTTTGCAGAGCTGAAGGAAGAAGACTTCCTACAGACAAACCACTTAATTTTGAACCGCATGTTTATTTGATCTTCACTGCTGATAGTGTCTCTGAATATTTAAATCCTGCAAGAAACAAGACAAGTCGCCACGCTTGAAATTCATGCCGTCGAGTGCCAAGTGAATTGCTACTAGACCTCAACAACACCCACCCACACCCAGCCACAGCACCGCCGCAGCGCAAATTAAAATTGCAATATTAGGTTTGCCATCTACTTGAAGGACCTTAATCTAGCACTCAGTGGAGAGACTGTAATCAACCCTCCCCATTTGTGCTCACAGCAACAGGAGGCAGAATTACATTGCTTCGCTCACACATTCCAAATGGCCATGTAACAAACTTAGTTTTCCCTTGTGTTTTGTGCTCTGCTTCACGCCTCCTAAATCCCTGCACTGGTCTCCCCTTCCCTTATAGAGAGGTGAGCCTGGCCTATTACAATCTCTCATTCCAGAAAATTGTTTTCTGACATTCTCGAATAGCAACCTTAGCTCATTGTTGCATTTATCAGCATTCTTCAACACCCTGAGTACACGTCCAGAAATTATATATTAAAAAACAAACAAACCAGCTGAGCATTTTAATACACTTCCGCACTGACAGGTGTATAAAAATCCTCTCAAGTGTGAAGTGAGGTTATAATTGTATTTAGCCAGTGCCTTTTTCTGCTTTAGAGGGGAAAAGCTCAAAAGGGGGGGGAGAAGCGTCATTCAGAGCCCTTTGATCTTGACAATGCCATATCAATGACAAACCAGGAGCCAAATGCAGCCCTCCATGAGGAGAGTGGGTGGTGCTGTGGTCTAAACCATTGAGCCTCTTGGGCTTGCCAATCAGAAGGTCGGCAGTTCGATTCTGCTTGATGGGGTGAGCTCCCATTTCTCTGTCCCAGCTTCTGGGAACCCAGCAGTTCAAATGCATGCCAGTGCAAGTAAATAAATAGGTACCACAGCAGCAGGAAGGTAAAAGGTGTTTCCATGCGCTCTGGGACTCATCACAGTCCTCCATGCACCAGTAGCGGTTTAGTCATGCTGGCCACATGACCCGGAAAGCTGTCTGTGGACAAACACCAGCTCCCATGGCCTGAAAAGTGAGATAAGCACCTCACCCCATAGCCACCTTTGATTGTACTTAACTGTCCGGGGGTCCTTTACCTTTACTTTTTTTTACCTTTGCAGCCCTCCATGGCTCTTCGGACTCTGCCTAGGCCACACCCACTTCCACACCCGCCTTGAGTTCTTTTGCCTGGCTGAAACATGCCATTGAACTGTGATGTGGCTCCTCTTCTCTTCAGCATCTTGGCTTGGACACACTAGTACCAATGTGGTCCATTCAGGAGCCAGTCAAGCTGCTTTGCTACCTAAAGCAAAGGACAAGATGGTGCAGTCCCCATTCTGTGCACAAAGATTGGTAGTTGAATCTTACTTCAGCACCGGTCCTTCACTACCGCCTAGGGCTAGCTAGGGTCTTCAGGGTAGACCACATGACACACATGTCTAGCCATTTTCTGCCTGAGGCAGCTGCCTAGTTCTACCTCATGGAAGGTCCGGCCCTGTCATTTCAGACCGAGAGTCAGCACACGACACCCTCAAACTGCTGCCAGGGCCCCACTGCAGAACCCAGAAGCCTCCTGATTTTGATTGGCTGCCCCCACAAAAAAACTATTGCCCTAGTGTGAATTTTGGAGGGTTTTTCAAAAAATGTAATGAAATGTAGTAGCTCTGGTTACAATCCATTTTGCAGGAGGAGAAAACAAAACACATGGCTCAATACTTTTTAACGTTACAGCCTCACCACATCACTTCTTATTAAATCACATCACAGTATGACAAGATCTGAAGTCTTATAAATAAAAGCCTTCCTTCTGGACCACAGCCTAATCTTCCATTAACTGCAGATCTGGATTACTTTGTGCAAGAAAGGTAAAGACCATGGCTGTCAAACACTGAAATTTTAGACCTTCTGTACTGTTGGTAGGAGAGAAACCAAATGTAAAAGCTGTAGATTCTAGAAACTCAAATATATGACCACACACACACACACACAAAATATATATATATCTGGTAGCTTCTTGGGCTTCTTGCCTCAATTGTGTACACATGGAAGGTGACATAAACATCTGCTGTGCTTTTTAAAAAAGTACCATGGGAAGGGGAGAGCTGAACCAGGACCACAGTTTGTAGAGAAGGTTTTCACCCTTTGTTCCTGTCTCCATCCCATCCAAAATTGCCACACACATCTATTTGCAGTGGTAGGAAAGCTCCCATTGACTGCAATGGGAGCTTTCCTCCTGTTGCAAATAGCAACTATGGGGGATCAGGACCATGGTGGGGGGAAATGGAAATGTGAGGATGGGGCTAATGTTAAGTCCCTTCGGTTTTAATGGGCCAAATTTAAGCACCTGCTTCCCTTCTCGACTGAGATCAACAAGGCTTAATCAAAGAGCTTAACTTTGAATAAGTGCCCGTATCAAAATATATTTTGGCAGCCAACAAATCTGTAACTGAAAGTAGGTCTTTCCTGTTTGGGAAAAAAATCTTTGAAGGCTTGTCAAAGCATTTTTAAAGCCTGAATATCTTTTCTCTGCAAGACCTTTTCTACTGGCATTGGCTTGTGTGGAAAATGGGGCAAAGCTGATACAGATGGTGGAGTTTTAAATTATTTTTGTTGGATCTTTGTTACTGCATTTTAGCAGCCTAGTTTTACACGTTATTTATTGCCCTTGACGAACCTTCAGAAGGTCAGTCGGGTGACAAATCTGAATAAATAAATAAATAAATGCATTTTCCTGGAACATCTAAAATTTTGCCTTATCTTTTCCTTGGCATGTGTCTTGTCAATGTTAATTCATTCATTTGTAATCTTGAGGAATGGTTACCTGATGCATGCCACAAGCTTCTTGAGGCACAGCTACCAAGGGAGCAATCCTATCCACTAGGAGCTGAAAAAGCAACTCAGCAAAAGCTAAACTGTCGGAAGGTAATGCCAGATCCAGGACTCAGCTACATTAGCCAAAAAACAGAGTTTCAAAAGTGTTATAAACATGCAACACAAGATGGCGCTGTAGAGCACAAAACTTTTCTATGTGATTTTACATACAGTTTTCTTTCTTTTGTTATAATGTTATGACTTATTTGTAGCGTGTTTTTTCCTGTGTGTAGATCCATCCCCCAACTCCACTCAGCATCAGGGCTAACCCTCCTGAGGGAGAATAAGCCTTTAGAGTAGTGCTTGAGTTACATCTTCATATTTGCTGGCTTACCCTACTCCAGGTCACGTGGCTGAGCTGAGCAGGTCTAGGATCCAGCCTAAGTCTCTCTTCTCTGGCCATGCCCCAGTCATGCCCCTTTTTCAAACCTTATGTCATCTTAAGATCTGCTGGGCCCAGCCAGCTGCATCTTGGCTTACCCAACATGGGGACACTACGCAGGTGTATCTCTAGCTGAGCCAAGGATGACAGTGTTAACCCATCATAACCCAGCTGTACCAGGTTCAGCCAGAGATCTGCTGGATCTGAACTTGCTTATCCTATTGCTGTAGGATTGCTCCCAAAGTCACTCTGATTATTAATTAAAACCGGAGGTACCATAGCTGTCAACTTACAGATTTGAAAATAAGGGACCAGCAGCCTTGAAAATAAGGGATCAGCAGCCAAAATAAGGGATCAACAATTACTTTGATAAAATACATATTTTGTTGCATGCAAATGGCTTTAGATACCTATTAGGTCCATAAATTACCATATAGCATATATTCAACAAAACAGCAACAATTTGTTGTCGACAAAGGACAGCTGGACATAGAAAGGGCCCCATTACCTTCAGTAGCTTATTTAAGGGACATCATCAATAAGGGACAGCAGCGGGACATGGCGCTGGGATAAGGGACTGCCCCGCCAAATAAGGGGCGCTTGACAGCTATGGGAGGTACTCCTCATTCTGAAAAGGTTTACTTTTACAGTGTGAAGCCGAAAGAATTACCCACGTTGACTTTTGAGTCTTCCCTTGTTTGTTTATTCATTTCTGGCAGATGTTTGTGCTCTCCAATCCCTCCAGAGCTTTGTAAAAACTCAGGAAAGCTTTCCTAATGCAGTAGGGAACACAGAGATGAAGCGGTTACAGGATTGCTTTTGAGGAGTCATGGCACATTAGGCAACTAATCTCAAGTCCAGGAAACTTCAATTAGTTTACTTTTATGAGTCAGTGCTCATATACAGGCTTTGGTTGTCTTTGCTTTATATGGAAAGAAGTCGTTTACAGAGCTGGAAAAAATATTAGTAATAAATTAACTTTAGCAACGTATTTCAGTAATAACTAGTGGTTTTTTCCCTGACCTGATATGAGTCTGCACTTCTCAAAGGGTTATTCACCTTTTCATCCTCATAATCACACTGTATCATCAAAGCCTCCACAAAGCTGGTTTTTTTACTAGGTGGCTGATAATGACTTTTGTGGATGCTCAAACACATAAAGATCTACTTTAAGGACTCCTGGAAAGCTTAGCAAGTTGAGGCAGGAAGCGGTGACTTGTGATTACAGTTCCAGCAGAAGACTTTGGATAGAAACATCACTCCTGTGGGAGAAATTTCATATTAAAAGACCATTCTCTAAAAATATGGGAGTCTGGTCCAGGTTATCTGTCAATACTACCAGCATGAGTTTGACCAAACTGCGGGAGGCAGTGGAAGACAGGAGTGCCTGGAATGCTCTGGTCCATGGGGTCACGAAGAGTCGGACATGACTAAACGACTAAACAACAACAACAGGGATGGAGGAGAAATTAGGCTCAGTTTGCATTTTACTGCAATCCTCCCTAATTCACACTTCCTGATGCAATATGCAGACAGAAACACAGCTGTCTTTTGAAATTTGCACTTCAGTTTTCCAACCCAAAAACATGTACAAAATGTGTCTGGGGAAAAGGGTGCAAAAAAAGAAATACACATAATAGTGAAAATAAATGAAAATAAATGACGGGAAAAGCTGACGGGAAAAGTCAGGGGAGCCTTAAACCAGAAAACAGGTGGAGAATGGAAAATATTTAAGGAATACATATTTTTAAAATGGTACCATCTTAGCAGAACTGGAATGACACTTGTGAAAAACAAATATCTTAGTGGAATGTATGAAAAAGGATACAAAATAAAACTGTGCGATAATACCATGACAATAGAAAAAGTATAATGAGAATGATGGGAAGTTTCTTGTAAAAGAATTTTTATTTTGAAGGACATGATGTTGTATAAGTTTTTGGTTTTCTTTTCATTTCTTTTCTTCTTCTTTTTTTCTTTTTTCAAAATTTTCTTGCTTTTAAGTTGTGATGTTTTTTTCTACTTATATTTAACTTTGTTATACCTACCTTTGTTGTATGTTCATACGTTTGTATGTTTGTATTTTAAACCAATAAATAATAAAAAAGGAAAATAAATGCACAAATGCATAACATTAATCAACGCTGCATTAAAATGCATAATAGGGAAATGTGCGGAAAAATGCTGAGAACACATTTTCATAAGGACATTTATTTTAAAATAAAAAAATGCAACTCCTATAGAAACATGGCAGACTTAAAGACTGGGGGGAACTAAATTGACAGAATCTTCCATCCTGATACTACACTTCTTCCAGTATTGTCAGGGATCAGGCTCTGAAGAAGAATTGTGGGAGCCCCCCCCCCCCCTCTGTGCAAGGCTGGGATCCTGAAGCTCTACAGGAGCATGAGGGTAGTATCAACCTAGAGCAATGGTTTGCAGAGGGACACAGTTCGGAGACTGATAGTTGGGCCGAACTGGAAGGAGAACAACAAGGGGAAGAGGAAAAGGAGGAGGGAGAGCTGGTTAACTCTCCCTCACTAGAAAGTGTGCAGCCTATTAGTCCTAGAGCAAGACGACTAGATAGGGTAGCCTCTCAGAAGGCTCAATGGTGGAGCAATCACATGGTGAGGAGACGGGAAGACGGAAGTAGCTAGAGGGAAGTGGGAGGAACTCAACTGGGTACACCTGCATGGTGAGAATGGACGCTGGATTTTGTGATGTGCTGTGCTTAATAAACCTTGCTGTTGCTGGAAAAAGACTACTTCCACTTTGTGCTGTTATCTCCACCTCCATCGTTCTGCCCGGCCGCCGAGGTCCAGCGCCGAGGGCCCTCTAGCAGTTCCCTCATTGCGAGAAGCAAAGCTACAGGGAACCAGGCAGAGGGCCTTCTCGGTGGTGGCGCCCGTTCTGTGGAATGCCCTCCCATCAGATGTCAAAGAGATAAACAACTACCTGACATTTAGAAGACATCTGAAGGCAGCCCTGTATAGGGAAGTTTTTAATGTGTGACATTTTAATGTATTTTTAATCTTTGTTGGAAGCCACCCAGAGTGGCTGCAGAAACCTAGCCAGATGGGCGGGGTACAAATAATAAAATTATTATTATTATTATTATTATTATTATTATTATTATTATTATTATTATTTACAGATACAGGGAGAAGATAAGCCTTGCCTCGCAGCCTGACATGTATTTACAAGTGCTCGGTTCAGTACATGTTCCAATGTTTCATCTGTGTGTATGTTGAACTGCCTCATAGGCTTTGTTGTATGCATTTCCAAATCTTAGTATCTTCTTATATTGTTCTCGGTTCATCGTGGATTGAATGAGTAAACTCATTAAAATTGAGGAGCTTATCTTCCATTGATTTTAAGTTCTCAAGTTCAACCAAGTATGAATCCAGCCTCGTGTGTTCAGCTGCAGTTAGACTACAAAACACATGATGCAGGGTTGACTGCATGAAAGGAGGTGCAAGAAGTACATCCATTATAACTGTTAGCACAGGAGTTGCATTGATGAAAAATGTGTCAGATACAACGCAGATTTTGGTAAGTCAATCCGCAGTTCCAAAAGCAATTTCTTAGCAGCAGAACCGCAAATTTCAAGCCAAGTCAAATTTTATGTAGAATTGACACTGGTTTATTGGATTGTCCAGATACCCGCAACACAATCTGCATGAAGATTTCCGGATGGTCCTGATTCGACAGGTGACAAATTCACAGATGCAACCAATCTCCCTTCCTCCTACCCACCACTTCCCAAATACCTGCACCTCCACCATCTTGAGTATAATTGTTTCATTGTACATTGAAATAGAAAATAACTCTGTATGCATGTTGCTAAACTGAAGCTCTCAAAGCGCCTAACAGGTTAATGATTAGCTGTTGATGTGTCTTTGCTGCTCTCTCCCAAGGTGTTTAACCTAGATTCACATGGGATATTCAATTGCAAATCTCCATTTTGTGTGAGTTAGTCTTTGTTCTTTCTCTGAAAGGAGCCAGAGGAGCAAATGATTCTCTCCAGGAACACAGCCTCTGGCTATAATGGAGAGACTGTGGGAGAGGCAGACCTTTCTTTTCAGCTCTTGATAAAGCAATTTCATATCTCTAAGATGCTGTACCAAGCACCTAATATTATGCATCTATTTAGATGTAGCATTATTGTTCTGAGTCCCTGTTTTGTGGAACAAGTTCTGCTAGTAAAGCTTTTGAGCCATATTTTTGGACTGGGCAGTTTTTATTTCAACGTTGCTTCCAAATGCGCAATATTAATAACCGCAACACATCCAGAGTCTGCCAACCCCCTTCTCTCCTTCCCTCATACTCTCCTACTGCTACTCCTGTCCTAGCTGGGCAGAACATATGGGATGAGGGAGGTTCTTCCATTCTCCCCATTCTG
Source organism: Podarcis melisellensis (assembly GCF_964234715.1). Taxonomy (NCBI): domain Eukaryota; kingdom Metazoa; phylum Chordata; class Lepidosauria; order Squamata; family Lacertidae; genus Podarcis; species Podarcis melisellensis. Next base: position 91,913,122 of record NC_138531.1, on the reverse strand, counting down.
GTACCTGGCACTGTGCTGTGCAGGTACCAGAGCCAGGGAAAACAGACCTGAGGGATGTAATTTTCCCTAAAGGCCACTGGATCTGAGACAGTGTCTAGGGAGCTGTTGTGGTGAGAGCAGAGAATGAAAGGGATTATTTTCTCAGCAGGAGAAGACTTTGGAGGCTCCAATGCTCAACTTGTGTTTGTGGTGCATAGCTGTCAACTTAAAGATTTGAAAATAAGGGACCAGCAGCCTTGAAAATAAGGGACCAGAAGCCAAAATAAGGGAACTGCAGCCTCACCTGTTCCAGGCACTCCAGTCTTCCTGTCCTCCTGCAGTCTGGTCAAACTCATGCTGGTAGCTTCGAGAACACTGTCCAACCAACTTTGTAACCAGAGGTTCAACTGAATAGAATCTGAATCGCATGCACCACAAGGCCTATGCAGCCTCAATTTAAGATGGCTCCACGGCCTGGCTTTGCACTGCAAAGTTTGCAGCAGCATGTGCAACAAAATGGCGTCCAGCATTCAAAAAAAACCCTCAGCTTGCATTAACTAGCCACACACAAGGCATGCAAACTCCACCCCCCCAGTCGTTCTTAGACTTCTTATTGGGTGAGCAACACAGCCAGGCAATACAGTTGGAGCCTCCCTCCTCCCTGGCCGGCAGGGAGGGAGGGAGAGGAACTGCTTCCTTTGAAATTTAAGGGACATAATTTAAGGGACATCCATCAATAAGGGACAGCAGCAGGACATGGCGCTGGAATAAGGGACTATCCCTTCAAATAAGGGACACTTGACAGCTATGTTGTGGTGAGAACATTACAAGCCCCCAACACTGATATCTCTATGCCTCCAAGTGGTCTCTGCAACGTTGTCATTAGTTTAGTTTGCCCTTTCCGAACTCTAATGAATTATGAGCTTTGGCGATCAAGAGTTAATGTTTTGTGGTTGTCTCAGCAAGCAGGAGAGCTATTGCAAGGACTAGTAGGCGCTAGTCTGTTAGCTGGCTTTCTGAAATGTTGAGACAGCTGTGAGGCTTTAGTCCAGCTCATGAAATGAGGAGACATATTTCAGGCTCCCGCAGATTTCCCCGTCTTCCATTTCTGGTGGAAGATTCAAAACGAGTAATAAAAAAAACCCCACAAGGTTTCAGAACAAATGTGCCAAAAAAAAAAGTTACATTGTCCAAGAAAGTGAAAAGAGAATATGAAGTTCTCATGGTTTTTATACTGCGCTATTTTAAAACCTTGGCACTTCAATTATCTTATAAATGCAATGCAAGATTTATTTTAATAACTGGTCTGTGTAAAGCTCTGTCTATTTTCCATCGCGTATCGAAATGCCTGCCAGAACATACAGAACATACCCTCATCTGAGGGCACACCACACATTTAAATCTCATGACATCCCCCCCCAAGGAATCCTGGGAACTGTAGTTTGTTGAAGGTGCTGGGGATTGAGGGATAAACTAAAATCCCCAGGATTCATTGGGGGAAGCCATGTGCTTTAAATGTATGGTGTGGCTGCAGCCTCTCAAACCAAAGCTCAAAACCCACCAATTCTGCAGCGCCTTTTGCTTAATCTCTTTGGTATCTTCCCCAGGCAAAACTGAGCCTAACTACAGAAAGCCAGGCTCCCAGGTCTGACCAATGCAGAGGTTTCATACTGCCTGCAAGCCACGGAAGACGATGTTGCAATGCCTGTTTTGTTAGGCCTGAAATGGCAAAACCTCCAGATGTTGTTGGATTTCCCATCATCCCCAACCAGAATGGCCAATGGAATGGGATGATAGGAGTTGCAGTCCAACTACATCTGGAGGGCCACATCCATGTCTTAGGATCTGAGGCCTAAGTATACACAGGACACAATAACTCACTAGGATACTTTCCACCCTGGGCAGCGGCTTCCTAGTTCAACAAGTCTGCAACAAGTACTAAACAAACTACACACACTCAGTACCAACAATGTTCACAGAGGGTATCATGGAACTGAGAAGGACCTCATTTTCCCCATAAGATTTTATTAAAGCTTTTTATAACACAGTAAGATGAAGGAAGCAAATATAAATAAAAACAAAAACAGAGAGAGAAGGAGAAAGAGAAAAGAAAACACAGAGTCCTCTCTAAAAGGTAGCTCTTAAACCTAGGCACCCACAAAAGTGGTGGACCCTCACAGCTCTCTGACCTGGGAGCCTTTTCCTTCCCTGCCTCTCACTCAGGGTCCTTCCACCAACCATCCACCTTCTTGTGTGTGTAATACTTGGACCCTAGTAATGGCCCAGAGCAGAGGACACCAAAGAAGAAAAAAGAAAGAGAAGAGAGGAAAGAAAATAAAATAAAAATAAAAATGACTTCCAATTTTCCATCTGTCAATTACATTGAATGTCTAGGATGACATCCAAATATTCTACTCTCTGTTAAGCAATTCCCCCCCCCCATCTTCAGACCCAAAAGCTGGAAGGGATCTCAAAGGACATCTGGTCAAACCCCACAATAATGCAAAAAATATAAATATGCACCCCTAATAAAGGCTGGATAGAACGAAGAAGAATCCACTCCCTTCCAAAGCAGTCTATTCCACTGTTAAACAGCTCATATATTCAACAGGTGCTCCCTAATGCGTCCTCTAGGTCCTTTTTCATAAATCAAGAAACAAGCATTTACCCAGCATGGTTTCCACCCTCATAAAAGGGGCATTTAAATGTCAATCAATTTTGGCCCTGGAAAAAAACAACCCACTGCTCCAAATAAATCATTTCCAAAGCAGCTGACTGTCGGTGGGACTCAGCACCAAGAGCATCACAATAGGAAGAGCTGTTTCATAGAGGCTAAAATAAAGGAGGCAGATGGTGAGGTGCCTTGAGCCATAAACGTAGGTGTCTCAGTTGTAACGAAAAGCTGCAGGAGTACATGAACAGAGCAACAAGGGGGGAGGGGACGCATTAAAATTAAAGATCACCTCTGCAAAACAAAGCATAGAAACATCCTCCTTAACAATGACTCCCCCTGAGCAGTTGTTACTCAAGGAGTAAGGCCTACTGGCTCCAACGAGGCTTTGTAAGTGTGACTAGAATTGCAGGCTGAAGGCAGCTGGATACTGCAATGTTCAAAGCACGTAAACCACAAAACACATTCCTCACCACCCACCTAGAATGTGGAATTTATGAGCTAGCAGGGTTCGGAAGAGAAGCAGGGAGCTTCTCTGTCAACACCTTTGGCTGGGTAGACGTACCTTGTTTTACAGTAGATGCCGCATGCCCTGCTTTGCAGGGAATTGTCTTCTGTTTGAAGGTGTCCCCATTTGAAAGGCTGCTTGGCCAAGGTGGCATGCAAACTAGACCTTTACAGCACTTTCCATGCATCCCACCCACCCAGGAATCCTGGTAACTATAGATTACCCCTTACAGACCTACATACAGTTCCTAGAATTTGTGGGGTGGCTGGGCAGGCTTTAAATGTGCTTTAAATCTCTGGTATGGTTTGAAGGGGACATGGGTGGTGCTGTGGGTTAAACCACAGAGCCTAGGGCTTGCCGATCAGAAGGTCGGCGGTTCAAATCCCCACGATGGGGTGAGCTCCCATTGCTCGGTCCCTGCTCTTTCCAACCTAGCAGTTCGAAAGCACGTCAAAGTGCAAGTAGATAAATAGGTACCACTCCAGCAGGAAGGTAAACGGTGTTTCCGTGTGCTGCTCTGGTTCGCGGCTTAGTCATGCTGGCCACATGACCTAGAAGCTGTACGGCGGCTCCCTCGGCCAATAAAGCAAGATGAGTGCTGCAACCCCAGAGTTCTCCGCGACTGGACCTAATGGTCAGGGGTCCCTGTACCTTTATGGGTTGAAGATAACGAACCAGGAGAAGAGGAGGAGGAGGAGGAGGAGTTTGGATTTGATATCCCGCTTTATCACTACCCTAAGGAGTCTCAAAGCGGCTAACAATCTCCTTTCCCTTCCTCCCCCACAACAAACACTGTGAGGTGAGTGAGGCTGAGAGACTTCAGAGAAGTGTGACTAGCCCAAGGTCACCCAGCAGCTGCATGTGGAGGAGCGGGGAAGCGAATCCAGTTCACCAGATTACGAGTCCACTGCTCCTAACCACTACACCACACTAGCACACTACACCACATGAGAGCAGAGGGATCTGAACATTGCCCACCAACGGATTGTGTGTGGACAGCACACTGAGCAGATACAGAACCAACCCAGAGGGTGTCCCTCCTTAGTCTCAATGTTGCCCTTGCAGAACTCAGCAGGGAGGAAGACGGGGACAAAACTACAGTGAACTGGCTCTGCCTTTCATTGCCTCAGTCTCCACCTACGGTTGGCCTTCCCACTGTCCCTAACGGGCCCCTGCAATTAAACTATTTATTTGCTTTATGTCTTTCTGGCATGTGCATCCCCAGGGGAGTGGCAGAAGTCGTGTCTGTGAAAGTGCAGTAGCTCCAAAGCTATGTAACGGGCTGCTGTTTCATTAAATTGTTAAATCACGGTGACTTACAAAAATGTGGAGCCGCTTGCCAGGAAGTTTGAAACATGCAAGCTTGCAATTCAGCCTCTCATTAACGCCTGTGTTGTGAGTTTGCCAGGCATAAACCACAGTGATGTCTGTAATTCCTGATGACCATCGTGCAAGTAATAATCCTTGGCTTTCGCTCACATTCCTTGCTTTTTTTAATTTTTTTTATTTTCAATGCAGAATCATAACAAAAATTACAAACATTGAATCCAAAATAATACTATACAGACAAAAATCCCCGGAACATATAGAAAAAAAACAGAAAAGGAAAAGGGGAAAAAAAGCAAAGGAAACAAAACTAAACTAAACAAAAACGAAAAAGCACACATCTACAAAACCATTCCTTGCTTTTTTTGGTGGGTTCGCTCTGGATGAGTACCTCTCTGGGGGACAAGGACACCCTGTATTCCTTTTCACCAATTTCCACCACCACAACGAACATTTCTAGGTAGCAACCGCACTACAATTTGAGCTACGTTTTTGCCCTGGCAATGAAGTGTCAGAATCAGCACATTCCCTAACGTGTCTATTTGACAAAACTCCTCACAAACGTGTGTATGAGGGAGGAAACCACACTCAAATGCTGTTGAATCTTCATGGGCATTTTTTCTTTAAAAATATCACAGACAGATGGGGAAAAGGAGAAACAGAAAAATTTAATTTGATATGATTCCTCCATCCCCAAACACCTTTCTGGATATTGAGGTTGGTAGTAATTTCTGTGTTAGATCCATATTCAATGCATCTTCTATTTCCTTACGGGCAGCACATTACAGAGGAAATTATCCCAGTTATTATGTAATAAAGTCTACCCAGAAACTAGTCTAAGGTTTCATGATTAACACATTCCCTGTGCAGAGAGCTCCATCAGGAATATTTTATAACCCAAGCGCTACAGAAACATTACCAGGAAAGAGAGGTCTGCAGACACAGCTCCCTCCTTTGGCAATTAATTTGAATTAGGCTGTTCTCCATTGCCAAATGAGTTTAAATAAGGACATTTAAATAAGGAAAGCCAATCCTGCATTGACCTCTCCCACAGACTGCAAACAACTAAATAGAATCAAAGGTCTTAAAGGAAGGAACAATGAGCAGCGCAGAGCAAAGTTGATATGAAACTATAACCATCAAAGGAGGCTGGTGTTTATGTAATAGCAGAGCTTCAAAGTGCACTAGAAGGTATGGGGGGTGGACAGGTAAGAGAGAAAAAGAGGATACTTGGGATGGAGTGGGGAATCCCTGAAACAACTGATGCCACTCAGGTCTGAGTACCGCAGCTCAGGGTTAGAGAATTTGTTTTGCATAGAGAGGGCTTGGAGTTCAGTTCCCAAGCATCACCTGGTAGGGGTGGGAGACAACCCTCTGAATCCCTGCAGTGCCACTTCTATAAGCCACCGAGAGTGGCTGGGGAAACCCAGCCAGATGGGCAGGGTATGAATATTAAAATTATTGTTATTAATTTCAGGGTTGCACTGCTCAATGTTTTGTTTTGGGGGTTTTATTGACACTAGATATTTTTGTTTTATCTGTATCTTAGTTTTGCAGTCGTATGCTTTTTAATTTGCAAACTTCCTCATATGCATCAGTCTATAAATTGATTAAATGGCATTTATAATAAGAAGATAAAACAGGTAGCAAGGCAGACACTCTTGCTCAGCAAATTTTCCGTGCATACACAACTTGGGATTCCTAAAGGATGTGGAGGATAACTATCTTCAAGGGCAAAAGAAGGGATCATTTGAAAGACCAGCACTGAAAAGGCTTTCCTTGGTTTAGAAGAAGTGAGATCAGAAAGACAGACATCTAAACAAGTATAGACTGATTCAAGTGATGCCTCTGAGTTAACTGGGCTGTTTAGCTTTGTCTGTTTGCAACATGACAATCCCCTGGAACATTGAGACGTTTGAATGAAATCTGGTATATATGTTTGGTACACAGCTGTACATTTCAGACCGCAGAGGAGCAGGGAGGGCAGGATAAAAGCTGCAAATTCCTGCTGTGATTTTTTTTTAAAAAGTATATGTGATGTGATGTTGTTTCTCTCTTATGATGCTTGACTGTGTTTCCTTGTAGGGCACTTTAAAGAGGCCTATTTTTGAACTGAAAAGTGGGATATTAATTTTTAATACCAATTACAACAAAAAGACACACCATAGTACAACATCACCCTTGAGCAGTGAACAATCACGACGACGGCTGGTTGGTATATAATTGAGCAAAATGATTCCCATATTTGGAGTTCCAGCACCCAACCCCAGCACCCGTTTCAAAGGGAAGCTGGAAGATGTGAAAACAGTGCATTCACGTGTACCAAAACATCAGAGCATTCCAGTGAATGGGAGCGGTGTAACTTAACCAAACAGAGGGAGATAACTGGATACTCATAGGTAAAGGGACACGGGTGGCGCTGTGGTGTAAACCACTTAGCCTTTTGTGCTTGCTGATTGGAAGGTCGGTGGTTCGAATCCCCGTGATGGGGTGAGCTCCCATTGCTCCGTCCCAGCTTCTACCAACCTAGCAGTTTGAAAGCATACCAGTGCAAGTAGATAAATAGGTACCACTGTGGTGGGAAGGTAAATGGCATTTCCATGCGTTCTGGCACTCGTCACGGTCCTCTGTGCAGCAGTAGCAGTTTAGTCCTGCTGGCCACATGACCCAGAAAGCTGTCTGTGGACAAATGATGGTTCTGTCGGCCTGAAGCGAGACGAGCACCGCACCCCATATTCGCCTTTGACTGGATTTAAACAACCAGGGGTCATTTACCTTTTACCTTTACTCACAGGTAAGTGGGATTAGTATTGAAACCTAACTCCCAAATAAGCATGCACAGAATTGTTGTCTAACAGTGCAATTCTATGCATGGTTATGCAGAGACGTAAGTCTTGCTGTGTTCAGTGATGCCTACTTTCAAGTAACTGCGTATAAAATTGCAGCTTTGGACTCTCTCCTGTAATATAATTCTCTGGTCAATGTGTACTTACACTACACATTGAATATTCTGCACAACAGAGGCCCAATTTAAATTAGATGGCACTGTCACAGCTTGTTAACCTCAGCATCTTGTAAGGAGCCCAACAAGTACATATTATCCAATGGAAGCAGCTCCAGTGGCCAGGACTAATCCTTCAAAGGTTCTTAGTCTCTGTGTATGTGCAGTGAGCACCAGCACTTCAGCAAAACCACCACATGGAACACACATCATTGGAGTGGAGATTCTACCCACCTGACAGCCAGCGCCTTGCATATTTAAACATCAACCATACAAAAGGCTAAAGTAGTAGGCACTGTTGGGCAGCTTTCAGAGGGCTGCTCACAGGCTTAAATTACAGTGGTACCTTGTTTTGAGTCCAGGATCCGTTCCAGAGCCCCGGACGCTCCATGAAAGGGATGCTCAACAAAGCGCCACTATGTGTGCGAACACACGCGGAGCGGTTTGCGCTTCGGCGCATGCGCAAGTGGCAAACCCGGAAGTAGCCCGTGCCAGTACTTCCAGGTTTGCCATGGACGTTCGCCGAAATGGACGGTCGACGGGGCGGATGTTCACGGAGGTATTACTGTATATGTTTGCCATAAGATGGGAAAGAATTGGTTCTAAAGCTGTTTCCGTTGATCTCAAAAAACTTTCTGAGTAACGCACCAATCGTGGGAACAAATCGGATGGTTTTAAATCCAAGCTTGCACACCTCTGATTTAATATTTATAAGATCTCAGTTTGAGTATCAAGACTAAACATTTAACACACGACTGGAAGAGGCAAAACTCAAAATGTCAGTTTTCCTGACCACATTTCTAAGTTGGCCTGCACAACGTGAACACTGCATCATTAATTTTAGGACTTCTGCAGCCTGATCCTATGCACAGTTTCACAGAAACGAATCCTGGTGATTTCATGGGGCCTTACTTTTAGGTAAATGTAGGGAGGGTTGCAGCTTTAGAAAATCTGGATTAGGGCCCAGCGGTTGAAAATGTATCTCATTCAGATGACTGAAAGCAAGGAGAACCATGAAATCAGTAAAGAGGATCTTTGTCTTCTCCTGGGCTTCACCCAACACCAACAAATCTTTTTCTAGAATTTTTTTGAGATTATTTTCAACCCCTCAGTGACTGAATACGGAACCACAGCTACAGCAAAACTGTGAATTGCTTTGGTGGAAAAAACCCACTCACACAGACCAGAAAGTACCCTTAATTTGGCCTTTATCTGATAATTTTATCAAACATTCTGATATACAGCCCTAAGGCTGCCTCTAGGACATAGACATCTCCTTTATTCTCTTTAATCATTGCAACAGAGGGAGGAAAAGGCTCCGACTTACCACAGAGTGCTGAATAGGTATCCATCCAGGTGATTCAATGGGACACTTGTGTGCTGGGCATCTGGTGTGGCTCTGCTGCAATGAAGGAAACAAGAGGGTGGTGTGTTAGATATTCTGTGTGCAAGAACTACCAGACATTGGAGGGAAAGTGTTGGTTTGAAGATGGCGCCACCTTAAAGAAGCAGCTGTAGTTCAGTGGTTAAAAGACGCCTGCTCCTTGGGAGAAAGGCGATGGCAAAGCTAGACAGCATCTTAAAAAGCAGAGACATCACCTTGCCAACAAAGGTCCTTGTAGTTAAAGCCATGGTTTTCCCAGTAGTGATGAATGGAAGTGAAAGCTGGACCATAAAGAAGGCTGATCGCCGAAGAATGGATGCTTTTGAATTATGGTGCTGGAGGAGACTCTTGAGAGTCCCATGGACTGCAAGAAGATCAAATGCATCCGTTCTTAAGGAAATCAGCCCTGAGTGCTCACTGGAAGGACAGATCATGAAGCTGAGGCTCCAATACTTTGGCCACCTCATGAGAAGAGAAGACTCCCTGGAAAAGACCCTGATGTTGAGAAAGATGGAGGGCACAAGGAGAAGGGGACGACAGAGGACGAGATGGCTGGACAGTGTTCCTGAAGCTACCAGCATGAGTTTGACCAAACTGCGGGAGGCAGTGGAAGACAGGAGTGCCTGGCGTGCTCTGGTCCATGGGGTCACAAAGAGTCGGACACGACTAAACGACTAAACAACAACAACAACAGTTCAGTGGTAGAACAAATACCTTGCATGAAAATGACTCCAAATTCAATCTTTCATTCTATCTCTCTCACACACACACAAAACATCAGAGGAGACCACAAGCAATGATAACATTGAAATCTGTCATCAAAACACATTAATAAAAAGCTTAACACTCATTCATATTACTGAGAATTATTAGATTCCTATTAATCAAATATATCTTTCTGCAGTTTTCCATCAGTCTTTGATGGGTTCCTCCTCTCACCCTTTTGTCTAACAGCATCAATAAGTTGCCCATTCTTTATTGCACCAGATTTAGAGTGGCTGGGAAAACCCAGCCAGATGGGTGGGGTATAAATAATTTTTAAAATAAAATAAAATAAAATAATTATTTAGGGGTGTATGGGCAGAGGAGAGCAGGAAAATCCCATTGTGCAAGTGTAAATCTTGCTGATGGGACAACTATAGCTTAGCATAGGCTCTGCCCCTGAGCATTGGTCCATCCTTGCTCATGCTCCTGTATGACTATTTTTCACTTTACAAACCATCTTTTTAATTCCTCATCTATCCTCTCTCATTACTAGGCTCTTTTGTTTGTGTTACAATTTTTAAATCACACACTTGTTTTTGTTTTTTTTTAAAAAATCTCTTTCCTCATCTGGAGTATCTCAAGAACAAACAAGAATGATTAACTTTTTTCCCCTGCCCAAACACATAGCCAATAAGTGTTAAAACAATTTTAATTTTTGCTGAACAAAACGTCTCTGCAAACTCACCACCCAATCATTCTTTATCAACATGCAAAATTAAAATAAAACAATTGGACTTGAAGCAGGCTCCATGTGTTTGGTCATTTGAGGCTGTTTGCATGGTACACAAGTGACCATCTTAAGAATGAACTTGGCAGATTTTAGGGGCACAGCAAGGCTAATTCTCGATTTCTGACTTCACAGCATGCTCTAAATACCAACAAGCAATGCTGCTTTTTTTTATTATGGATGTTGTGGATGTTTGGCCAAGCCTAGCTGAGAAGCAGGCTTCAGGGATTCTTAAAAGATTGTTTCCAAGGAGAGGCAAGCTGTTACATATTTATTTATTATTTAATGCATTTCTAGCCTGCCTTTCCTCCAAAAAGCTGAAAGTAGTGCACATCGTATGCTGAGGAAACTGAGCGGGAGGGAGGTGACTATCCATCTACAGGGCTATTCCAGCCCCTTTGATCGTTCAGATTTTATAGGATCAGGCCATGTCAGGGAACTGACATCAGAGCGAGAAGCGGAGGCAGGGCTCCCGAGCGATGCCGGAGAGGGGACCAGCAGGGGGGAAGGAATTCAGGGTAACACCAATAGAGAAGAGAGGGAGATGGAGGAATTGGTGACAGGGCTCCAAGACCCTTCACCCGAAACTAGTGGAGAGAGCGCTGGCACGCCCCTGCCTTCCCCTTACTTGCGCAGATGCGTTCCGCGCAGGGAACATAGGAGGAGACTCGGGGTCAAACAGCTTTTATGATGGAAGAGGTTCAAGAAACGCCCACTGACGGATTCTGCAAGTGACTAACAGGTCACAGAGGGCGAGCTCTGACCCTAAGCATGGTTGGGCAAGCAAACTAACTAAACCGAAGGCAATTTACGCACAAGTAACCCCTCACAACCATTACAGGCCAGGCTGTGGAAAGTCTGCAGGCAGGACCTGGGGACGGCAGCAACTCTCTCCTCTTTTGATTCCCAGCAACCGGCATAAATACAGTGGCACCTTGGTTGTCAAACGGCTTGGTTCCCGAACGAATCAGATCCCCTGAACGCCACAAACCCAGAAGCGAGTGTTCCGGTTTGCGAACGTTTTCTGGAAGCCGAACGTCCGACGCAGCTTCCAATTGAGTGCAGGAAGCTCCTGCAGACAATCGGAAGTCACGCCTTGGTTTTCGAACGGTTCCAGGAGTCGAGTGGACTCCCAGAATGGATTAAGTTTGACAACCAAGGTACCACTGTACTGGAGCCATGACACTAGCAGTCGCATGCACGTCTTCTTCATATCAGAAAGAAGAGTGTATCATCTCTCTGGAGTGCCAGTGATTTCACTTTCACAACATATGCAACACCAGGCCCGATGCAAGTACGCTAAGCTTGCGGTCCAGCAGATAAAGGATCCTGCTCCTTTTCTTATGAAAACTAACAGTACTGATAAATTTGCTGGGATCCGAAACGTGCATGATTCAGTATTGCTGAGTGTCCGTTTCTGCATTTCATATCTAACCCTCTAAAGCTGCTTAAAAAGGAGAACCAGGGAAAGTATTGTTGTGCTATTAAACAAGTGTGCTGAATGTGCGGTTCTAGAAGCCCTATACAGCCTAGGACCCTCATACCTACGGGACCGCCTCTCCTGGTATGCCCCACAGAGAAACTTACGGTCTTCAAATAAAAACATCTTGAAGGTCCCAGGCCACAGAGAAGTTAGGCTGGCCTCAACTAGAGCCAGGGCTTTTTCGGCTGCGGCTCCAACCTGGTGGAACGCTCTGTCACAAGAGACAAGGGCCCTGCGGGACTTGACATCTTTCCACAGGGCCTGCAAGACAGAGCTGTTCCACCAGGCCTTTGGCCAGGGCACAGCCTGACTCCCTCCCTTGGCAATCTTCGCAGAGCTCTGGCCCAATGGTGGCCAGTGGCTTGAATTTAATTAATTTTATAATGAATGATTTTAGAGTGTTGTTTGTGCTGTACATTTGTACTGTTTTATTGTTGTTAGCCGCCCTGAGCCCGGCTTCGGCTGGGGAGGGCGGGATATAAATAAAATTTATTATTATTATTATTAGAAAAAGCTGGAGAAGTCATTCAGGGCATTATGTGGACGAGTTGTCAATTTCTGAAAGGCCAGGGGTGATCACAGCTAGTGGATTATGTAGCTGAGCCCCAGCGTAGCAGGAACCATGTAGATTAAGAAAAAAGCATTGTCAGGCAGCTCTTAACAAATGCAGGCCTTTGTCCTCGAGCACTTACGTCTCAATAATTGGAAGCCTTTTGCCATTATATAACTTGGGCCAGGTGTGCACCCAGCATAAATCTCTGCTCTAGTTTTGTATCAGTGCTGCAGCCTTGGATAATTGATGCGTGCCTTTAGCACCATGCTGCAGGGTCCGGCGTGTTTCGTGGCAGTTTGTGCAACCTCTCTGGAGACTCCTGTTCCATTCAAACACAGCGGACTAAGTGTGCTTGTTGCATTGCTGCATTTGGAGCTCTGCTAAGGAGCTGCCTAGAAACCTGATTAATAAACGCACTACAGTAAAAGCACCAATATCTGTGTGGAGCCTGAATCAGTACTCAAGGTTCAACAGAGGAAAACTCGGATCTGGCACTAAGTTCACATCAACAGCGTATTCCAGGCAGTGACTGTTCCCTGCTGAATGCACCCTGCCGAGTTTCATACATGATGGACATGTCTGCAAGCCTTATTTCTTACATCCGCCGTTCTCATTTTTAAGTGCGCATTTAAGGAAGCTTGCATCTAGAAATGTAATGTGTGGAATGACCCGAGACAGACAGACAGTTATATTTGTTTTACCCTATCCTTCTTTCAATGAGCTCCAGGTCGTGCTTGTGTGGTTGTCCTCCACCCTCAATTTATCTGAAAGAGTGACAGGACCAAAATCGCCCAGTGACCTTCATAGCCACTTAAACCTGGGTCTCCTCAGCAAATGTGACAATTTGTCACCTGGATAGAATGGTCCTGAACAGTAATTCATGCCTTAGCAGCACAATGGATCTCAAAAGAGGCGGGGACAACAAATCTTTCTGAACAGGCCTGGACAGATTCCTTCATGTCTTTGTAGCTTCCAAACCAAACGACCATCATGGACTCTGCAGAAGGTGCTTATGCAGTCGGCCCCAAATGTACCTACTTAGGGGTCTATTGAGGCATCAGTTTTTGTGGAAACTATTTTATAAAAACATTTAACTTTACAGTTTGCGTAATTGCCCTCAAGAGCAACAACAGAAGAAGAAGAAGAAGAAGAAGAAGAAGAAGAAGAAGAAGAAGAAGAAGAAGAAGAGGAGGAGGAGGAGGAGGAGGAGGAGGAGGAGGAGGAGGAGGAGGAAGAAGAAGAAGATGAAGACATCCAGCTATAACTGATCTAGACTGTTTCCCTATTCAAGCCAATGCATATCAAGTCACATCACTCAGTTCAGCTTCTGGGTCCCTTTGGAGTTTTCTCCTTGCTCCTTTCTGCTGCAGTTCCCTCTAAAAGAGTTCTCTTTCCAACTTGACTTCTCTTTCCAACTTGACTTCTGTACAGTGTTTTTACTTCCCTTTCCAACCTTTCAGTCCATCAGAAGGACAGCAGACTCTTGGTAAAGTTTCTATTTCCTCTTAATTGCCTGGTTCCCAAGCTGAACCTTGGACCCTCCTTTGCAGAAGATCCTGAGCAAAACCTCCCCTTAAACTTTTGACCTTCCTGTGCATGGGAGCCTTCAAAGCAAAAAGCAGCCAAGCACAAAATGGCTAAAGCTTTTCTTCCTTCACAACCAGCCGTTACCATAATGTGTAATATGGGATGTAGGTGTCACCCATTCATATTTATTTTGGATAGTTGTGCTTGAGGAGTCTTCCCCATAATTAGCAGGAAATGTATTATTTTTATATATCTAAAAATTTAGTACTTATTTTCTGTGGAGGCTGCATTGCATCCCCAAAGAAAACTCCAATTGATGCTGCTTTCCATTTCAAAAATAAGAGGCAGGAGCAAGCAGAGAGAGAAAAAGGTTCCTGTGGGCAGACAATAGCAGCATTAAGTGTGCTTTTTTTGAAGGGGGAAGAACTAGCAGGGCAAGTTGTCCTGCAGGAATAAGAAGCGCTGCTATTTTTATTTACAATTCCCTTTCTGAAAAATTGAAATTGCTGGGTAGGATAATGAGTGGTGATAATGGCCATTTATTATCCTAGATAGCAATTTTGATTTTAAGAGCAGGGTTTGCAATCAACATATAATGGGGTTTTTTTTTTTTTGTCATGCCTTGAAAGGCCAGAGCACTTTCTTGCAGGATCAGGGACTTCGGAGAGGTCAAGCTTCATGGCAGTCAGAACTCCAAGCAAGAGAGTGAGAATTAAGGCATCTAGCAAAGAGAAACACTCTTAGGAAACCAAGCAAAACTCAGTTTTAGTTAGGATTAGCTGTGCTGGCTGGGGCTGGTAGAGGTTGAGGATGAGGCAGGAAGAGGTAGCAACCTGGTCAGGTGCAAAACAAAAAAAACAAGGACAGGACAGGCATTGAAGGCTGGTCCATTAGGGCAAATGTTGGCACTGCCCCAGCAATCTTAGTGTTAAGTTGTGGGTGAACATATCAGACGACACAGCGATTCTTCAAACAGCTCTTGTTTATTCACAGGCCAGGACAGAACTGAACTGAAGGGTTCAGTCAGCCTGCTTATATAGAGCTCCAGTACAATGTAACTGTAACAATTTTCTAAAACTATCCAATCACTGAACGTCACTTTCCATCCCTTATTTGCATAACTATCTACAGTATCCCCCTGCTGGCCCAGGGTGAGAACTTCAGTACATAACAGTCTGATCTCAACCACCGCCACCTTGCCTGCCTGCCTTCTTACTTATAACCAAACAAGGTATCTTCATGTTAGGCCTCTTAATGTGAACAGCTGGGTGTGAATTACTTAATGGGGCTGCAAAGGCCATAGTTCAGTGGCAGAGGGTCCCAGGCTCACACCCAGTATCTCCAGTTAGGAATGGGGTTGTCCCCTGTCTGAAACCCTGGAGAGTCACTAACAGTCAATGTAGTAGACACTGTATATGGCAGCTTCCTCCGTTCCTGTTGATATAATGTTGATGCTGCTGTTGGTACTAGATGCTGTTAATAGACCTCTTGGTATGCTTTAACTATTGCAAACTTTTGATATGCTTTAAAATGTTTAACTGTGGAACTATCATCAGTTTACCACACTGGTGGTGTAATAATTTTTGATTGCTTGTTTTCTGTGAGGCACTTGGAGCGCAGCATATTTGTGGTAAATGCATTGTATAGATGGTACAAATAAACTGACTGCAGCTAATCCAGCAGGTGGGGGCTACACCTGCCAAATCAAAGCTTGCACATTTGCTTCGCCAGCTGAATGGGAAACCAGCATGTAAAACTGGTTCCACGCTTGCAGTTCTTCTGCTCAGTCCAAAAACTGGCACGGAGTATCAAGTCCTTTTTTATTATTATTTTAAGGCAAAGATAAATTTCCTCTAATCAGCTACTCAGAAAGGATAGCGGAAGGGCTAAATACAATTCTTAGCATTCCCCCTACGCCTGAGAATAGCCACTTAGTGGGATTTTAGCAGCTGCTGCTTTTTAGAGGATGCAACCTTTGCAGGCCTAGCTGTTTTGCTCATGCTGTCTTGTATTTGAGTCCACATCTAATTACTAAAATAAATTGATGTTATTACTTACTCAGGATTATAGCAAAATTTTGTTTTTGTTTTTTCCACTTAACAACTCTATTCATTTTCCGCTTTAAAAAATAAACCTCATTAATTTCACTGTGGATTTATTAGAAAGCACATCCGTTTAGCTATTCATACATTAAAGTTGCATTCCTTCCTTCCTTCCTTTTTACTACTGCCACCACACCTTGTGGTCACCATTTTCCCCCACCCCCAGAATGCCCTGGGTGCCATCTTTTCCCAAGGTAATCTAACAACAACCCAAAATGGTGGCCGCTATTGGAGGCTGCCTTCCCGCCCCCCAGCAGCTACTATTCCCCTTCCCTCCACACACACACACACAAAAAAAAGCCACAGAATGAAACAAGTTCCAGGGCATTCAACAAAACAATGGTGGCTGCCTGGAGAGGACTGGCTGCCCAACATACTACTGCTGCCACTACCATCAGAAGTCATTAGCACTGCCTGCCTCCCCATTCTTAAACTCTAAGAAAGACACACTTTTTCACTCAGAGAAAAGGTGTGTAAGAGGCAACATGATCGAAGTTCGTAAAATGATTCATGGCATATCTCGTCAGCATCCAATAAAACTGGGTGCAGGATGATTTAAGTCAGATAAATGGAAAAACTTCTTCACACAGCACATACTAGAAATGTGGAATTTGCTCTCCCAGGAGGTAGTGATAGCCACCAAGTTGGATGGCCTTTAGAGAGGATTAGACAAATTCATGGAGAGGGCTACTAGCCACAATGACTATACTCTGCCTCAATGCGGCCTAGGACCTATGGGACCGTCTCTCCTGGTATGCCCCGCGGAGGACCTTAAGGTCCACAAATGACAACGTTTTGGAGGTCCCAAGTCGCAAAGTGGTTAGATTGGTCTCAACTAGGGCCAGGGCCTTTTCAGTGCTGGCCCCAACTTGGTGGAACGCTCTGTCACAAGAGACTAGGGCCCTGCGGGACTTGACATCTTTCCGCAGGGCCTGCAAGACAGAGCTGTTCCGCCTGGCCTTTGGTTTGGACTCAGTCTGATCCTTATGTTTCCTTCTCCTTATGGTTTTGATCTATGGGCTACTTTTAAAAGGAGGCTGCATTTGAAATTGCATTTTAACCTGTATTTTAAATTGGTTTTTCTCCCCCCTATTATGTTTTTGCTGTAATTTTACTGGTGTTAGCCTCCCTGAGCCGGGCTCTGGCCATGGAGGGCGGAGTATAAATAAAATGTATTATTTATTATTATTATTAATAGTCAGAGGTAGGCTGCTTCTGAATATCAGTTTCTGGAAATCACAGGAGGGGAGAGGGCTCTTGTGCTTGGGATCTGCTTGCGGGTTTCCCAGAGGCATGTGGCTGGTCACTGTTAGAACAGGATGTTGGACTAGATCAGGGGTGTCAAACTCAAATTCATCGGGGGCCACATCAGCAGTTTGGTCACCCTCAAAGGGCTGGTTGTATCTATAGGACTATGTGTCCACTCTTTATTATCATAAATTATTGTCACTGCATTCAATTATTACAGTGGTGCCCCGCAAGACGAACGCCTCGCAAGACGGAAAACCCGCTAGACGAAAGGGTTTTCCGTTTTGGAGGCGCTTCGTAAAACGAATTTCCCAATGGGGTTGCTTCACAAGACGAAAAAATCTTGCGAGTTCCTGCGGTTTTTTCCCGCTTTCCCCCCCTTTTCCTAAGCCACTAAGCCGCTTAACAGCTGATCCGCTGATAAGCCACTTAACAGCTGATCGCTAAAAGCCGCTAGACCGCTGTAGCGCTAATCCGCTAAGCTGTCAATGGGCTTGCTTCGCAAGGCGATAAAACCGCTAGACGAAGAGAATCGTGGAACGGATTCAGGTTAAGAACGGACCTCCGGAACGAATTAAGTTCTTAACCCAAGGTACCACTGTAGTCATTTTGAATGGATGCTCCATAATTTGCTGGATTTAAAGGTGGCCACTAGGTTTGTCAGGCTGAAACTTGGAGATTCTCCTGTACCTTTAAATTCATCGCTGAATTGGGAGTCCATTCTGCTTCCCACCTGCTCCTAGTCTTTGGCTTCGCTTCTCCCCATGTTTGCTAAAGACAGCAATGCCCCAGATGTGAACCCAAAACAGGTAGGGGAGACGATAGACAAAGGAACCTGAAAAGTTCTCTGCATTTCCACATTATTTTGCATTTAAAAAAAAAAGAAGTCATGAAACTCATCAGCATTTTAATGAGACTTTCTCATAATTTTTTATGCAATTTTGCCCAATATGCACATTTATCATGGTTTTTAAATGCACACATTACCCTAAAATATTAATTTCTGAACACATTACTTGGCAGGAGAACTGCACTGAAAATTTATAGCAAAGGTGGATTTTGAAAAATGGTTTTGCTTCAGTTTGCATATTGTGTTTGAAATTGTGTATTGGGTAGTTTTGTCAATTCAGTGACAGATTTAATGGGATAAGAGCTTGTATGTATGTATGTATGTATGTATGTATGTATGTATGTATGTCTTTTGTCTTTGTCCATGGAGTTTTATTGGCAGGGATACTGGAGTGGCTTGCCGGTTCCTGCTCCAGGCGGATCACGTTTGGTCAAAACTCTCCACTATGACCTGTCCATCTTGGGTGGCCCTGCACGGCATAGCTCATAGCTTCTCCAAGTTATTCAAGCCCCTTTGCCATGACAAGGCAGTGATCCATGCAGGGGATTGATGCTTTTGGATTATGGTGCTGGAGGAGACTCTTGAGAGTCCCATGGACTGCAAGAAGATCAAACGCATCCATTCTGAAGGAAATCAGCCCTGAGTGCTCACTGGAAGGACAGATCATGAAGCTGAGGCTCCAATACTTTGGCCACCTCATGAGAAGAGAAGACTCCCTGGAAAAGACCCTGATGTTGGGAAAGATGGAGGACACAAGGAGAAGGGGACGAGAGAGGATGAGATGGTTGGACAGTGTTCTTGAAGCTACAAACACGAGTCTGACCAAACTGCGGGAGACAGTGGAAGACAGAAGTGCCTGGCGTGCTCTGGTCTATGGGGTCACGAAGAGTCGGACACGACTAAACGACTAAACAACAACATGTATGTATGTATGTATGTATGTATGTATGTATGTATTGAAAATCAAAGCAGTGTACAGCGAATAAGCTTGAAATGCAACCCATTTTACAATCTGGCCACCCTACTCTGGAGTTGCGTGAAGTTTAAAGGACCACATCATCATGCGCTAGAAAGCCTGGCTGCATCCTGCCACACTATGTTATGTGAAACTGGAGACACAAACACCCTTCACTCTGCACACCAATGATGGCGGTCGGATCCTTTTAAATGCAGGAGCAGACCTCTGAGTTTTCATGTGCTGCTTTCTCATTTTCCAACCTGTAAGATGCAGCACTCCAACGCTAAGCAGTATTAAAGCCCTAATGGGGTCTGACCGAGCAGTTAATTGCATATTTTCTCCCTTAGTTTATGGCGCTTTTCATTGATTTTCTAAAACAAATCAGCTTTTGTCTTTCAGAGCTAAAGCTGCTCCCCTAAAGACGTCTCTCTGAGATCAACGAATGATAAGTTAATGGAGTTTTATCGGAAATTTCATTCGCACTAAACAAGGTCAATGCTTGGAAGGAACGAGATGCCACTTAGAAATGGAGATCAAAGTAATTCTATTCTTGCTGCTACCATAGAGACCAACAGGGGGTGGGGAGGGGGGGAAGAATGATGAGATTTAACAGGCTTAATTCTTCCAGAAATTTAAAATTAACTACAAGGGGGAAAGGGGCAATTACCATATTTTTAAAGGAATAAAGAAGAGCAGGAAAAGGGGGCTTTTGACAAGATATAATTACAACCTGTTCCACTTGCAATACGTATAGGCAATGCACATGATTTTCATGAGGTTTCTTGACAAAAAAAAATATCCCTGGAAAACACATAAAGGGTTTCAAAAGTCTGTGTTCATATTTTGCAAGCTCCCCAAGTAGCAAATTAGCTGGCTAAATTAATGAACTATACCTAAAGGGCCACTGCCCAGATGTAGAGATCCTAATCTGAGGAGGCTTCTCTCTGTCTGCCACTTCCAGTGGAGATGTGGATGAAGGCAATGAGAGAACGGGCCTTTTCTGTAGTAGTCCCCATCCATGGAATGCTCTCCCCAAAGAGGCCTGCCAGGGGCCAACTTTGTCATTGTTTCAGCACTAGGGAAACCTTTACATTTATTTAGTAGCCATTTGGGCAGCACCAAATGGCTTACTTTGACTAAGTTTTTAATATGCTTATGTAGTTTATTTCTGTGTTTGTTGGTTGGTTTTTAAAAAATCTTGTTGTAAATCATTTTGGAACTTTTGTTGTAAGAGTTGAGCCATAAGTTCCATAAACCTAACTGTTACAATTGTACCAAAATGTAAAGATTGGTGAGGAAAGGTGTGAAATTGGAGTTAAGCCAAACTTCCTTTTTTTGTTTCATCTCAAAGCAGTGTCACTGATCTGCAAAAAAACCCAACACCTCCCAGCTTCACTGATCCACAGTACAAATGTACAAATACGTATTCTTTGATACTTTTGAACAAATTAGTATTGTTTGATACTTCTTCTTCTTGGTGCTGTTTTCCTTCGTTTTACTCTCACTGCTGATGGCCTCATTTGCCCTCACTGCCTCTTAATCTAGTTGATTCCGTCAACTGCATCGCTAATTAATAATAATAATAATAATAATAATAATAATAATAATAATAATAATAATAATTTATTTATACCCAGCCACTCTGGGCAGCTTCCAACAAAATATTAAAATACAATGGTCTCTTAAACATTAAAAGCTTCACTAAACAGGGCTGCCTTCAGATGTCTTCTAAAAGTCTGGTAGTTGTTATTCTCTTTGACATCAGGTGGGAGGGTGTTCCACAGGGCAGGTGCCACTACCGAAAAGGCCCTCTGCCTGGTTCCCTGTAACTTGGCTTCTCAGATAAAATATGTGATGGTGTCATGTGAATCACCACAGCCAATGGGATTTAACAGAAGTGTGGGCAAACGAAGCTAAATACAATGAGAGCAAAGAAGGAAGAAAATGGAACAGATGAAGCAGCCAGAGAGGGAGAAAAATGACTGGATTACCTTTAAACAATGCAGATGGTTGACCATTTGAGTACTTTTACCTTAAGTGATTTGGCTGCATCAAATATGCTAGCTTCATGCGAACATTTAAACTGGAGAATATTCATTGCTGCCTTGTTTGTAATATATCACACTTGCCATCTCTGGTGTAAACAGAAAAAGTGATGCAAACAGTGGTGTTAAGTATTAAAACAGCAGACTAGATTCTCTAGATTTTCTTCCGGGTATACTTGTACATAACAAATGCTGAGTTTAGTCTCACACTAACCTCCACACTGATTTCTTAATTTCTATGCTGTTTACAGTTTCTTCAAGGAGGAATTAGTCATGGGGTTTAACTATCTAGATTTTACCACCATTTTGGCCTTGGAGGACTGACTTAATTTATCTTCTACTATCCCTCCCTGTCTCCTGATGTCTAATTTGTGTGCAAACGCTTCACGGGGCACTTGATAACCCACTCCCCACTGCTTTAGAACAATTTCACTGTGAATTTTGAGTCGATAGGTGTGAACTCTTAACAGTTCTGCGAGCAGAACTAGATAGTGACAGGAGAGGTCCCCAATGAAGACTAGGGAGAACTGAAGACTACCATTGGGACACATGGCAGTTTTACTAAACAAAAGGAGAAAGGCGAGTCAGAGACATAGCTCTGGTTTTTGACAGTGTGCCACAATTTATGGCTCAGGTGCAAAAGTGTGTATATGAGACTGAAGTACCTAGGGTCATTCCACGGTTCTTCTGGGTTGTGTGTGTGTGTGTGTGCAGCTGCTGAGGCTGTAATCTGAAAGACTGGTACTGAGTGAGAGGAATTTCTTAAGCTTTTCATTTCATACCATTTCCCCAACCAACCGCCAGCTGCTTTGACAGCACTAGGGAAAAAATATATGTACATGTACCGTATTTTTTCTCATACAAGACAATGTTTTTTGCTTAGCTTTTTAGTCCAAAATAGGTGCTCATCTTATACACGGGGATTGTATTATACGCGTAAAAATACTGTCCAGTGCTTTAGCTGTTTGTCCCGCTACCTTTTGCTAACTGTCAATCACTCACTTGCCTATCCACCCTGCCTTGCCTGCCTGCCTCCTTCAGCGGCAGCGAATTTGGGCAAATTCCCCAAGAAAGCTCAACAATTTTAGCAATCTCAGGTATTTAAAATATTGATTTCTTCAGGGCACAAAAAATAGGGGCCGTTTTATACATGGGGGCATCTTATTCACGGAAAAATACGGTATCTTTTCTGCTAAATGGTTAAGGGGGAAGCTCCTTTGGGGGAATGACTTTTAGCAGAAAATGCCAGACTTAGCCATTTATTCCTGTACTTATATTCTATCAGAAATACTCCAGGGAGTATTACCTAACAAAGTTTCTTTTTTTCGGGGGGACCATTAAAACAATAGTTTTAAATAAGAAATACAAAGCAAACCCATACCTCACACAAAAGCAGCAGTTAAAACATTAAAATGAATACTGAACAGAGTCAAGGCTAAAACAAGGGAAATCCTCCACAGCAGATAAATTAAAAGCAGGTCATAAAAGAAGCATCTTAAGAAAGCAATAGCCTGGCTGTAAAGTGAATGCAGACAACTGAATTTGTTGGGGCATTTAGTTGCACATTCTGGAAGCCACAACAGGAAAACCTTCTACTTCAAGCTCCAGAATTAGCTGGGGGTAGGTTGGAATCATGGACTTCAATGTGTTGTGCGGCTCCACCCTAAGACTTGGTGGCAACATGAGGAACAGCAATGAGAGCTGTCCATGGTCCTGGACGTGGTGACAATGGCAGACAAACAGTGGTTGTCTCAGTGACTGTGGTTGCAGGGGGTCCACTTCATATCAGATGTTGAAGTCAAGGAAGCCAAAATGGTATGTTCAGTGCGTACATGATGGAAGGGGGATAGACATGGGGTATTCCTTGGGACCCAGAGTGAAATAACACTGACTGGCAAGGGCTTTCCAGGTTTCAGACAGGGATCTTTACCAACCCTATACCAGGAGATGTCAGGACAGAACTTGAGACCTTCTACATGGAAAACATATGGTCATTCCAAAAACAATTATTTGCTGTTTCAGAATAGAGGAAGTCAGAAGATGTATTTTGACCGCACTTGAACATCTTTTGCTGCTAAGGAATGGAGATGATATACGATACTAAATACTGTTTATATTCTCCAGTGCAATATTATCTATACTACTGTGGAAATGAGCAAAGCTCCCACAGCTTCATAGAGCTATGCCAACATATAGCAGCTGAGGCACTGGCCTTGCATGTGTACTCTGAGCCCTAATGGGATTGCTCACGTGTAATTGCAAACCTTCTGCCTGATTTAACTCTCTTATCACGGTGGTCCTTTTTCTAATTGAATTTTGAACTCCTCACTCTCATCTCCTTCATTTGATGACAACTCATTAAAAATCGAAAAACTTTATGAAGGAAACGGACTCCTTTTAATTAATCTGCAGATATTGCATGTAGGCTTGTTTGGGGACTTTGGTGTTAACGTGCTAAAACATGTCGGGCTCAGGGATCAAATTGGAAGCCAGTGAAATCGTTTGGAAAAGGGCAGATAGCATGTCAGCAGCGACTGCACTTAAGGCTAAGACCCAAGTACTTCCTTGAATTTGTGAACTGGGATAATAAACTGAAAGGGTTCAACTCTCAGGAATTCTTGACATGGATGTTGCAGAACTTCCCCAAAATGGAAACCTTACGGGACTTGCAGCTCTTGTTTTGGTATAAAAGTACTCTCCTTATCTGATTTAGGTCTCTTCCAGATATACTGTGCTGTGTTGTTTTTTTCCCTTTGTATTTGTGTGCAATGCATGTGCTCTTACCATGATTTATAAACCAGGGTCCACAAGCTCTAGAAGGGCGCACACTGGGAGAAGTCAGGATTTCTATTTCCATTTTAATGCCCCATTGCTGAAAGGTAAAACTGAGTAGCCATATTCCCCCTTCAAACACACACAAAAATGCATCTGCTGCCCACCAAAGTACAAACACTGTGTTTGAATCCAGAGGCTTTTGGGAGAAAGAGTATGGAGAAAGAGTTATATATTCCATGCTGTCTTCCTGCTGGCCTGCTGGCTCCAAGTCCCGCCTGCCCATCTGAAGCATCCTAATGTTCCACAGGAGCGCTGAGGTCTCCTGACTTGAGTCCTGAGGCCCCTCAGTAGCTGATGGTGCCCTTCTCTGGGTCATCCTCATCCTGACAGCCCAGACGTCCCTGCCATTCCACAACACCTCACTCAGTTGGGTAGCTCAGAGAATACCTTGCTGGGGGCCTCCCATAATCTGGTACCAGACCTGACTACCGGCCTTCCACATATAAGCTCCAACTTCGAATCATCACTCTGATCCAAAGTAGGCACAACCCCATGTACTCTGTGTTCTGTTAGCTTCCAGATTAGATTGGTGCAATGCGCTCTACGTAGGGCTGACCTTGACCAACTTCAGTTGGTCAAAACGCAGCAGCCAGATTACTGGCTGGGGTTCCATTTAGATCCCATAGA
Organism: Podarcis melisellensis; assembly: GCF_964234715.1. NCBI lineage: Eukaryota > Metazoa > Chordata > Lepidosauria > Squamata > Lacertidae > Podarcis > Podarcis melisellensis. The sequence goes on along the minus strand of NC_138531.1, from coordinate 91,888,533 downwards.
ACAAGCCCTCTTTTAAAACAGCGGCACTGGTTGCCAGTTTGTTTCCGGGCTCAATTCAAAGTCCTCCCACTACTGTTCAAAGCCCTAAATGACCCAGGCCCCAAATATCTGAAAGACTGCCTCCTTCCCTACAGATCCTCAGGTGCTGAGATCAGCAGAGGGGGTCCTCTTGGTCCATTCCACCACCTTTGGAGCCCCAGGGGTGGCAGCCCAGTAGAGGACATTCTCTTTTGCAGCCCCTAAACTATGGAACTCCCTCTCCACAGAGGTACATCTGGAACCTTCGTTATACAGCTTCTGCAGAATGCTGAAGATGCACTTTTTCTACCCTGGCTCTCAACACTCTATGTTTTTAGGACTCACCTTATTTCTGTGCTTGACAGTGTTTAGTGCCATGTAACACACAGACAGACAGACACACACAGACACACACACACACACACACACACACACACTGCTATTATCTGCACTGAAAGATGTCATCTGTAGTCCTGTGTACAGAACAGTAGCCTAAGTGGCATTTGGGAGTCTGTTCAGAAGTGCCCTGGGTGGGTGAAATGGGAAGCAAATTTTTCCATTGGGCTAGTGCAAGCCTCTTGCACGAGCCTAAATAGCTTGCTCAGTCCTGGCACTAATCTGTGCTTTAACACCGTGTTTTAATGCTTTAACTCACTCTGAGACCTTTGGATGAAGGGCAAGTAATAAACACACATCTTAGCAAAGTAGGTGGAATTAAAACTACAACAACACATTCCGCTGCTGCCTGCCCATGCCTCCTCCCCCTTCCCTTCCTGTGTTGTGTCTATTTTAGACTTTAAGGCCCTTGGAACGGGGACCTGTCATACTTTGTAGAATGCCATGTACACTGACAGCAGTATATAAAGATAGATTATGCATGTGATGCTTTGAACATTAGGAAGTTCTATATCAGGGTAGCCAATGTGGTGGCCTCCAAATGCTGGACTGCCACTCCCATCACCTCCGACCATTTGTCGTGATGGCTGGGGCTGATGGGAAGTGGAGTCCAACGACCTCTAAAAGGCACTACGTCATGTTCCCTGTTCCATATGAATGCTAAATATTTTAAATTCCTTTGTCACATGATTGTTCCACCATTTCTTTTGCTCCTTGGCTCACATCAAGTAGATTGTGAGTTTTCCAGCATGGCTGGTTGTTTCAGTTTTGCACGCAGAACTTAGTATCAACATTTTCTGTGCTATATAAATAATGAAGATGCAATAATCAATAATTTACTTGCACAGATAGAACTCAACCGAAGGAATCCCTTTTCTCTTATTACTCTTCCCCTAAAGTCTAAACTGCAGCAATAAATGCAGTTAATAAACTAAACTAAACTAACCACACACATACAACCTTTAAATACAACTGGAAACAGCTAAATCTTAGCTGCAATACCCAACGCTAATTTATTTGCACAAAGTTCGGGGGGGAGATGTGAATGAGCAGCGCACATCACTTACTTCAGAGCTTTATAGAATTCAGGCCCAGCCTAGTACACATACATCTAACATTTGCAAATATAACAGATGTTGCTTACTTCTCTGACGCAAAGGACGTTGATCTCAATCTCAGATGCTCCAGGCGAAGAGCATCTGCGGCTCCTGAGCATGAATTTTAAGGTTCTAGAAAGTACATCAATGCAAAAATGGAGCTGTCCCTGGCACTAACTTCATTTATATTGCAAAGATGAATTCCACTGCACAGAATGACTTGAACCTGAACATTTTGCTGCCGCTACCACCATCATCATCTTCAGAGGAATCTGGATTTACTCTCACATGCCCATAGCAGTTGTTTACTGATTGACCTCTGAGCTGAATGCATAATTAATGGGTACAAGTACTGACATCCCATACTCATGTTAAGACTGCTCCAGTGGGTTGCTCCAGTGACACAGGAACTGCCACATTCTCCCCAACATATGCTAGGTACAGCCATATACAGCTGTGTAATATCTGCATTGTATATTCTAATGCTGAACTCAATTCTCCCAAGTGCCATAAGAATAGGAGAAGAGCCCTGTTGGATGAGGCTAAAGGGCCATCCAGCAAATCTGTCAATTTAGATTTCTCTCCTTTCCTCATTTTTCCAATCATACATTCAGTTCCACACATTTCCACTTAAGTTTACAATTAAATGAAGAAGTCCTTGCAAAAATTCACCGGCATTTAATGTGAATTTCTCCTAATATGCACATATTTACAGCCTAATACGCACATTTTTGCAAACCAGCTTCCCCTAAAGTAATGCATTTTTAAATGTATTCGTCACTAATTTCAGCATTTCTGTGGTTACTTTACCTCTGTGTATGCATTCTTGCACACATTACTTGGCTGGAGAACTGCCTTGCAAAATTCAGAGGAGGCTGAACTTCAAAGGATGGCTGGGTTTTGGTTTGTCTTTATGTGCAAAACTGGATCAAATTGCTCCCTCATCCCATGGGCAGTCCAGCCCAGTCCTCAGTTCTCACAGCAAGCAATCAGATCCCACAAGCAGGACATGAGCACAATAGTCCTCCCCCCACTTGTGAGACTCAGTGATGGGTATTCAGAGGCATACTACCTCCAACGCTGGAGGCAGCCACAATGGAGCTGTCCCAATGACCTCTTTGGTAACTGTAACAGCAAGACACCTTCATCTGCCCCAACTGCAATAAACATGTCTCTCCATTGCAGGTGTTGTAACTGTCCAGCGGTTTGACTTCATCCCCAAGGATGCATCCTTCCATTGTCCCAGACAGGTGTGCCAACAAGAATTTTAAAACTTGGGAAGCAATCCTATGTACAAGAATTTGGGATATAGCCAGCCAGCCTAAGCTCAACTGATATAAAGTTACACCAGATCCAAATTTGGTTCAGCAGCGGGGCTACTGCTGGCTGAGCCAATGAATAGCGTTTGAGTTACATCAACCTTTGGGGCAGCTTAACTTACACTAGGTTGCCAGGTCACATGACCAAACTGAATGGGCATATGATCCAGCCTAAGTTGCCCTTCTCTGGTTCTGCCCCTAAGAACCCACCCTTTCCGGGGCTTATGCAGGCTTGAGATGCAGCAGTCTCGGCACATCCAGTTGGGTCATCCAAAGCCAGCATAGCCCATCTGTGCTGAGAAACTCTCGGCTCAGCTGGAGAACCGATGGATCCTAACCTACTCATCCCAGCAGAGCTTGCTATGGGATTGCTCCCTAAGTGCCTTGCCAGTTACTAGTTCTGAATCTTCATCCTTCTGACTCTTTGGCAGTAAGTTCAGGGCACAGATTCCTAATTGCATAACTGACATGGGGAATTCACTGCTCCAAAAGTGTGGTGGTGGCCACCAGTTTGGGCCAAACTAGACAAGATGCCATTCGTGCAATTAACAGGCTTGTGAATATATTTTTCAAAGTAAATTGCAGGCACAGGAGACCTGACCCAGGAGTAAGTGGTCCTTCATCCTTTAGCCCTGATCAGGTCCCCAGAGCCTACTAAACGCACTGTACACGATAGGGAGCGCTCATTGGCTCCATTGTGAGCTTTCCCCCCATTGTAGGTAACAGGTACAGTCCCTCCCTCCCTATTTGCATTTGGACTGCAGGGTTAAATCCCCCTATCCAACACCTTGGAGCGGCAGCAATGCAGACTGGGGCCCCCACTTGCAATCTACTTTTAAAAAATGTTTCATGCAATTGCCAATTGCATGAATAATATTGTGCCACCTTGGGCCCTTAGCTTTTCATACATATGGAGGATAGGTCTGTCACTATCAGTCAGAAAGCTGCCTTATGTTGAGTCATGCCATTGGTCCACCCAGCTCAGCACAACCAACCAGGTGCCCTTCAGATGTTGGAACAACAGCACCCCACCTGCTGGGAAGGTAGCCTAGCAGCTCCACCCTACTCGGCGAGTCGCTTCTCATTAAGGTAACAAAAAAATTATTCTTAATATCTGTACAGTGGTACCTTGGGTTACAGATGCTTTGGGTTACAGACGCTTCAGGTTACAGACTCCGCTAACCCAGAAATAGTACCTTGGGTTATGCACAGAAATTGTGCGGTGGTGGCAGCAGGAGGCCCCATTAGCTAAAGTGGTACCTCAGGTTAAGAACAGTTTCAGGTTAAGAACGGACCTCCAGAACAAATTAAGTTCTTAACCCGAGGTACCACTGTGTAGGGCTTTCAAGTGCTCAAAGCACTTTACAAGCATTTTCAAGTTGAAACCACTGTAGAACTTGCAGCGCCAATGAAGATCTTATTGCAGCAGGTAATATTTCCGATTTTCTGATTAGTTTTAACTGATTTTATATTTACTGTGTCTTTTTAGTCTTGCTGCACACTGCTTAGAGCTTACAGTGCAAGCAGCATATAAACTGGTGAAATAAATAAGAACCCAAGGAATCCTGGGAACTGTAGGTTTTTTAGGATGCCGAGGGGTAATAGGAGACCTCCTTTTGCCCTTACAAAACTAGAATTCCTGGAAAACCCTAGCAGGAGGGATTGATTGTAAAACCATTCTGGGAACTGTAGCTCAGTTGAGGGAATTGGTGGGTCTCTCTTAACAACCCTCAGCACCCTTAACAAACTACTAAAGCTTGCTTTGGTTAAATTTGTGTTAATTTGGGGCTCAATCTTTGCTTTAAAGTGGTACCTCGGGTTACAGACACTTCAGGTTACAGACTCCACTAACCCAGAAGTGGTACGTCGGGTTGAGAACTTTACCTCAGGATGAGAACGGAAATTGCGTGGCGGCAGCAGGAGGCCCCATTAGCTAAAGTGGTGCCTCAGGTAAATAACAGTTTCAAGTTAAGAATGCACCTCCGGAACAAATTAAGTTCTTAACCCGAGGTACCACTGTATTGTGTTCTGGCTTATTAATTCTTTCTTTATTTGCAATATTATTGTATTCTATACTAGTGCTTTACGGGAGTCACCTTGAGGGAACTTTTTTGCACCCAGAGGTGGTGTATGAATATCTTAAATAAAATAAATAAATAAACAAATAAATAGTGAGTTTATGGCAGAGGTGATATTCAAACCATAGACTTCCTGATCTGGAGCCCAGTCTCTTAGCCACTGTGCTACACCACCTCTCGCTGAACAAAATAATAATAATAAAAATCCTTCCAGTAGCACCTTAGAGACCAACTAAGTTTGTTATTGGTATGAGCTTTCGTGTGCATGCACACTTCTTCAGATACACTGAAATAATAACAAACTTAGTTGGTCTCTTAGGTGCTACTGGAAGGATTTTTTTTTATTTTGTTTTGACTACGGCAGACCAACACCACTACCTACCTGTAACTACACCTCTCTCTGAATCAGTGAAGATGCAAATGGAGGGGAAGGGAATGACCAGCCCACGCACAAATGAGACACAATCAACAAAGTACACAAACGGTAGAGGACGCTAACTCTCCATAATTTACCTCCCACAAGAGTTTATTGACAAGACTTGTGTCACCTCTTCTGCGGCAACAAAGTGGCAAATGTAAGGAAATTCTTGTGGGTTTGTGCATACCTCAGCAAGTGACCAGGTACGACAGTCTTCTGCCTTTCCAATACTGGAGACCTGCAACATGGGGCCAGCTTTTCAATTATTATCATGACACCATCCCTTTCTGGGCATCTTGCCTTCCCTGCTTTACGTCTATCACTTAAAGGCGGCAGCAATTGCACCATCATACTATTTAGAGACCAATGTCACTGCACTCCTTCCATTTCTGAAATTTGCAAAAAGGTACATTATATAATCTGATAACTAAAGCAGCACACCCAGCCACAGCTTTGCTTGCTGAGTTTGGGTGTGCAGCAGCTCCCACTGCAAAAGAGATTAGCCACTACTCAGCTTTGAAGACGATTTGCCTCTTTGGCGCTGTGTAGTGCTAGGGGGACGCGGGTGGCGCTGTGGGTTAAACCACAGAGCCTAGGGCTTGCTGATCAGAAGGTCGGTGGTTCGAATCTCCACGACGGGGTGAGCTCCCGTTTCTCAGTCCTGCTCCTGCCAACCTAGCAGTTTGAAAGCACAAAGTGCAAGTAGATAAATAGGTACCGCTCCAGCAGGAAGGTAAATGGCGTTTCCGTGCGCTGCTCTGGTTCGCCAGAAGTGGCTTAGTCATGCTGGCCACATGACCTGGAAGCTGTACGCTGGCTCCCTCGGCCAATAAAGCGAGATGAGTGCCCCAACCCAGAGTCGGACAATGACTGGACCTAATGGTCAGGGTCTCTTTACCTTTACTAGTGCTATGGGTAGAACGGCAAGCAGAACTCTGGTTGTACAAGCTACTCCAACTCCTCATGCATGCCCCCATCTTAGTATCCTGGCTATAGGGGCTGGAACAAAGGAAGCGACTTGCAGGTTGGTGGGATTTGGAGCTGTTGTGTGTTCTGAACATGGGGTGTCCAGCAAGGATGCGGCTTGTGCATTATCACCCACTGGCAGCCAACGAAAGGTAAGGACAGATTACGTGATGATGACAGGGGAAGAGCTGTGGCTCAATGGTCCATCATCTGCATAGAAGGGGCCAGGATCAGTTCCTGGCATCTCCAGAGATAGGGCTCCTGGGAATGTCTCCTGTGTGAAACCCTGGAAAGCTGCTAATCGCTCAGTGCAGACAGCATTGAGCTAGATGGACTAGTAGTTTGATCCAGTTAAGGCAGCTTTCTATGTTCATATTACGTAATCAGTGTGCACAGTGCTCTAGAGTACAAAGGAACAGGCTCCTGGCCCAATGAGTTTACAATCTACCATTTAACACAGGGGAAACAACAGCAGAAAGGATGAGATGCTACTCATGGTCCCTTGCAAAATGTTCCAGGTCAGGTCGCATCACTCTTCTCTTTGGGGGACTCTGCTCATTGAGATTCCTGCATTGCAGGTGGTTGGACTAGATGACCCTCAGGGTCCCTTCCAACTCTACAGTTCTACGATTCTATTCATTAGCATGGCTGCATACCCACTGCTCCTTCAACTTGCTTCTCCTCCTGCTTTGCCTTGCCTTGCTTCACCTCCAACTTAAAAAGGAGCCTGGGTCTGACATAAGCATGATTGCAATGAACCATATGAAATATTTTTTGCACACAGAGAGAGAGGTTAATGTCCTATTTAACATGCATATATTATTATTATTAATAACTAAATTTATATTCCACCCTTCATCCCAGAGTGGTTTACAACATATTAGAAAGATCAAGAAGAACCCAGGTTAGGCCAAATGTGCATCTTTAGACTAACATTCTGCTGCCAAGAACAGCCAGCCAGATCCCTCCAGGAGGCTTGCAAACTGAGTGTTGCTTTGTGCCCCAGAGGTAAACTGCCTTTAAATATGGAGGGTCCACTGTGCCATCATGACTAACCTTATGAAAACTTGGATTCTCCAATCAGAAACCCTGTCCTTATCAAAACTTCACATGATTGGCTTTTAAGGCAAAAGAAGCAAAAGTGTATGAAATGCTCAGAGTTTCAAAAAGCAACAACTGGTGAACCGCCGCTAACTCATTTTCATTAAAATCTGCTGTGATGTGTGCATAGAGGCTATTTTTTCTGCATGTCCTCTAGTACCTGAGTTATTAATAGATGCAAGCAAAATCTAAGATTAAAACACACAAAGAGACACACACACACACTATGCAGGCCTCTTTCTGGTTAAAGGCAATTAATACATTGTTTAGAAAGGAGGTATATCAGAACATAGATAGAGCTTAACAGTCATGTCAGGGGAATTGAATACCGGCTGAAGCCAGGCTTAGTTATCACTTCATCTCGCAACCTGAGCCTGAGAACATCTTCCGTCTGTTTAATCACAGGCGGGGAATGAAAGACAAGCAAACGGCAACATTTTCCAGTTCCTACCTTAGTAGTGACAATGCACAGACAATCCATTCCGATAAGCTCTCCAGGAGTACGTGGAAATCCTCAAGCAAATCAGCAAGGCTTTTACAAGAAATAGAAGAGGAGCATGCACAGGCTTGAATCTACGGAGCCGGCTGCCGTTTTTTGCCCCCCTCCCTTCCTGACAGGCCCCGCAGAAGAAACTGGAGTCCTCCTCCACATTGCTTAAAGGCAGGCATGATTCTCCCAGGGATCCGAAGCCCCGTTAGAAAGCATCTCAAGCAAAACTTCCAGGTGGCTTCTCCAGCCTGATTGCTGCATTGTCCAGCTTGCAATCAGAAATATCCTCTAAGCAGTCTGTTCTGAACGGTGGAGAGGAGAGCCACAAACACGTACGAGGGACCAGGAAGCATTGCATATCATCTCTGTTTCTACAATTCTGATCGGCTCTTTCAGTATAACCCAAAAAAGGCTTTCTCTGCCAAGTCTCTCTCTTTTTCTTTCTCGCGCTCTCTCTCTCTCCCTCTGTGTTATCTCTGCTTTTAAAAAAATAACACTCGGTTTGTGTTTGCAAATTCTGAGTAAGCACAATGCACGCAACTATTGGGCCCATCCATCAAAGGACTATCAGTGCGCTGCCAAAACAATAGCTTTGGGGTTGTAAAGCTCATTGTTAGAAGCATGCTTCCCAAGTACACATTTTGCTAGAGTACTGCGGTGTGCAATGCAGTTTTTTTTTTCCACCTCGCCTAAATCACTCATAGTTTCTCAAAGCAGATTCACAGCTAGGAAATGGACCTGGGAGAAACATAGAGGGTTAAGGAGAAAACAAATATGTAGCATCCCTTATGTGGTTCGCTGCTGGTGGCTGCTTAATGCAGGAGAACACCTAAGAATTCTAAGTCCTGGAGGCCATTGGCTAAAGACAGTGCTTTTATAATGCACGTCTTATATTGCAGGATCTCCACTGCAAGAGTGATGTAATTTTGGTATGTACAGACAGTTGGAGACGCTTAGTCTATAAGAGACTTGGAAGTTCTTCGAAGGAGGCATTCTGTGCTCATATATTTCATCTAGTTCGTCCCATTGCTAGTCCTGATCAAAGAGGTACTGCAGGTTTCAGAAATGGTTTAAATAAAAAAAAAAACCTGCAAAGCCCATTTGCCATAGGTGCAAGCAGGATGAAACAGCAAACCCTCTTCCAAATTGCCTTCAGTTCTTGGGGGAGGTAGGGAAAGCTGTCATCTGTTTCCAAATCAAAGCACTGTAATTAGAAAGCTCTGGAAAACAGGCGTTTTAATTAAGGACGCTTCCAAAAAAAATCTGAATTACTTCTTATTGTTGTTGTTTCCAAAGGGGAAGTATCAGGAATTCTCCTTTTTTTTCCAGGGAAGGAGTATTTCTGAATGTTATGCGGATCACACATAGCATTGCAGCAGCTTTCAGTTCATTCATATATTCTTCCCACACACAAATTACTGAAGTGTTTGTACTCACTGAAGCACCACCACAAAACAAGCGATCTTGATGTGATCACAGTATAGTCATATCAAGGTTCTTTTCCAATGCACAGAAGTCTATGTGTGCATCAGTTAAGACACTACACAAAAGGAATCAGACACAACCACACTGATATTGATTCCTCGCAGTGTTTATTATTAATGTGCACAAACACACTGATGTGATTTAGAGACGGGAAGAAATTCAAATCAAAGAATTACAGCATTGGGAAAGACCTTCAAGGTTCTGTAGTCCAACACACACACCAGCTCAATTAGGGATCTGCAATGCAGGATGCAACTACAGCAGCGATGTCAAATCTCTGCTTTCCAAACACTGTAGGACTCCAACTCCCATAATCACTGACCATCGGCCATGCTGGCTGGGGCTGATGGGAGCTGGAGTCCAGAAACATTTTATTTGAAGGGCTGTGGGGCAAGCCACCCCTGAACTGCAGCAGACCTAGAGGTATGGGAAGCTGAATCAGACCATGATATCTATCTCACTATGAAGGACAGTGGGTCACCAGGCAGAAGTCTCTCCTGGCCCTACCTCAAGGTGTTGGGTTCTGAACTTGGGGCCGTCTGCATGCAAAGCAGATGCTCTATCCCTGAGCTACAGCCCTTCCCCTTGGATGGGTGAAAGACAGCCATCCAGCCTCTGCTTAAATGCAGTGGCGTAGCGTGCACTAGGCGCAACATCGGGGGGGGGGCTCTGCCCCCTGCTAAAATCCACGGGTTAGGGGGCGCAAATTACTTGCCTTGCCCTGGGTGCTGACAACCCATGCTACGCCACTGCTTAAATGCCTCCAGAAAGTGAGAGTCCTGACACCTCCCCAGGCAATCAGATTCCTCTTTCCACTAGGAAGCTTTTCCTAATGTTTAGTTAAAATCTACTTCCCTGCAGTTTCCACCTACTGGTTATAGGCTTGCCCTCTGGGAACAATAGACAGCAAATGAGTAAGTCCAAGTGAACTGAAACGTGCAGCAAACCACACAGACTCCAGTTCCAGAATTCATTTTTAGAAATTTGGCTAGTTGTGGCAGAACTGGAACGCAGGGCAGCGGCTCAGTAAAGGAATGGAATATGGGAAATCACAGCTTTTTACAACTCTCTCTCTCTCTCATGAAATATGTGGCGTGATAGTTACCACATGACAGCAGCCAGTACTCTGAACAACATTTATGATACAGTGGTACCTCGGGTTGCATATGCTTCAGGTTACATACGCTTCAGGTTACATATGCTTCAGGTTACAAAATCCACTAACCCAGAAATAGTGCTTCACGTTAAGAACTTTGCTTCAGGATGAGAACAGAAATCATGCTCCGGCGGCGCGGCAGCAGCAGGAGGCCCCATTAGCTAAAGTGGTGCTTCAGGTTAAGAACAGTTTCAGGTTAAGAACGGACCTCAAGAATGAATTAAGTACTTAACCCGAGGTACCACTGTACAATGTAAGGGTGTGCGACTTTCCTGTTCACATATTTAGGTATCTTGGACGGAAGAGAGGGTTGCCACTTTTTAACATGGCAAAGTATGGACGGTCTAGCCAGTCATCATTCCAGTAGGCAAAATTAATGGTGGCTGTTGCCACCATTGTAAAATTATAGGCATCTAGTTGCTTTTTCCCATTATAAAATATGAAGTTGGAAATACCTAATGTGCGGTATTGCTTTTTTTAAAAAAAAATGTACAGTTGTTTCAGTAGTCAGTGGTTAAGGGGAGTGGATATATGTGGTGTCAGGCAAGAACATAGTGTGCGTAGAACAACTGTGTGGGTAGGAGGAGTGGAAATTTGCAGTGGCAGGCAAGAACATGTCACACATGCAGCAAATGTGATGGTGTGATTGTGCTTCCTTCATACTTTGCAGTGATTTGTCAGGTTGAAGGTAAGGGACTTTTCTGTGAGAGCCAGGAACGTCCCCATGTGTGCAGAATGCAGGATGCTTTTATTGACTAGTGCATCTCTGAATGTGGAAGAGACATTTTGCACCAAGTTGTAAAAAATACTGAAATAAAAGGGGGGTGAGCAATTGCTGGTTTTGATTATTTAAACTGTTTTTTATGGGATTTGTTGCTTGCCATGAGTTCTCACTGGAGAGAGGTGGGTTGGAAATGAAATTAAAATAAAATAAAGAGCTTGGTATCTTCTTGGCGGATATAAGAAAATTCATTGCAGTTTTTTTGGGGGGGGTGTAAGAGAGATAGATAAATAGATCATAGATAGATAGGGGTTTTTTCACATTTGGGCATTACAAGTTAAGGCAGATATAACAACCTAAGTGATTTGAACATATGTTTATTCACTTTGTAGCAGGAACCCCCCCACCCCAATCATTCTGTTTGTATAAACTACACACTCACACACACATACGCCACATTTCTGTTATAAATTCATAGAAAACCAACCATACATCGGATTTGCACTGTTCCATTTTATTTTACTCCATATGACAAGAACTAACAAAGGGGGGGGGGGTGACTTAGTCCTGGTCAGCCATAATCCCTTCACTGTCTCAGCACATACACAGAAGCCCTGCCCATGCCAACCCTGATGATCCCAGACAGAAGACAATCAAGATCACAAAGAACTTGCATATGGGAGTGGATTCAACATGGACTGAAACAAAGGACACTGATCAGATCTTCCCTCAGGGGGCAGGAAACTGCAAACTCCCCTTTGTCTCCTAGAAGTTCCTGGAAGGGGAGGGGGAAAGGAGGAACCAGCCAGGTGACACGACACTCAAGTTACCACCAACTCCTCCCTCAGCCCCTCCTTTCTGTAATGTATGCCTCCCTCAACCCCTCCTTTCTGTAATGTATGCATGATGTCTCTGGGGGTGGGCTAGACCTAGAGGAGGGGAATTTCAAAAGTTTTTATAAGACCTTGCACACTATTCTTCTGGGTCTTTCCTCTCTCCTGCAAGTGAGGGGAATACCCTGTTGCAACAGTTCAATAAAGGCCAAGCCTACAGGCTGCTGTTTTGCTCCAAGTTATCCTGGTTGGTGTCTTTGTTTTGTCCAAGGGAGCCCTCGGATTTTTCCTGCAACAACTTCCTTATAAAAACAATCCTGAAGCTGAAAAAGTAACCCAGAATATGCTCAAATCAGTGCTACTACACTTGCAATGAAATTCTATACATGCATTGACCTAAGTAAGCCTGAATGAGTTCGCAGTTGAGCCCCATTACTTCTGAGCAGACATGTATAGGACAGCACTGCTAAAATAGCATGACCGGCTTCACCCTTTGTTACCTGTGAACGCAGACCTTCTATGAGTCACGCTTATAGAACAGGGGTCACCAACGCAGCACTCACGGGCACCATAGAACCCATGGCGGCTTCCAGTGGTGCCACTGAGCGGGAGTTCCAAAATTTATCCTTTCGGGTTTTTTAACAGAAATATAAAGAAAGTAATGGGGCAAAATGTTATGGTACTTTTCTTAGAAAGTAAAAGTGGTGTGGCTGTGCTCCATGTTGTTATGAGACAGCAACAGCATCAGAGTGTGTGTGTGTGTGTGTGTGTGTGTGTGTGAGAGAGAGAGAGAGAGAGAGAGAGAGAGAGAGAGAGAGAGAGATATCAGTATTATGTGATCTCCACAATCAGGACTTCCTATGGCAAGTGTAAGGTTGTTGGGGGTGGTTGTTTGTGTTATGCTATGCCCCCTTCGTGGCAGCCATTTTGTAACTGGCACCCACAAGACTCTCAAAATTTGCCCACTAGTCCAAAATTTGCCCACTGTTACAGAAGAATAACTATCTGAAACCTGGTCAGCGTAGCTCCGAGTAATTTCTCTTTCTACCTGAGTTGTGTGTAACTGGCATATTCTATACCAAAATAAGAGGTAGCACTGATTTAAAAAGAAAGAATTTCTAACCCTTGTGCCTCCCTCATTCTTTGGGTTCTCCCATTCACCTAATAACAACAAAATAAAAACCAAAGAAAGTGTGATTTTATACTCGCATTCATCTTTTCCCCTGATACAAACTCCGTGTGCAAAGAAATATTTTATCTCTTTTCCAGACAAACGGCACGTAACTTTTCAAATCCCTTACTGCCTGATGCCATCCATGTTTACTTTAAAAGCAAATCCTGCCAAAGTCAAGAGGGGCTTACTCCCAAGTAACAACATGCACATGGGGCTGCAAACGTAATCACTTCAACCTGGCGTTATGTCACAGTTCTGCAACAAATATTGCTGCAATGTACTAAAGTACTCCACACACACCCCACATCCCAGCTTCTGCTTCCCCAACAACAACCCATAAACACACCTTTGTTGCAGCCACACTGTTGCAGAGTTTGCCTTTGAAGAGCCGCACATGATTCATGCTCAGAAGAGAAGCCCTCTGCTCAATCGTTAAGCCTTCCCGCTCCCACGAAGGAAGAGGCAGAAGGGGTCAGGATATAGATAAAATGAAAGCCCTGCCCGAAAAGTGGGGAAAATCAATGCCCTCTTCAAGTGGAAGTGTCTAGACATCCATACGATACAGTCCAGGCTTTCGGCATAATGAAGAACCCAACCCCTATAGATCCTTTTCCTGGGAATCTCTTATTCTCATTCCAGCTGAAGTATGTATCCAATAAACCATTCTAAGGAAGAAGGGGATGTTTTAAGAGCCATCTACTTTCTGTAAATTATTCAGGCTATAACCCCAATGTTACTGTGGTCTCTCAAGAGGCAAGCGATACAGCCAACACATACCATTACTTTGCTAAGAGTCAGTCCTGGCTACTAAAGATCTAAAGCAATTTTGCAAAAAAATAAATAAATCCATAGCATCTCAGATGTTTCCAGACAGCAATAAAAAACGGAGGTGCATAGAGACCTACCCGCAGACTATAAAAAGCTTATGCTAAAGGCGGTTGTAAAAGAAAAAGAAAAGAAAGGCTTTGCAAAACTCTCCATAACTTCTGAAGAAAGAAGTGCTGCTGTTTCAGGGATTTCTAGTAGATTTCAGAAACTTTGCATGGGGTTGTACAGTAGAAACACTCACAACTGGAAGCTATATATGAAGACACAGTTGGGGTTGCCACGTAGACACCTCGCAGCCTGGACACTGGACAAAGCCCATTAAGTCTCTGGCTAAAACAGGAAAGAAGGCAGCCACATAACCTTTCCTGCCCATTCCTTCTGCAGACTTCTTGTTCACCCTTAGCTCTCACAGCTGGAGGCCTTACTAGGGCCAGCAGTGGAGAGGAGCGAGTGGGTGACAGGACTACAGAGGGATTGGGCTGTACCTGCCTTGTCCCATGCAAGCAGAAACTACTTCGAAATGAATGGAGGTTGTGTCGTAAGACCTATGTAATGGTGAACTCTATTTCTTTCAAAGAGGCTTGTGTCTGAAATGTGGTGGTGGATCATGCCCATACGATGCCAAGTTCATTAAATCCTGCTTGTCCTCCTTTCCGGCTAACAACATTGCACCAACAAACACTTGGGTGTTATTTCAAGGAATGAGATAAACTTGTGCATTAAATCTTTCCCAATGAAATCCGTGGGACTTCTACACTGGTGAAACATGCCCACTGTCTGTACATTCTTTTGAAAGGCTACTTATTAAGCTGATCTCGCTCTCTTAAGCTGGGTCAAATCACTTCCCCCTTTTATATATACACTTGTAATTTCTGTTCTACGACACAGACAGAAATTATATATCATTAGGGTGATTAAGTATCACTGCAGAATGAAACACCACCAATCACAAAAGTCCTTGAAAATTTTAGCCAGAGGGTGGGGAGTGGGGGAGAAACAGATCACACTTGAAGGCTCAGCCAGTTTTTCAATACACAGTGGTACCTCGGCTTATGAACTAAATTCGTTCCGGAAGTCCGTACTTAACCCGAAGCGTTCTTAACCTGAGGAGCGCATTCCCTACATAGGCCTCCTGCGGCCCCGGAAGCAGATTGCGTTCGTATCCCGGGGCAAAGTTCACAACCTGGGACACCTACTCCGGGTTTGTGGAGTTCGTAACCCAAAGCGTTCATAAGCAGGACTGTTCTTAACCCAAGGTACCACTGTACTGTAAATTGTATTCCCCACTCTCCCATAGACAAAAATTATCATAATAGTTCCATTGCTCAAATTAGAACTAAGACCGAAAAAAAGAATGGGGTACACTTCATAAACATTTTCCTCCCCGCAAAGTGCTTCCTGGGTCTCCCAATTTAAGGGAGGATTTGCACAAAAGGGGGCAAAAGTGTTTGTAGCCCTATAGCTAGATGCCACCGCCACCACTACTAAATGTAAACATTCCCCTCCGTGTCCACATTAGGGATGGAGAGAAATTCAATTCAGTTTGTGTTTAAGGACGAACCTGGCAAATTCAGACTTTCCGAAATGATATGCAACCTGAAACACAGCCATCCTTAGCAAGCTGCCTGCCTCTCAATTTTGCAATGCAGAGAATACATATGTTAGTTAGAATAGCACAGGAAAAATGCATTAGGGGACGGGCTTTGGAAAAATTGTATTTATTAGGCAAAACTGCACGCAACAATGTGTTTATTAGGATAAATTTTCGCTGAAAAGCAGATGGATTTTCATTGGGACTGTTTTTTAAAAATCACAAATTGTTGTATAAACAAGGAGAACTGAATTTATGGTTCCAGTGAAAGAGCCCAGCTGACAGGTTTGTCCATCCCCAATGTACAGAGGTACACATACACCTTTCACTGCTCCACTGTCTGGTATCACTTTTAATGCACTTCCAGCCCTCTTCACCAGCTGCTTCCACTCCATTAGAAAAACAACAACAGCCCACTTCTTCCTAGAAACAGTCAACATGATTGCTTATAAACTAACTTTCTTCTTCATTTGCCCTCATCAACTTTCTAAAGTAGCCATATCTAACTGGCTCACACGAGGACCTCACTGTTTCTAGGAGTGATGAGGGTAATTTTTAAAAAATGTGCCAAAGCGACAGCCAGTTTGGGCTGTGATCAGTAGCAAACTAGTGTGAATGTCAGATTGGAATGGGTCACACCCTGAAACCTCCTTTTTCATAGAACCACAGAATTGTAAAGTTAGAAGGCACCCAATGCAGGAATCTCAGCTAAAGCATCCAGGTCTTCATACCAAAACTCAAAAGCTAGATAAAACAGGTGCAGCAGCAGTTTGAATTGTTCCCAGTGGAATTATGAGCAATTATAAATGAATCATATTTAAAGTGGAAAAGGGCGGCTGGGAAATTGGTATTAAGCAACAACTTTCGCAATTCTCTCCAGAAACGTTCTAGTAGTTACAACAATGTATTTTTGGTGGGTTCCATTGTGCAATCGCAAAATGCATCTTTGGGGCATTAAACAGGATTTTTCTTCTTCTGTTTTAATGCATAGAAGAGGCACCATTTTGATTTAGTAACTGGCTAACATTCCCCATTTGGTCAAAAACAGAACATTCATAACAGACTTCCTGGCCTCGAACCAGTGGGGTTAGCTTCCAGAAACCCACCTTTCCCAGTGTTTTGGAAACAGTGTAAAGGTTTGCTTAGATGGCACTTCTACTGCTATAAAGGTCTGCTTCTTCTTTATTTCTTTATTTCTTACGTTATTTTGTGGTGTGGGGTCCTTAGCATTCAGACTAGAATGAGTTTTATTCAGCATGTTTCATGGTGTGTGCATGTTTTTGAGCTGTGTGCCAATTCTATTAAGAAAGCAGTAATAAGGAAACACTGAATTTAACCTTTAACAAAAAGAGCCCCAAAGTATTTAAATTTAGTATTTAAATTCAGCATTTGACATTCAAGAATCACAAAGGTGTAGAAAAACAGAGGTTGCTGTCTTTGCTGCTACAACTGCATCCAGTGACTGAGAATAATTTACTGCTTATCAGTAGAGACCAAAATATGGCCACAGCAATGTAAATAAGGCATTAACATGCTAAACCTCCCATCTCACTGGGACATCTTCAATTAAGTGCATTTATTAAAGGGCAATAGGAAAGAAATCATATTTATCCTTGAACTAAAACACAAGCAGTAGTGACGAATAATCAGAATAAATAATTAGAGCTATCAGCAGATTAAAGCATTCCTAGTCAACTAAATGTGTTCAAAGAGCAGGACGTAATTGTTTGCAAAAGGCCTTTCAAATAGTGCTTTGGCTGCATGGACTCTGTTCTCAGCAGCCAAGCACAGCCAAACTGAGCAGGATTGAATCCTCTGCTCACCAGTTCTCCAATGACGGGTTCGATCCTGCTGGGTGGAGGGGTATGCTTTGCCAGCACATTCCCCACAAGGAACACGCTGGCAAAGAAGACCTCAAAAGGATTGTGAAAGGTCAATTCTGTTCAGTTTGGCTGTACACACCTGTTCCCCTGCTGTCGCCCTCTGGTTTTAAGAGGTTCAAAGTCTAGCGTTGGGCTACTTGAAAGCCCTTTTGCTTACAACCTGCATTAATCTTTAAAACTATGAAAATCAGCGGTTCACAGAGCAGTGTGGGGCTCTTTGCGAAAACACTTCAAACAGCCCCACACTGTGCTTTGAAGTCTTAAATACTGGATGTTAAGTTGTGGGTGAACATATCAGACGACACAGCGATTCTCCAAACAGCACTTGTTTATTCACAAGTCAGAAAAGAACTGAACTGAAGGGTTCAGCCAGCCTGCTTATATAGAGCTCCAGTACAACATAACTGTAACAACTTTCTGTAACTATCCAATCACTGAACGTCACTTTCAATTCCTTATTTGCATATGTGGACCTGAACTATCTACAGTACCCCCTGCTGGCCCAGGGTGAGAACTTCAGTACATAACACTGGAGGTTCAAAGACTGGCCCCACCCACCCATTAAATTTGGCCCTCTAGGGGTGGGGAGATAAGGATTTGACCCACTGCTGCCAATGTATTTTTTTCTGCACCAACCTCCCCACCCCTTCTCCTTCTCAGTAACCAACACCACTCAGGACGGCAGGTGGGTGCCACACACAAACATACCAGGCCATCTACTAATGCCTAACATTTTCTGGATACAGATTTAATTGATGCTCTGCAATTCAAATAATGCAAAATGCTCTAAACTGCCTTATTTCTGTATATTCCAAACAAAATGAAAGTAAATTAAAATGACAAATTATTTAATTAAAATAATGCAAAATGCTCTAAACTGCCTTATTTCTGTATATTCTGTATATTCCAAACAAAATGAAACTTTGCGAAAACAGCACCCATTTTCTTTGGGTGCTTCTTTTATAAATCCCTGGTTATCCATCACAGCACCTTCCTTATGTCATTATTGTATCACCCATAATGAGACAGCTGTTTTGCTTTCACTACCTCTGTGCCCTCTTAGGACGAAGGAAACTACAGGTAACTGAATTATGTATGCAGTGGCAAAGACCTAAGAAGCACACTGTACTTATAAGGCACTGTGTCTTTCCAAAGAGGCTCTCAACTCCTAAAGCAGCAATATGCTCTCCAGATCTGCACTTTAATTTCCATCCACTCTTCCTGGCAGAAGGAAGCTGGCAGCATTTTTCAAAAAGAGCCACGTGCTTGTTTTCAATAGCTAACCAACCCCGTAAAACGACAGGCTGTTTTTCTAATAGCACATCATTAACATGTGAGCAACTTCACTTGCAGATATATCCTGACAAATAGCTCTCTCCATAAGTGAGACAAAGGAGGAGACTTGGGAAATCCCACTGATTTCCTGGCCTTCTTCGAAAAGACCAGCTGAAAAGTTGCATCTTTCCCATGTCTCTGCAGCCGTAGTTAAACTAGAGGTAGATGACTGCATGGGACGCGGGTGGCGCTGTGGGTTAAACCACTGAGCCTAGGGCTTGCCGATCTGAAGGTCGGCGGTTCGAATCCCGGGAAGGGGTGAGCTCCCATTGCTTAGTCCCTGCTCCTGCCAACCTAGCAGTTTGAAAGCACGTCAAAGTGCAAGTAGATAAATAGGTACTGCTCTGGTGGGAAGGTAAACGGCGTTTCCATGCACTGCTCTGGTTCACCAGAAGCGGCTTAGTCATGCTGGCCACATGACCCAGAAGCTGTACGCCGGCTCCCTCGGCCAGTAAAGTGAGATGAGCGCCGCAACCCCAGAGTCGGTCACGACTGGACCTAATGGTCAGGGGTCCCTTTACCTTTACCTTTATGCAGCAGTACAATTGTCCCTCTATGTTCTGGAGGTGGTATAGCCCCATAAGGATTACAGCACATGATTTTTTTCCTGGATGTGTATATTGGCAAGAAATAAATTTGCATTTTCCATGTTTTTTCACCTCCCCTTACTTTTTAGAAAAGGCATTTCATGACATTTGGGGGATCGAATAAGCATTCCAAGCCCATCAGCTTCTATTTTCTTTTCCTTTTATTTCCAACTTGAGGATAAGAGGGAAAGCCCACATCATTTTTTAAATGTTATTTTGAGAGAAGCCGAGAAGAGGGAGAAAGGAACTAAAGAGCTGAAAACTTTCTACGGTCATATAAAAAGGTGGGGGGAGAGGAGCCTGAGAGAATTGTCACAGCCAAGCTGTAAACCTGTGAAAATATGACATGAATTATAATAACAGAAAGCTTGACACACTTTAACTTTGTCCTGGCAGGCTGGAAGCCTATTATTTATTACAAAGTAGAACGGTAATGAAGAAAATTAACGATGTTAACCCATTTCTCCATTCAACTTCACTGCTGAGCCGAAAACAGCTATAACTATCATTACTTTGTCAATACAAAACTAATCTCGCCTCCCAGAGCTTTCAGCCTTCTCCTCCAGTTACCTAGAAACTGAGCCATAATTTGCTATGGGGAGCAAACAGAGCCTTAAAACCAAAGAGGCAGCTGCAAAATGATACTGCCCCATCAATTAATCTTTCCCCAGGGATGCCACTATTCTGCCTGCTATACAGAGAGGCAGGCCATACATACTACATCTCTCAATGATCCCTGTGTCTTTTAAGGTGCTGCAGGAGAGCTTGTGGAACTACAGATGTAGCTGGACCCCAAATACCACCACCAAATACCACATAGACAATGGTCAGAGGTGGTGTGGTTGCTGTGCTGTTGTTTGTTTGTTTGTTTGTTTGTTTGTTGTTATATTTATCTCCTTTCTCCCAGCCTGGGGTTTGCGGCAGCTTACATGTAAATACATTGGTTATGTGATACAGAGTAATTAAACCAAACTAGCTAAAACTGGGGACGCGGGTAGCGCTGTGGGTTGAACCACAGAGCCTAGGACTTGCCGATCAGAAGGTCGGCAGTTCGAATCCCCGTGACGGGGTGAGCTCCCATTGCTCGGTCCCTGCCCCTGCCAACCTAGCAGTTCAAAAGCATGTCAAAGTGCAAGTAGATAAATAGGTACCACTCCGGAAGGAAGGTAAATGGCGTTTCCGTGCGCTGCTCTGGTTCGCCAGAAGCAGCTTAGTCATGCTGTCCACATGACCCGGAAGCTGTACGCTGGCTCCCTCGGCCAGTAAAGCGAGATGAGTGCCGCAACCCCAGAGTCAGCCTCAACTGCACCTAATGGTCAGGGGTCCCTTTACCTTTACTAGCTAAAACTGACAATCAAAACACATCTAGAAGCAGCAACTAAAATACAGTTTGCCCTGGAAGCAGCCCAATGGCCAGCATTGCCTGCACCTTAGTTTTCAAAGGCCTGTCTGAACAGGAAGGCCTTAGCCTGCCAATGGAAGGATAGCAAAGAGAGAGCCAGTCTTGCCTCTCTTGGGAAGGAATTGACGAATATGGGAGCGGCCACAAAAAAGGCTCTGCTTTCCTTTGGACCACATCAGTGAGGCTGAGGTGGGGGGGTCTTGGCATCAAGGCAGCCCAGGACCTCCATACACACTGCCCAAGCTTGCACCCCAGGGAGGGGAGGTTACTTCAGTGCTGCTCACACAGTGGTTTGGCTTCACCCCCGGAGGCACACTCCATTGTCTCTCGGGACAGACGGATGCCAACAGCAACAACAAAATTCACACCGTGCATGATTACATACTGCTGTACCATATCTCCCCATAGTTATATATTTTTTCTGCCAGGTGTCTTCATGTATCCTTCCCTGTTTCTTTGTGCGGACAAATGCTGAGAAAGAGATGGCGTAGATACAGACAACTCTGGTCTGGCCCCTTTTCCACCACAACCATTGGGAGATTGCAAGCATATTGCAATCATTCTTACCTTTGCAGTTCTATCTGTGGAATGGTTATCAGAAGATTGGTTCCCTTTGTCCTGGTTTTTGCCTGCTGCCCGTTGTTCTGGACCATTTGAAGCTGCTGTCTAGAAATAGGAAGGAGGGGAGACATTTCAATAAAACGTTCACCACGAAAGTAGTAGCACAAACAGAATATATTTCTGAGGGTCCTTCCAGGTGCCCTTATTATTATGCATTCATGCCCCGTACTCCCTTGCCTGGAAGTAAGTTCTGTTGACTTCAGCGGGGCTTACTTCTGAGTAGTCATGCATGGAATCGCACTATTAAAGGTGAAAACTGCTGAGAGACTTATGCTTTGAGCCTGGAAGGATAACACACACACACACACACACACACACACACACTTATGCAACGGTCTGAGGACCTCACTGCCCTTGCTATACATTGGTACCTCGGGTTAAGTACTTAATTCATTCCGGAGGTCCAAACTTAACCTGAAACTGTTCTTAACCTGAAGCACCACTTTAGCTAATGGAGCCTCCTGCTGCTGCTGCACCGCCGGAGCAAAATTTCTGTTCTCATCCTGAAGCAAAGTTCTTAACCTGAAGCAATATTTCTGGGTTAGCGGTGTCTGCAACCTGAAGCGTATGTAACCTGAAGGGTATGTAACCCGAGGCACCACTGTATTTGAATACATTTTTCGTAAACAACCATTTTGGGTGAATACTTATCTGGACATTTGCATGGCTTATATCGACGTATGTGTTTGAATTAAGATGGGTGTGTTGGTGGTGACTATATTCTCAGTGTGAGCTGGTGGGGGTTTTCATCCGTTCTTTCTGTTTTTCTTTTCTTCGTTTGTTATTAAGCCAGCACTTTGGGAGCAAACTGGGAGCCAGTGTAGATCTTTAAACACTGGCAAGGTATTTGAAAGATTGGCAATGTCTACCTAGTCATATATCCATCTCTACCTTCTCCCGCCATCTCTCGCTTTTTTCCACCCGTTGTAAAGCATTCAGCTTGTGAAGACCTTCAGTATGAGTGATCCACCAACGGTTTAAATGGCAGTGGTTGACTAAATAATTATAATTTTCCTACATTCAATCAACGCTATAGAATGAAGCTCTGGATGCATTTCAGTTGGCTTCCCCCTCGTTCCCGGCCGTAATGAAAAAGCAGCACAATCTGACATTGAAAATGGCACATTCTGACAACATTAACAGCTTCATACATTAAGTAGCCCATTAAACTGCAGCAATATATTCAGATGGGCTCAGGAAGGTGCTTCTTAACCCCATATCCATGATTAAGGAAGAGCTTAGTCACAAATCACACCAGCATAGGTTTTGCAACCATCCTTCATTTATATAACAGGAAATAAAGATGTGCATTTGTGAACAATGCATTTGTGAACCACTTTGATGTTTGTTTTTACAATCAAGTGGCATAGAAATTTTAGGACTAGGACTAAACCTGCCTGGGTGACCCCCACCGCCTGGGATAAGGGGCAGATATTCTCACGCTGTGTCCAGGATTCCTGTCAAGGCTTTGCTTTATTTATTTTTTTACCTTCATAATTCGAAGGGAGCCACTGACATTTCACCCAGCCTTTTGTCTGGAAAAAACCCTACCCAGCACTTGTGTATCTCAGCGGTAGGTTTGGTTTTCTTTGGCTTGGTGCATCCCTAGCTGTCCAGGGATGATATAGTATATTTTGCAAGACCTCCCTAGAGGGTTTGCACCAAGCTGCTATTTGGATGCCTGTGAGCCATCTGTTAAAAACATATGGTCTAAATTTAAAATTGTCTGCAGACCATAAAAGGATCTTAACGTCTTCAGCAGGGCCAGCCTACCCATGAGGCAACTCCTTCCTGCAGCAGGATCCACAGGGACAGCAGATCCCAATGCCAACCTTAGACCAACTTCCTGGGAGTAGATCCCCGCTTTTTTCTTAGTGGGGAAGTGGCACTATTTTGTGGCTCACCCTCATTGCTAAAATGTCTTGGGCTTGCTCAAGTCTTCAGAGTCCCCAGTATCACCCAGTGCACACTCCAAAGCTGAGGGTACCTTCTGTAGCCTTGGAGCCCCTGCCCACGCCTGCTGTGACGTCACAGCAAATCAACCAATGGCACCAAGAGAGATGGAGCATGCTTGAGCCTAGATGGCCATTGGCTGCTTGACCCACCTCCCTCAATACCTTTGGTCAGAACCGCAGTCATGAGATGCTGGAAGAAAACATTCAGGACTCCAAAAGCATAGTAAGTGGTGTTATGTACTGAAGTTCTCACCCTGGGCCAGCAGGGGAATACTATAGATAGTTATGCAAATAAGGGATCGAAAGTGATGTTCAGTGATTGGATAGTTTTAGAAAATTGTTACAGTTACGTTATACTGGAGCTCTAAGCAGGCTGACTGAAGCCTTTAGTTCAGTTCTGTTCTGGCCTGTGAATAAACAAGAGCTGTTTGAAGAATTGCTGTGCCGTCTGATATGTTTACCCACAACTTAACAAGTGGGATAATGAGAATCCCGGGGTCGGAATGCGTGTAGCTGAGTGGTAGAGGACATGCCATGCATGCAATTGGTACCAAGTTCAATTCCCAGCATTGCCAGGTAAGGTGGGAAAGAGTTCTGTTTCAAAGCTTTGAACACCCTTAGAGGTCACTGCAGATAAACTCCAGCAATCCTAGCCAACGGCCACCAGGTTCTTTAACACCAGGTTAAAGTAAGGTTGCCAGATTTTTTTTCAGTGAATCCGAGGACACTTTTCAACTTCAATGGATTTTGTATGGGGACTGTATGGGGACGGCTGGTAACCTTAGGTTAAGGAAGTCATAGATAATATAGACAATACTGAGCTAGATGGACCAATACATACAGAAGAGCCTGTTGGATCAGGCCAGTGAACCATCTAGTCCAGCTTCCTATTCTCACACTCAGGGGCGTCTTAAGCATATCCGGCACCGTGGTGCAAAGATCCCTCCGGCCCCCGGCCCTGCCCCCCCCATTTCCCATAGTTGTTGACCTTTTTTAAGGGGGGGGGAGCCCCAAAGTTGTTGAACTTTTAAAGGAAAGGTTCCCCAGAGTTGTTGACCTTTTTTAGGGAGCTGACACCACGCTTACACATTAACAAGCCCTTAGAACAAAATAAAATGAAAAGAAGAAAATCTAATGAAGTCCTCAGTTCCAAAGTAAGACTTATTCAAGGCACAGCAGTTCTCCTAATTCATCCTCATGATTCAAATCACCACATATCAAAATGTTAAAGCAATCACCAGTTTGTTGTTCTTTAAATAAATTGATAAAGACACAGAGAATGAAGTTCCCGGCCAATTTGTGTTTAAGTAAAAAAAGCTACGTTTTCAAATATTGTGGGGTGTGGGTGGATGTAAAGTAGTGACATCCTGAACCTAAAAAGGACCCAAAACTTGGGTCACAGAGGCTGCAGCCCTAACTGCACGTACCTGAGAGTAAGCCCTGCTGAATCTAATAGGACCTTAAAACTCGCCTCCGTCTTTAAAGGACTTTTTGTTGGTGTTTGTTTTTAACCACTAACTGCATGGAGAGCACACTCTCTAGTCCATCCTTACCTCTGAACTGAGTCCTAATGGTAGTGCGCGCCCCCCTCAGCTTTCCCCTCCCACCGCCCCAAATCTGAATGAATCCCTCCACCTTTTTCCTTGACACGGCGCCTTGCTTGCCATACGGGCTTCCTCAGCAGTCCTGCTACTGCCGCGGGGCGGGCAGGAGGCAGAAGGGAGGTGTGTAGCTTTGGGCGCCGCCATCGATGCCTCCTCTCCCAGGCAGGAAGCGAGAGAGAGCAGCTAGCCGTAGGAAGATGAGCTGGCGCTGCCTAACATGCCCTCGCAGCTGTTCCCGGTTGTTCCCAGACTCCCACTGCTGGGCGCCCCGATGAGCAGGCGCCATGGCACAGGGCGCCACTAACCCTAATGGGTAAGACGGCCCAGCTCACACTGGCCAACCAGATGCCAATGGCAATCCTCCAAGCAGGGCCTGACTCCGCAGGAATCAGCTTCCTCCATTTGTAAAGCTTTTTGGTATTGTTTTCTGTGGCCGTTTCCATGCTGTAATTAAGTTGCATTATTACACTGTTGACTTTAAGTTGTAAACCCATTTATTTAAATAAAGCAATGAAATCAAAAGCTGTAACACCTTAGGTGGGTGTGCACTGTCTTTGACACGGGTGGTACCTCCACCACTAGCCTTGACACCTCACCAAGCATAAGATGAGAGCAGGCCTGCTGGATCAGGCCAAACACCCATCAAGTCCAGCATCTTGTTATCGCAGGTGCCAATGGGAAGCCTGAAAGAGAGGCAAATGGGCTGGTGCAGAAGAAGGCAGCTTTCCTAAGCAGATCTTCATAAATTGATGTCCAGACACAGTAATAAGAAACGTCTGCAAAACAAATATTTGCAGCTCCAAATCCCCCCAAAAAATCACATGAAGCCACAAGGAGCTACCTTTTATGTGAGTGATATTTACTTACGAAGACTTGCCTTCAGTTCTTTTATTTGCTAATTAGATGGGGGTACTTTTAAGACTGGCATTTTCAACAAGCTTCGGTAAGCCAAGAGCCCTATACAGGCAAAAAATGAGCTGAGCTCTGTATATATCCCAGTAAGTTCCACATTTAAATGTCAGCTTCCAGTACAGAATGTATACATATTTCCTAGGACTGCTAAGTCGTAACATACAAATGCCACATACATATTTGGAATGGTTTGGAAGGAGGGGATGATGCAACCAAGGTTCCCCTCCTGCACCCAAGACCCATTACTCATCTCAGTGTTTTCATCCACCCTGCTGTGGGATGAGAGGAGGAATAACCTGGGGGAAACTATGGCTACATCATTTCCCACATTCTTGAGATTCCTAAAAGTATATGTAGAACCACTGGATTGTGGTTAGTGAGACTGGACTTATCCTTGCAGAAGCCATGCTGGTTCTGCGTCAGCAAGGCTTGTTCTTCGGTATGCTTGGCAATTGTATAACTAATAATAGTTTCCACCAGTTTTCCTCAAACAGACATTAAGTTAACCAGTCTGCAATTTCCTGGATCCTGCTAGATCCCTTTTTAGAAATGGTGTTGACAGCTTTCCAGTCCTCGGATATGGAGGCTGAACTTAAAGATTTAACATATTTTTCTTAGAAGATCAGCAGTTTCAAATCTGAGTTCTTTTTTAAAAAAAAAGTCAGAAGCATTTGACTGTGTCGACCGCAGCAAACTATGGCAAGTTCTTAAAGAAATGGGAGTGCCTGATCACCTCATCTGTCTCCTGAGAAATCTCTTTGTGGGACAAGAAGCTACAGTTAGAACTGGATATGGAATATGGAACAACTGATTGGTTTAAAATTGGGAAAGGAGTACAGCAAGGCTGTATATTGTCTCCCTGCTTATTTAACTTATATGCAGAATTCATCATGTGAAAGGCTGGACTGGATAAATCCCAAACTGGAATTAAGATTTCCAGAAGAAATATCAACAACCTCATATATGCAGATGACACAACCTTGATGGCAGAAAGTGAGGAGGAATTAAAGAACCTTTTAATGACGGTGAAAGAGGAGAGCGCAAAATATGGTCTGAAGCTCAGCATAAAAAAAAACGAAGATCATGGCCACTGGTCCCATCACCTCCTGGCAAATAGAAGGGGAAGAAATGGAGGCAGTGAGAGGTTTTACTTTCTTGTGTTCCATGATCACTGCAGATGGTGACAGCAGTCACGAAATTAAGAGATGCCTGCTTCTTGTCAAGCAATGACAAACCTAGACAGCATCTTAAAAAGCAGAGACATCACCTTGCCAACAAAGGTCCAAATAGTTAAAGCTATGGTTTTCCCAGTAGTGATGTATGGAAGTGAGAGCTGGACCATAAAGAAGGCTGATTACCAAAGAATTGATGCTTTTGAATTATGGTGCTGGAGGAGACTCTCGAGAGTCCCATGGACTGCAAGAAGATCAAACCTATCCATTCTTAAGGAAATCAGCCCTGAGTGCTCACTGGAAGGACAGATCCTGAAGCTGAGGCGCCAATACTTTGGCCACCTCATGAGAAGAGAAGACTCCCTGGAAAAGACCCTGATGTTGGGAAAGATGGAGGGCACAAGGAGAAGGGGACGACAGAGGATGAGATGGTTAGACAGTGTTCTCGAAGCTACCAGCATGAGTTTGACCAAACTGCGGGAGGCAGTGGAAGACAGGAGTGCCTGGCGTGCTCTGGTCCATGGGGTCACGAAGAGTCAGACACGACTAAATAACTAAACAACAAGAACAATACCAGCTGCTGGAAATCAGAAGTGGGGAGAGTGGTATTGCACTCAGGTCTTGCTTGAGTTAACTATAGCCATCTGATTGGCCATCGTGAGAACATCGTGAGAACTCAGTGTTCCTGCAGTTTCGATTAAATATATGACATGGATCTTTGGCACAATCTAGCAGGGCTCTTCTTAAGTTTTTAATTTCTTAAATTTAATTTAAGGTAATCACAGTGACAGGCATCAATTTAAAATGTGCATATATTTATTGGAGCAGCATGGTTTCTACCGACTTCTAGGAAACATTTTGATCCTTTCAGCAGTCTATAAAATAGGTTGCTTTGATATACTGGCACATCCTGGTGACAACAGGAATCTGTCAATTAATCTATCATACTGATAATCAAAGGCTCCTAGGAGCACACGATGCTGGGAGATATTGACTTTTATTAAATAAACTGCTTGGGAAATAAATGCTGCTCCAATCATTAAAGCATTTAACGAGCTACAGGGGAAAGTGCAAAATACATAACCACATGCGCCCAAGTCGCTAATTTCACAGAATATTAATGTAAATTAATTAATTAAGCAGATGTACAGCGACCACATGGCCTCCTGGGATGAACACAGAACACTGGGGAAGATGTGAATGCAAGAAAAATAGTGAGTCACTTGCCTGTGTATAAGGTTACAGGCTGCAAATGATCAATAGGAAGAAAAATATGCTTGGCTTAAGCATAATTCACTTTCAATAATTTCAAATTCTGGCTTGGTGTGGACAGAGGTGAGTGTGCGGGTTCCAGAGGAAGAAATTTTCAGAAACATTAATCTCTCTCTTTTTCCTCCCTCTGCCACACTCTTTTCTGTGGGAATTAGACTGCAGTTCCCATTTGCAGAGTATGGGGAAGACAGCCCTGGGTCTTTTGACCTTTTAGTTCTCTCTTCCCTCCTAGAAAACCACGCAAGACACTCTTCATTTAAAGTTTAAGGAACATATAACTTTTACTTAGTGTGCCTGCAATTTCAGATTAAATATATTTACAAGGTAGGTGGGTGTTTCTTTTCGTTCAGACCCTCCAAGTGTCCCTATTTTCCAGGGACAGTCCCGGATTTACAGAAGCCATCCCAGTTTCTGATTTGATCCCACAATGTCCCACTTTTCTCATCTGAGAAATGTTGGAGGGTATGGAGTTACATTATGTTCCCCACTGAGCCAAGGAGACAAGTAACTATACTTTAGAAGACACCTGAAGGCAGCCCTGTATAGGGAAGTTTTTTTCAAAAAATGTTTAATGTTTTATTGTGCTTTTATATACCATATTTTTCCGTGTATAAGACGCCCCCATGTATAAGATGACCACCCCCTTTTTTTAGCCCCAAATTAAGAAATAATTAATTGCAACATTCCGTGTATAAGACGACCCCTAATTTCAAACTTAGAAAAAAATGAGGGGAAATATAGTCTTATACACAGAAAAATATAGTATGTTGGAAGCCACCCAGAGTGGCTGGGGCAGCCCAATCAGGTGGGTTGGGTATAAATAATAAAATTATTATTATTATTATTATTATTATTATTATTATTATTATTATTATCCCATTAAATCAAGTCCTGCTCTCTGGGGCAGCAGAACACAAGTCTCTGCCTCCTTTTAAGTAATATGCTGGTGGAGAAATCTGGGACCTTCAGATTGCCAAGCATGTCAATTACCGCTAAGCTACAGTGTGTCCCTTCTTCAGAGAAAATACACTGCAAGAAGTGAGGTTACAAGGAACCAGGCAGAGGGCCTTCTCGGTAGTGGCACCCACCCTGTGGAACGCCCTCCCATCAGATGTCAAGGAAATAAACAACTATCTGACTTTTAGAAGACATCTGAAGGCAGCCCTGTTTTGGGAAGTTTGTAGTGTTTGAAGTTTTATTCTGTTTTTAGTCCTCTTTGGAGCCGCCCAGAGCGGCTGGGGAAACCCAGTCAGATGGGTGGGATATAAGTAATAAAATGATGACGACGACAATGATGATGATGTTTCTGTCTAGTTTCAACCCAGAGACCACATCTCACATATGCAATAACCTTTCAATTACAGAAACTGCACCTTGATGGCCATCACCATTCCTGCCATAACTCCCAAGTTATGCTGTGAAAGCTTTGATTCCACCAACCCAAAAAGCCTTTCAGCCCATCAGGCAAAGGGTGGTGGGTTTACAGGAATGAAGATAATGGATGAGGGTGTATCAGGGTAAAAAAGAGAATGGTATCCGAGAAAGTACATCTTAAGATCTGTTCCTCCTAAGCGAAACTGGTATTATTAAACAAATCCCTCGAAGTCTGGAGGAAAAACAAAGGCAATTTGA
Organism: Podarcis melisellensis; assembly: GCF_964234715.1. NCBI lineage: Eukaryota > Metazoa > Chordata > Lepidosauria > Squamata > Lacertidae > Podarcis > Podarcis melisellensis. The sequence continues at coordinate 91,858,487 of NC_138531.1, read as the reverse complement.
AGCTCAGCTATGGCTTAATGGGTGTTCTTTGGCAACAACATCCTGCAAAAGCTAAATTGCATTTAAGACAAGAGGGCAAATCAAGTGTAAAGGATCATAGACAGAAACATCGTCCTGCCATTATAGGCTGCCACCGTAGGGCTTAGTCCAGATTTGCAAGAGGGCAAACAGTACCCAGCTTCTATCAGTACAAATGTAAGTAAGCAAAGCCCTTAGCCAAGCCTAAGTAACTGGAAAGAAAATGATGGGGGGAGGGGGAAGTAATTAGAAATAGTGAGTATGACTAATGATTTTACACTGGATCCTATTGGGCAATACTCTAATTAGCAAAGACAATGTTTGTGTATCTTGGTTAGATCATGATTTTCGCGCCTGGGTACATTAATCACGGCCTACGTATGCCAATTGCCATAACAACTTGATAACCCTTTTCCTCTTGTCATTTTTCATCACATTATTCTGCTTCCACCTCCATCCTCCTTTGTAGCAGCAATCTTGTTGCTATGATAGGGCATTTCATAGCTTACTTTTGTGTTTGCTAGCTTCATAGTAGATCAGGGATGGTCCATTTGGTACCTTCTGGATGGTTTGGACAACGTCCACGATCCTTGATCATTGACTATACTGGCTGTGGCTTATGGGGGGTTTTAGTCTGCAATAGAGGGCAGCACATGGCATCTGTGAGTATCATAGAATCATAGAGTTGGAAGAGACCACAGGGGCCATCGAGTCCAACCCCCTGCCAAGCAGGAAACACTATCAGAGCACTCCTGACATATGGTTGTTAAAGACCTCCAAAGAAGGAGACTCCACCACACTCCTTGGCTGTTAGATGCCACCCCAATCCTGCCAGACTCTGCGCCTTCACTTACTAAACACCACTGCTTGGCTTCTAAGCTCTGCCTCCTGCATCTCAGAGTCTCAGCCTCCAGAGAAGACTAACCCTAGTAACTACTATATTGCCAGCTATGTAACGAGAATGAAACTCAAGCATTACTATCTCTTTACTATGGTTGCCATGTGTCCTCTTTTTCCAGGACACGTCCTCTTTTTCATGGGTAGAGTCATCATAGCAATCCATAGTTAAAAGTGTAAGTCGGCAAATGTGTCCTCTTTTTTGCTCTTCGAAATATGGCAACCCTACCCTTTCTCGTTTACTCAGCTTCACCACGCAGTCATACTCTCCATCATTTCTCCACTGAAAATGAGGACGTCCTAAGGAAAAGTGGGACATTCCAGGATCAAATCAGAAACTGGGATGGCTTCTGTAAATCTGGGACTGTCCCTGAAAAACAGGGACATTTGGAGGGTCTGCTCATATAAGCTCATTTCCACTAGTCTTCTACAGGGAAGGGGATTCCACGAAAGACTGCCATTTTTGGCTAAGCAAGGAATCACCAAGAGCAGTCTTCTTCCTGTTGCATGTAGAATCATAGAATCATAGAATCATAGAGTTGGAAGAGACCACAAGGGCCATCGAGTCCAACCCCCTGCCAAGCAGGAAACACCATCAGAGCACTCCTGACATATGGTTGTCAAGCCTCTGCTTAAAGGCCTCCAGAGAAGGAGACTCCACCACACTCCTTGGCAGCAAATTCCACTGTCCAACAGCTCTTACTGTCAGGAAGTTCTTCCTAATGTTTAGGTGGAATCTTCTTTCTTGTAGTTTGGATACCCATGTGGCACCTTAGGTTTAGCTATTGTAAGGAAACATTGGGTCCTTGGGGGTGAAAGGTGAGTGAAATATACTCGGAGTCGGGAATGGATTTCATGCCCTTTATTCAGCTCATAGTGGTGAGGAGGAATGGAAGTTCCCCCAGAATGTCTGCTTTATATACACTATTTACACAATGGGCTGCACGTGATTGGCTAATTCCAGGATTCTCCTGTAGGCCAATCAGGTTGTGGATTCACTTCCATCTGGACCTGGATTGGGTGGCTCCTGCAGACCAATCATACTGCAGCATTGTTCTAGGACCAATCAGACTGCTGCATTCTGAATCCTATTGTTCTAGGACCAATCAGACTGCTGCATTTTGGATCCTACTCAACTCAGTACATAACAGAGAGTGTGTGATGAACAACAGCATCCACCTCAACACCACTGAGGGGACGCAGGTGGCGCTGTGGGTAAAACCTCAGCGCCTAGAACTTGCCGATCGTCAGGTCGCGGTTCGAATCCCCGCGGCGGGGTGCGCTCCCGTTGCTCGGTCCCAGCGCCTGCCAACCTAGCAGTTCGAAAGCACCCCCGGGTGCAAGTAGATAAATAAGGACCGCTTACTAGCAGGAAGGTAAACGGTGTTTCCATGTGCTGCACTGGCTCGCCAGATGCAGCTTGTCAGGCTGGCCACATGACCCGGAGGTGTCTTTGGACAGTGCTGGCACCCGGCCTCTTAAGTGAGATGGGCGCGCAACCCCAGAGTCGGACACGGCTGGCCCGTACGGGCAGGGGTACCTTTACCTTTACCTTACAACACCACTGATGGGTGCAGTTGCTTGGTTAGGAATATGATTCCCTCCCCCAGCTCATAATGCACACTGTATTCCAAATTGAGCATCCTTGAGCATTTATAGCTCAGATAAACTGTAGAATTTTGGTCCTAGTACTCATGCTAATGCTAGTGAGCAAGGGAATCTGGAACCGGACTAATTTGGCTCCAGTTTTATCCTATAAGCGTGGGTACTAAATTACTAAGGTATTGGCCACTAGACTGATCATTTTGCCAATTCCAGTCATTAAGGTCCAGATAGTTCTAGCTCAGATCCTGTGAAAGTCATCTGCCCCAGGGGCAATGAAACATGTCTCTCACATATTGGTCTCTACAGCCACAGCTGGCGCTGTATGCTTCCAAACGCCTGATTTCACCCCCAAAGGAACATTCCTCCATTGTTTCTTGAGACAGACAGATGCATATCACCAAACATATCACAGAAACAGCTCACTGTAGTTGCTTCATTGCTCATAAACATAACCTGCAGTCGGATTCCCAAGTGCTTCCTTTGAAATACTTCTATGGTTGCATTAAAATCCGATACATGTAACGTGGCAGTGAATAGAACATCTTCTAAATATTATCACCTTTACTGTGGTACTCAGCAGGGCTGTTCTTTCTCTCTATTGCCATTTATTTGAGAAATGGGAGCTATAGCTGCAGGGATTAGATTAGATCCAGCGATTATGAGAGCAGAGATAAAGCAGAATACATAGCGACGCACGGACGGTGCCGTATTGAAGTTGTCTCCTCGGTGAAATTGCCTATTGAGGGGAGGCCGTACTTTGCATGCAAAAGGTTCCAGGTTTAATTCCATGCATGTCCAGCTACGAAATGCTGAAGAGTGAATGCAGATCTGGGGCTGGGCTGATGGAAGATGTAGCCAAAAAAATATACTGGTAGAAGGAACCAGGCTGGGGAAGCCTGGTATAGATAACACTGAATCTGTTAGGCCGAATTGCTGTTATTAAGATGAATGTATTGCCTAGAATGTTATTTTTATTCCAGACGTTGCAGATTTTGGAGAAGATGGACTGTTTCAAGAAGTGGCAGAAAGATATATCAAAATTTGTCTGGCAGGGCAAAAAGCCCAGAATAAAATTTAAGATTTTAACTGATGCAAAAGATAGAGGGGGCTTTGCCCTGCCGGACTTAAGACTCTACTATGAATCGGCAGCTTTTTGCTGGTTGAAACACTGGCTACTTCTTGAGAACACAGACATTTTGGATTTGGAAGGGTATGATAATAGCTTTGGTTGGCATGCATACTTATGGTACGACAAGGCAAAAGTGTATAAGGGTTTCAAAAACCATATTGTTAGGAAAGCATTATACAATGTTTGGATACGATATAAAGATTTGTTGGAAAGTAAAACCCCCAGGTGGTTGTCACCAATGGAAGCTAAGGAGGTGAAAAAACTTAACATGGAGTCTAAATGGCCAAAACATTGTGAAATTCTAGAACAAGACGGTGAAAAGGTTAAACTGCAGAGTTATGAGAAATTAAAGTCCAAAGTACGAGATTGGTTGCATTACCATCAGATAAATGAGACATTTAAACAGGACAGGAAAATAGGATTTCAGAAGGAGAGGTCAAAATTAGAAACAGAATTGCTAGAACCCAATACTAAGAACTTGTCAAGAATGTATAATTTGCTGTTGAAATGGAATACACAGGATGAAACGGCAAAATCAGCTATGATTAAATGGGCACAAGATATCGGTCATGACACTTTGTTTGCGGACTGGGAACAGTTATGGACCACTGGTATTAAATTTACGGCATGCAATGCCTTAAAAGAAAACATAATGAAAATGATCTATAGGTGGTACATGACCCCAGTCAAGATTGCAAAAATTTATCATTTGCCCAATAATAAATGTTGGAAATGTAATGAGACTGAAGGTACCTTTTACCACCTTTGGTGGACCTGCCCGAAGATCAAAGCGTTTTGGGAAATGATCTATAATGAAATTAAGAAAGTCCTTAAATGGACTTTTCCTAAGAAACCTGAGGCTTTTCTCCTGGGCATGGTTGGCCAATTGGTGTTAAAGAAGGATAGGATGTTTTTATGTACGCCACTACAGCAGCAAGAATCCTTTTGGCAAAGTATTGGAAGATGCAAGAACTACCTACTCTGGAAGAATGGCAGACAAAGGTGATCGATTTCATGGGACTGGCAGAGATGACCGGCAGAATCCGTGACCAGGGGAAAGAGACAGTGGAAGAGGACTGGAAAAAATTTAAAATATATCTTAAAAATTGTTGTAAAGTTGAGGACTGTTAAGATGTCAAGGAGTAAGAAACAGAGAATTACAGCTGTAACTAATAAATTAAAGAAAATTTAATGAAAGGGAATTAAATAGTTAATTGACTGGAGGAGTTGCTAAAGAAATGTAAAACAAGGATGCAGTGAAAGGGAGGTATGGGGAAGTCAGGGGAAGGAAGGTGAATGAAAATAAGAGTATGAAATTATACATGTTTAAATGTTTGTTTGTTTCTGTATTGTGCTTTGTTTGTCTTTATTATGTGTTTGAAAAAGAAATAAAAATTTATTTTTAAAAAAATAGATAACACTGAATCTGATGGATTTTTGTCTTCTCTTTTTGCTTTTTAATGGTGTCAGGGAGCTGCCATCAGCTCAGAGGCGAGAGGTGGAAGGGCAGTTGGGTTACAGGGAGCCTCCAAAGATCGTGAGAAGCAGCACTTCCTCCGCGGAGGAGGGAAGCCACGCCTCCAGTGGGGAAGGGGTGCAGGGATCGGAGGATGCGAGGGAGAGCCCCGGCACCGAGCATGAGCAAAGCGGGGGGTGGGAGGCAGGTCCCCCTTTGCCCACGCCCTCCCTGCACAGTCATTTATGCGCAGAGAGGGGAGGCGTAGGATGGGGGTCAAGAGACTACTCTGCTGGGGAAAGTTTAAGGACCGCCCACTCCCAGATTCTGCTAGTGACTGAGCAAGACATGGAATTGAGACGTTCTGCACTGTGAATGTTTTTGCACCAATAATAAAGCCTTTGAAAAGACCAGTGGGGGTCTTGCCTGTTCACTCTCGAGCAACCACGCCGGCACACATAACAAATGGAATTTGCAACTTCGATTGAAATTCTTTTCTACCTCCCCACTATCCTGAGACTGACATGAAGAAGAGTGGGTTTCAAATAAGCTTCCTGCTCCAGGTTTGGTTGATTCCAAAATTAACATACATTCATTGAGAAAATGCATTCCGTGCCCTTCCCCCCTCCAGCCCCTGTGTTTGTTTGTTTGTTTGTTTGTTTGTTTGTTTGTTTTAAAAAACCCACCCTGGAATGCTTACAGCCAATTAAAAATTATAAAATCATTTAAATAATTAAAGAACCTCATATGCCAATTAGCAAATATACTCTCCTGTAATGAACTATTTAAATCAGTTACAGCAGCTTTTTTTTAATATAAAAAAAAGATAACCTGTTTATATCCATGTTTAGAGAAATAGCTTTTTCAGACTGTTTACTCTCAAATTAAATATTTAATTATCTGTAAGAACTGCGGATGTCAGCAAAATGGAGCAGGTAATTTAGAGATATTGCAAAAGATAAAGTTTGCAAGAGGTGTGGATTTAATTAGGCGGTGATCATTACAGTTTTTAATATGGGCTTATATTAATGCCATAAAAATTGCAGTCTTGCAATTTCATAGTGTACTTTTCATGACCATTGACATGTTTGTTTTTAGACCTTGCAGATATTTTGTTAAGTTTGATCAGGTCTGTTTAGGGCATTTCTTTGAGGTCGTAACAGGTTATGTGCATCGGTGTGTATTCTGCTTTATAACTTTATTGCGTACTCTCATTCTTCATTACTATCCCCAGTGACTGGTATTCAAAGGCAGACCACCTCTGTTACTGGAAGCAGAATACAGCCATATTGGCTGGTGGCCAATGATAGCCTTAATCCTCCATGAATTTGCCTAAGCTTCTGCTAAAGCCACCCCAAGTCGGTGGCCTACACTGGTGGCAAACTCTTTAGTTCAATAGTAAAATAATGCCGAAAACTTTAAAAATAATTCCAAGCAAAGCCTATCATATTGCAAGGCATTTCCTGCCTGGTGAGTGGGGGCAGTGGCGACCAGCTACCCAGGTTTTCCTCCTCAGCAGCCCCGCTACCATCGCCGTTCCCATTCTCCTGAGGGAAGTGACAATGTTTTCTTGTTGGTGGCCTGAGCTGAAAGGTTGTCTCATGTATTTGTCTTCCTGACTTCTCCCAATGTGCCACAGACAGTGTACTTGGCAATAAAGATTATCATTACAGTGGTACCTCAGGTTAAGTACTTAATTCGTTCCGGAGGTCCATTCTTAACCTGAAACTGTTCTTAACCTGAGGTACCACTTTGGCTAATGGGGCCTCCCGCTGACGCTGTGCAGCCAGAGGATGATTTCTGTTCTCATCCTGAAGCAAAGTTCTTAACCCGAGGTACTATTTCTGGGTTAGCGGAGTCTGTAACCTGAAGTGTATGTAACCTGAAGCATATGTAACCCGAGGTACCACTGTATAATCACATATGTGTTTTACACACACAAATTCGATTTCACACACTTGGTTGCAGCTCTATTCGAGATCCATTCCAGCCTTTTTTTTCTGCCTATCTCTCTCTGTGTGTCCACCTCTCTCCTTCTCCCTTCCACCGGTTGCTCGCATGTGGAGGAGTGAGAGCAGGCAACAGAGATATGAGGGAGCCCTTCCCCCGGGGCCTTGCCAGCCAAGAAAGGGTAATCTTGGGTCAATGTGATCTTTAGGCATGACCCTAGGAACCGAATACCTGGCACATGATGCGACTTGCCTGTATGATGATGATTATAAAATTTATTGCCAGCCCTTCACCAGCTGGCCCCGGGGGGGGGGTGCAGTTATAACAAAATGCAAGGGGCAATTCAATTCCAAAACTATCAAATTTCCACTTCCTGAAACAATATGCCATTTCCTGAAATCAAAACGCAACTATCCTTTCAAATACAGCAATGCCAAACTCCAACTAAAAAAAAAAAAATGTGTGCAAAAATGCATTATATTATGGGTGCAGGCACAAAAAATGAAAATAACATCCCAAAACCATTATGTTATGGGAAAGTGCTTGCAAACCAAAAATGTGTACAGTGGTACCTCGGGTTACATACGCTTCGGGTTACATACGCTTTAGGTTACAGACTCCGCTAACCCAGAAATAGTAGTTCAGGTTAAGAACTTTGCTTCAGGATGAGAACAAAAATCGTGCTCCGGCGGCGCGGCAGCTGCAGGAGGCCCCATTAGCTAAAGTGGTGCTTCAGGTTAAGAACAGTTTCAAGTTAAGTACAGACCTCCAGAACGAATTAAGTACTTAACCCGAGGTGCCACTGAATTAGGAAAAAATTGCAGACAAAAATGTACATGCACTGAAATGGACTTTTAGGAGGACTTTGAAAAAGTTATGCACAATAATGCAGAAATGTGGCAAACTGAACTTAAAATTGTAAGAAAGCAAAATGAGAAACCAAAAGACAGATTCAGCCATCCCAGTCTGGGAAAGACCCCCGACGGAGTGAGCCCGAAGTAAGGTAGGCAAGCGAGGCCACGCACTAAAGCATGCATTGCTCTGTGCACATGATTCATACTGCCATCGCTACTGCTGCATTGCAGCATCTCTTTGAGCAGGTAGAGAACAAGCATCAGTGGAACAGTGAGCAAGCAGCTGGGAGGTGCTAGGAGGGCCACACAGCCTTTCCTGCAACACACACACACACACACAGGCCAGGCTTCTGACCTCAGGTGTGGTCATTGGTGGATCCTGCAAGTGTATGTGTCAGACGCACATACACAAATTGACTGTGACTTCTCAGGATGCACTGTCAAACTGAGACCCAGATTCGAATTTCTACTCAGCTAAGTGGGTGACCTTGGACCAGTCACTTTCTCTCAGCCTCACAAGATTGTTGTGAAGATTAAGAAAAAGGAGTGGGAGAACTATGTAAGCCTCTCTGAACTTCTTGCAAGAAAGGTGCTGTATTTTTCGCTCTATAAGACGCACCAGACCACAAGACGCACCTAGTTTTTGGAGGAGGAAAACAAGAAAAAAAAATACTTTGAATCTCAGAAGCCAGAACAGCAAGAGGGTTCGCTGCGCAGTGAAAGCAGCAATCCCTCTTGCTGTTCTGGCTTCTGGGATAGCTGCGCAGCCTGCATTTGCTCCATAAGATGCACACACATTTCCCCTTACTTTTTAGGAGGGAAAAAGTGAGTCTAATAGAGCAAAAAATATGGTATATAAATGTAATAAATGTTGCACTGTGGTTTTACATTTTTTCCTAATCCACCTGAAAACAGGTATGGAATCAGGGCGAGACCTCCATACTATACGCATATGTGGTGGGAGTGCAAGATGTTAAAAGACTTTTGGGACACCGCCTATAACGAACTGAAAAAAAAGTTTAAACTCTTGTTCATAAAAAACCCTGAAACTTTTCCTGCTCAGTATCATGTCTGCGGGACACAGGTGGCGCTGTGGGTTAAAGCCTCAGCGCCTAGGACTTGCTGATCGAAAGGTCGGCGGTTCGAATCCCTCGTGCGGGGTGCGCTCCCGCTGCTCGGTCCCAGCGCCTGCCAACCTAGCAGTTCGAAAGCACCTCCGGGTGCAAGTAGATAAATAGGGACCGCTTACCAGCGGGAAGGTAAACGGCGTTTCCGTGTGCAGCTCTGGCTCGCCAGAGCAGCAATGTCACACTGGCCATGTGACCCGGAAGTGTCTCCGGACAGCGCTGGCCCCTGGCCTCTTAAGTGAGATGGGCGCACAACCCCAGAGTCTGTCAAGACTGGCCCGTACGGGCAGGGGTACCTTTACCTTTACCTTTATCATGTCTGCAGAAATTAAGAAAATATACAGACCCTTATTTATGTATGCCACCACTGTGGCAAGAGATTTTGATAGCCAAAAGTTGGACAAGCAATAAGATCCCCACTAAATCTGACTGGTTAGCCAAAATGATCAAATACCAACATCTCACAGAACTTACAGGGAAAATAAGAGGAAATTCAATTCAAAAAAAGTGAACAATGAATGGTCAATCTTTAAATAATATCTCAAAAACTATATGGATAACGTAAATCTCCCAGCAGAAATAGAGTACCGGTAAATCTTGAAAATATAGGAAAGATGTGGTATAATCTGGTTAGATAAAAATAAAAGATAGATAGTAATGCAATCATGAAATGTGTACAAAGCACAAAAAGAAGAGTTGGAAGTCAAGTATATGTGGTGTATAGGTGGGTTAAGTAGGTATGTAAGGTATGTATTGTTTTGTATTGTATTTGTTATTTTTTCAGTTAATTAAAGTATAATAAAGATTTTTTTAAAAAAAAAAAAAGGAGGGAGAGAGACCTCCATACTGCACCCACACTAATTTTTATGTTCTGATGTACTGTATCTATCACCCTTCAAGGGAGATATTGCATATTTCCTTGACCGCTTGTATACAGGTGGTAAAGCTAGAGTTCACGCTTGAAATGCAGAATCATATGCTGCAACTGCATACAATATTTCATCAAAATATTCTATCACCAAGGCAAGAACAACTGGCATTCGAACCTGAGACTGGAGAATTGCATCCTTAATATGTGCAATCAGATTTCATTATCCTATCTCAGCGTCAAATGGAATTATTGCATTACCTCGTATGGATTTTATAGTGTGTTTTGGTGTTTCTATCTGCATTTGCTTTATTGCAGTTTTAAGTCTTTTGTAAGCTGCCTCCGGAATCTCTTGAAGATAGGGAGCAATAAAGCAAATAAACAAATAGAATGCGAAACGAGCAAGTTAAACCAAATCTTGCAGTGCTTAGCCGATAATACTAATGATTGCAGTGATACAATAGCAGTATCTGCTTCTTATGCCTGCTAGGTTTCCGTTCCTTTAAATCAGACATCGCAGGGCCTCAGGTCTGGAGGTGGGGCAGATGTGGCCCTCGAGGGCTCCCTATCTGGCCCTGGGGACTCTGCCACATACAATCCTGAGCCACACCCCTCACCAGACCTTTCTTTCACTCTACTTGCGTGTTTTTGCCTGGGTGAAATGTACCCTTGAACTCTGATAACTCCTCTTGCTTATCTGAATGGAGAGTGCATGTGAAGAAGTGCAGAAACTAATGTACAAAGGTAACATTTGCATTTGTGGCTCTCCCCACTTTTGCCACTGGCCCCACCCATGACTCGTATGTCACCCCCCCAGAAGGAGTATGTGGACCTCCTTCTGCTGAGCTGTTCGACAGTGGAATTTGCTGCCAAGGAGTGTGGTGGAGTCTCCTTCTTTGGAGGTCTTTAAGCAGAGGCTTGACAACCATATGTCAGGAGTGCTCTGATGGTGTTTCCTGCTTGGCAGGGGGTTGGACTCGATGGCCCTTGTGGTCTCTTCCAACTCTATGATTCTATGACCTTGGACTGAGATGGGTTCGCTGCCCCTTCTTTGAACCTTTGTTCCTTTGTGGGCAGACCCTCCGCCATTTCAGACCAACGGAATCTCTCCGATTGGCTGAGTGGGAGCCTGATTATTCCCCTTCCTGCTGTGAACCACCCCGATTCCCCTCTGGGGTTGATAGGTGGTTGTGTATTTAAAAAACAAAGAAGTGGAATAAACTCATTTCAAGGCATTTTTAGCAAATGAAATCATGACGGGCTGGAGCTAACTAACGAAACACACTCTTCATCTACCAAAACTCGCTAGAAAACGCCGTCCTTGAGACTTGGAGGGCAGTAAATTCTCATGCGTAGCAGCTTAGATTTGGTAAATAATAAGAGGTGAAAGATGTATAAGTGAGACAAATGACTCCGAGGCTTTTTTAAAGGGGGGAAAAACTTGTGCGAGTGAGGTGCCAAGTCCTATTGAGCTTACAAATACATTTTAAACAATAGCTCCAAGAGAAGTCGTTTTTAATGAGGAAGCCAGCTTAAGCATATGTTTGTTTTTGCAAGCTGTTTAAAGTATGGATTTTATTAGTAGCAGTGAACAACACGCAGATATCTCTTCTCCCACCCCCTGGTAGCACACTGTCTTCCTGTCAGGAACCTGCTGGGACACACATTTGCAGAACACGAATTCTTATTATTTTATCCAATGCTTTATGGATCTTAACACTCAGACGGGGGGGGGGGGGCGGGTGGAATACTGCAACAACTGCATAAGATAAGAAGCGCCCTGCTGGATCTTCCCACAGCCAGAACTGGCCATCTCAGAAAGCAAAGGAAGGGAACCCTTTTTCCATACCGAGGGCCACATTCCATTCTGGACAACTTTCTAGGGGCCACTTGCAAATGATAGGCAGGGCAAGAGGCAAAAGTGGGCAGAGAAATATTTGGTGCAGTAAGCTCAAAACGCAACATAATGGAGGGAGGGAACCTCAGAAAGCCCAGGTACTGTGGGCTTGCAGCCTAAAGGGCTTGAGCTGTGACTCAGGAAACTCCTGGCACAAATGTCGCCTGAGTCATGAACTCCCGTGCTGGTCTAAGGCAAGCTGTTATTATATATCGCAGTTCCCACTCGGCAATACACAGATGACAAAACTGGCTCGTCCTGGAAAGGTTGCTGAAGGGGTGGCAAGATAATGGACACAATGCATTGGATAGCTATAAATACAAATGCACGGCATTGTTATGAAATAAATGATGCTAGCAGATAAGTAACAGTAACACTATGAATAAGGGCTCGTCCCTGGGAAAACCCACTGTTTATCATTGAATCAGAACAAACAGCAAACCTTGGTAAACCTGATTGCCATCTGGTTCAGCAGTAAATGGCATGTTTTCCCAGGAAAAAGGAAAACCACTTGGACCTAGAAATCCCAGACCTTTGCCTGGAACTTGTGGTCCCAAATGAAGTGTGGATGAGACCTGACTGTGTTTCTGCCAAGAGCAGGAACAGCCATTCAGACCAACCACCTTTTTTGCTCGGCTTGGCTTGGCTATTTTTTTGCATTGGCAGGATTGATTGGACTCCTCTAAATCTACATAGACGGGTCTTAAATAGCTTCAGGTTCTCAAGGCAAGCTGCTGATGCGAAATAGATGAGAGGTTTGATTACTACTCAAGGAGGAAGAATTCTTAAATGAGGGTTTTTATTACTGCAACCTTTTAACAAGCAGGCGGTTGAGCTGAGGACAAAGAAGTAATTACAATGTTTGTAATAACTGGGTATGGAGGATGGGTAGGCAATCCCAAGACAAGAGGCGAGAGAAGGGTGTATTTAATGTGCTGCAATGGGTCTGCTATTCCTGAGCACTGTCCTAAACAGCAGACAGCTACAGAAATTAGGCAAACCGCTGGGCGATGGACCTGCTATCTGTGACTTTTAGCCACAGTGGCTATATGGAACCTCTAGGTTCAAAAGCAGATATCGGACCAGTTGTTGGGCAATTCAGAAACTGGGCGGGGGACCCGAGGGGTTCAGAAAGGCCACTTACCAGCAGTCGATAGGTTTTTAAAAAATGTGTGTTGAGATTGAAATCACCATGTGTTTTTCTGCCTGCTGGCTATGTGGCAGGCAGCTGACATGGACACTTTTTGAAAATGCAGGAGAGGGGAGGACGCGGCAGTCATATGGGTAGCCACTTGCACAGCGTCCACACGAACTACACATGTGCGGCATCCCATACAGAGTGCACACGCACGGCAGCCCCTATGGTCGCCGTGTGAGCAGTGCCCATATAGACTGCATGCACCCTCAGCCGCTTTACAGCTGGGGGGAGGCAGGGGCCATCTTATCACACACACACACACCCATGTGGCACCTGGGTCGGCCCACCCCATCCACTCCCCACTTCCTATGCCCCTGCTTGTGGGCTTTCCTTCCTTGGAGGTTTTTAAGCAGAGATTGGATGGCCATTTGCCATGAATATTTTAGCTGAGATTCCTGCACTGCAGGGGATTGTAGTAGGATTAGGGCTGCCATACATCTGAAATTTCCTGCACATGGCTTGGAGTCAGCCCTCAGAAGCAGCGTCTGGGTGATAAAATTGCCGAAATATCTGGCAACCCGTAGAAAAAATAGCTCAACAACTTTGGTCAAAAATTAAAAAAAAAAGCTCAACAACTTTGCCCCCCCCCCCCCGAAAAATAAGAGCTCAAAAACCCTTGTGGTCCCTTCCAACTCTACTATTCCATGATTCTATGGTTTTATCTTCCAACATTCAACTTCATTGGATGACCCTATTATTATGAGAGAAAGAAATAACCCTATGCCCTTTTCCCACACCACACATAATTTTATATAGCTGTCATGCCCCTCCGCTTACTTTTTTGCTAAACTAAAAAGCCCCAGATGTTGTAATCTTTCCTTGAATGATTGTTCATACATTTCTCAGCAGTGCAGCTAAGCCAGTTTAGCTCACCGGCGTAGGTAATATGCCCTTAGCCACGCAAAATGGTTAACAATCCCATTTCTCCCAGATTCTCCTTCAACAGGGTACCAAAAAAAAACCCTTCCATAAGCAAGTCCTGCAAACAAGCCCTGCTAGAGAATTAATAGTCTATTCGTGTTGTGATACAAGCGCCAGTCAGGCCTGCAGTTTGCAGCCTCATACTGAAGACTGACAGCAGTGAGTTCCTTTCTTTCACCTCAATTTTCTCCCTGAATAAAAGGGCGAGAGCATTACTGACTGAAAATGTGGAGCTTCAGAGCCTGGGCTAATGAAAGTAGAGGTTAAAAGTGGAACCAAGTGGAGCCTTTTATTAAAAGTGTGCACAGCTGAATAGGAGCCAGTTACGCTGAGGAAAAAGTTATTGCTTCTAGTGCCAAACAAGATTGTTTTCTTTTTTTCTTACTTTCTAACCAGGAAAGATGAGAAGCCTTGTTTCCAAAAAGGTAAAACGTTAATTTGTAAGGAAAGCTGTGCCCTCTCGCACTCTGACTGAGGGAAGTTTGGTTTTCTGAGGAATTACAGTTTCTGGTAGAACAACAGCCAACAACCTCTGGATTTTTTTATTGGTACCAAAGAAAGGAGATTACCAATGTGGTTGCCTTACATTACAAAACCATTCCCATAGAATTGTGTGTCAGACAGATGTTTTTAAAAATCTCTGAGGGGAATAGGGTGGCCAGGTATCACACTTTACAGAGGACACCCCTCTATTTGAAGAGCTACCCAGTCCAAGGCGGTATTATACCAGTTTATACCATGGCTTCCCCCAAAGAATGCTGGGAAATGTAGTTTGTCAAGGGTGTTGTGTGTTGTTAGGTGGCTCCCTATTTCCCATGCAGAACTACAGTTCCCAGAGTTCCCTGGGAAGAGGGGTTAATTGTTAAACCACACTGGAAATTGTACCTCTGTGAGAGGAATAAAATGGAAATTAGACTGAAAACTATAAGACTATTTCCACCACACTGGGAGTTAGGAAAGGGGTTGTGTGGAAGGGGAGAGCTAATGAAATATATATAAATAAACCCTCATGAAAGAGGGAACAAACAGAAAAGCACTAAAACAAACACATCCCTTGCCTAAGGTTGAAGAAGAAGAAGAAAGCTTGCTGATGCAATTACCTCAGAGAAGGTTCTAGAAGCTGCTGCTTTTTCGACAACCTGAGGAGAACTGAATGTGAAGGTGCTTCCATGACAAAGAGTCAAGGCATACCAGGAAAGGAGTGTGGCTCTAGCAATGGTAGAAGACAGTGAGCCCCAAAAGTAGTTGGAGCCAGAGCCAATGACAGGCATAGCCAACTAATTCCAGTTTTATCTTCCTCCTCAGTTTAACAAGGGCAACATTGGGACTAATGGAAGCAGAAGCTGCCACAGGCAAAGGGCACACCGAGGTTGGTGAGGCAGTGCTCTGTTTGCCCTAATGGGCCGTTCCACTCGGCTCTAGAAGGTTCCAGAAGGCACACACAGAGAAAGAGCCCACAGGGCAGATCCACAGCACACATTTAAAGTACAACCAAAGCACATTTGAAGCACATGACTTCCCCCAAGGGATTTTGGCAACTGTGGTTTATGAAGGGTGCTGGGAACTTTAGTTCTGTGGGGGATTCTGTTCCCAGGATTCTTTGGGGGAAATAATGGGCTGCGTTGGGTGTGTTGTATGCTGTGTGTTGTATGGCGCGCATCTGCTCACAGGCCCACTTCGCTGCACCCTTTTCGGTGCCTGCTGAAAACATCCTTGTTTAGACAAGCCTATCCAGATGCTTAGAAGGCTGAGGTAACTTTAATCTGTTTTAGTATTTTGACTTTTGTATGTTTCAGAGTACGGTTGCGCATTTTTCCTGATATCATTGTTTTGTGAATGGGTTTGAGGTCAAACGGTGCGCTGTATACATTTTATGAAATAGCTAAAATAAATAATAAAAAGAGGTGTCACTGTCAGGCGCAGGCTGTTCCTAAACCTCTCGTTATCTAGGAGAGCTCTCCTCAAATGATGCACACTGTAGCAGCTGGGGCCGGCTATTGTCAAAGTGTGTACACCAAGGGAGCAACCATATCATTCATGCCTTTGCAGCCTCGATGCTAAGTGACTCCCATATGACTGGCTTCGTTCTTTGTAGTGCAGATGGTGCAGAATGCAACAACCTAGCTCTTGCACACAGGAGGCTGCCAGGAATACATGACACCCTAAGCTCAGTGTTTCTCAACCTGTAGGTCCCCAGATGTTGTTGGACTACAACTCCCATAATTCCTAGCCAGCACAATCAGTGGTCATGGATGATGGGAGTTGTAATCCAACAACATCTGGGGACCCACAGGTTGAGAACTGCTGCCGGCCTAGCTGCAGATCTGCAGTGGCTTCCTAGGTGTTCGTTATAAGGATTATTACAATGGCTCATGTGAAGTGCTTTGAGGACACCGGAGAAGCCCATACAAATGCCAAATATTTAAATGTCCTTACTGGCCTTAAAAGACAGCATCTTAAAAAACAGAGACATCACCTTGCCAACAAAGGTCCAAATAAGAAGTGTGCATGCACACGAAAGCTCATACCAAGAACTAACTTAGTTGGTCTTTAAGGTGCTACTGGAAGGAATTTTTTTTTGTTTTGACTATGGCAGACCAACACGGCTACCTATCTGTAAAAGGTCCAAATAGTTAAAGCTATGGTTTTCCCAGTAGTGATGTATGGAAGTGAGAGCTGGACCATAAAGAAGGCTGATCGCCAAAGAATTGATACTTTTGAATTCTGGTGCTGGAGGAGACTCTTGAGAGTCCCATGGACTGCAAAAAGATCAAACCTATCCATTCTGAAGGAAATCAGCCCTGAGTGCTCACTGGAAGGACAGATCCTGAAGCTGAGGCTCCAATACTTTGGCCACCTCATGAGAAGAGGAGACTCCCTGGAAAAGACCCTGATGTTGGGAAAGATGGAGGGCACAAGGAGAAGGGGACGGGAGAGGACGAGATGGTTGGACAGTGTTCTCGAAGCTACCAGCATGAGTTTGACCAAACTGCAGGAGGCAGTGGAAGACGGGAGTGCCTGGCGTGCTCTGGTCCATGGGGTCATGAAGAGTCGGACACGACTAAACAACAACAACAACTGGCCTTAACTATCTGGCCAGCTAAGCCTCCTCAGCAGCACTCCTGTCAGCATATCTACATCCCTGCCAACCCAACCCTCCCCACCTCTCTCCCAGGAAGCAACAGCAACCCGCCTGCTGGGATGCTAACAAAGCAGCTCTGCCCCACCCAGGCAGTGAGCTGCTTTGGGTGTGCAACACTTTTCTCCCTGGCAATAGCAGCTTACTAGTGCAGGGCAAAGTCACCCTCAGGGCACCAGCATCACCGCAGCTTACTAGTGCAGGGCTGGAGTTGGGCAGGGTGTTGGTAAGGTGTAAGGAGCAATGATTCTTCAACATCAACTTCGTTGCACTGGTCATGTTGTGCGGATGCCTGATTATTGTCTTCCAAAGCAACTACTCTATTCCACACTTAAAAATGGAAAGTGTAATGCTGGTGATCAACAAAAAAGGTTTAAAGACTCTCCCAAGGCAAATCTTTGAAAATGTAGTATAAACATCAACAATTGGGGAACACTGGCCTGCGAGCGCTCCAGTTGGAGAACAGCCTTTACCAAAGGTGTCATGGGCTTTGAAGACACTCAAACTCAGGATGCAAGGGAGAAACGTGCTAAGAGGAAGGCCCGCTTGGCAAATCCTCACTGTGATCAACTGCCACCCAGAAACCAATGTCCCCACTGTGGAAGGACGTGTGGATCCAGAATGGACCTCTGCTTACGGACTCATTGTTAAAACCATGTTTATGGAAGACAATCAATTGCCAAAGAAGAAGGAGGAGTAAGGAGCAGGTATCACTAATAAATAAAGAGTTAGTGAACTCTTTCTGAAAAGGAACCAGGTTAGCAAAAGAGTTTCAGGCCTAATGGGCGCAGCAACTCCTCTTGGTAGCACTTGCCCCTATGAAACAGCTGTGGAGCCTGAAGGTCTTCCCACAGCTGCCTGAATCTCTTTCTCCCTGTGTCCCTCCCAAGGAATCTGAGACTAGCTGATGCGCCTGTCTGTGCTCCTCCCTCTTCATACCTCTTCTCCCCGATGCTTTTTAACATCTTTATGCGCCCCCTCGCCCAGCTTGTCCGGAGTTTTGGGCTGGGTTGCCATCAGTATGCCGATGACACCCAGCTCTATCTGTTGATGGACGGCCATCCTGACTCGGCCCCAGATACACTGACCAGATGTCTGGGAGCTGTGGCTGGATGGTTACGTGGGAGCCGGTTGAAGTTAAATCCTTCGAAGACAGAGGTCCTCTGGCTGGGACAGAGCGATATGGGATTGAGGGGGCAACTCCCATCTCTTGCGGGGGTGCAATTAGTGCCAGCATCGTCCGTTAAGAGTTTGGGTGTAATCTTCGATACCTCCCTTTCTATGGAGGCGCAGATTACAGCTATAACAAAGGCGGCATTTTTTCATCTCCGCCAAGCTAAGCAGTTGGCTCCTTATCTCTCTCGCCCTGAACTAGCCACTGTGATCCACGCGACGGTCACCTCCAGACTGGATTATTGTAACTCGCTCTACGTGGGGCTGCCCTTGAGACTGACCCAGAAACTCCAGCGGGTGCAAAATGCCGCGGCGAGACTCCTTATGGGGTCTTCGCTGCGAGATCATATTCATCCAGTACTATACAAGCTGCACTGGCTCCCGGTGGAGTACAGGATCAGGTTCAAGGTGCTGGTTTTAACCTTTAAAGCCCTATACGGCCTAGGACCCTCGTACCTACGGGGCCGCCTCTCCTGGTATGTCCCACAGAGAAATTTACGGTCTGCAATAAAAACATCCTAAAGACCCCAGGCCACAGAGAGGTTAGGCTGGCCTCAACTAGAGCCAGGGCTTTCTCGGCCGCGGCTCCAATCTGGTGGAACACTCTGTCACAAGAGACTAGGGCTCTGCGGGACCTGACATCTTTCCGCAGGGCCTGCAAGACAGAGCTGTTCCACCAGGCCTTTGGTCAGGGCGCAGCCTGACCCCCTCCTCTGGCAACCTGCACAGAATTTTGCTTGATGGTTGCCATTAATTTGATTTTAATTAATTTTATAATGAATGTTTTTAGAATGTTGAACTATTTTGACGGTTGTTAGCCGCCCTGAGCCCGGCTTCGGCTGGGGAGGGCGGGATATAAATAAAATTTATTATTATTATTATTCTGATCCTGGGAGACCAGGAAGGAGCGGAGCTTGTCGCAGCAAGAGCGGGAGACACCCATTACTCTTCTCTGCCTCTTGGCCTGCTTCCACTTCTGATTCCGGACTTCTTTCTGCCACATACTCTTCCTGCTCACTAAGACCTGTTACCCCTTCAGCTTCAGACACCACTTCCTCCCAGTCTTCTTCTCCCTGTGACCACTCATCGTTGTTCCACCACAACTCCCCAGGCTCTGAGCCTTTTTCCCTTGGGGGTTCCTCACCTGGTACCCCCCACCATTCCTCTGTGTCCAGCCATGACACAAGGTTAGGGCTGTGCACTTGCAGCAGCAGGATGCTCTGCTAGCGCACCCATACAGGTCCACACCTTACTGCTGCCCACAACTGTATCACTGCTCAGTGTGACACGTGTTTCCAAGTCCTGGACCAGTTCTGTTTATTGATGCACTGTGTGATCGAGCCATTAATTAAAGCACTGTACGCAGTGTGGGAAGCGGGTGGCACTGTGGGTTAAACCAGAGCCTAGGACTTGCCGATCAGAAGGTCGGTGGTTTGAATCCCCGTGACGGGGTGAGCTCCCGTTGCTCGGTCTCTGCTCCTGCCAACCTAGCAGTTCGAAAGCAACTCAAGGTGCAAGTAGATAAATAGGTACCGCTCCGGTGGGAAGGTAAACGACATTTCCGTGCGCTGTTCTGGTTCGCCAAAAGCGGCTTAGTCATGCTGGCCACATGACCCGGAAGCTGTACTCCAGCTCCCTCGGCCAATAAAGCGAGATGAGCGCCACAAACCCAGAGTCGGCCACAACTGGACATAATGGTCAGGGGTCCCTTTACCCTTTACCCTTTACCTTACCTCTCGGGTTTGGGGCTGACTTTCGTCATCTGTTGCCAGAGACTGTGTCTTCTTCTCCCATTTCTCAGCAACTTGGTTTGCCTCTTCTATTTTCTCCTGGCAACTTTTCTGGGAGTTCAGCAGCGTCACTTCGTAAAACTCCTGAATGTCTGTTGGTGAACGAGAAATAATACAATCTTTTTATTAAAATACCTGGCGGCATTAGATATGCCAGATAGAGAGGTTATGGGTTGTTTACCGAAAACCCACAAACAAATCTGCACCTGTTGTATTTGGGAATTCATTTCTGGCTCCTTTTCAGCAGAGAGGTGCTGACACATAATTTACTCTTCTAGGATGCTGAGACTTTTTAAAGAACCATTTCCCTTTTAAAATATTGTATTAATCATGAATATTACATGAATATATGAATAATGCAAAGCTAATCACTACTGAATGATACCGAGAGTAAACATTTTCGCTGGAAGAGACTCCTTGCAAGTATATTACAAAACAAGACAATATTTCCTTCTGCCTCCCCCCCCCCCCCCCGTTTTCCTGACCACTGTCAATTTTGGATGCATGCAGTCCTAAGGGAATTAGAAGTTGTATTTTTTACATAACCCTGGTGGTTGCTCAGCTAGGGCAAATGAAGCACCGCCCTACTGACCTCAGTCTGCCTTCCTACCCACAGCCAGTACAGCCCCCTCCTTATTCTCAGTGTTGCCCTTGTAGAAGGATCAAGTCAAAACTAGAGCTAGCGGCCTTTCGTCCACCTACTGATGGCTTCCCTGCCTTCCACCCTGCCAATCAAGCCTTGCATTTCCATATCGTTCATTCCAATAATCAACAAAACAAGTCAATCTAACAACAAAGCAATCTACCTTCTCTCCTTTGCATGTGGGTTCGGTTTGTTTATCTGTTAATAACCATTCCCTATCAGATGGTAGAATAGCAAAAAATCTAAAAACACAATTAAGGTAGGAAAAAAGAGTGAATCACAGAGCGTACACTTTTCTAATCTAATAAACCTTTCATTATTAAAAAAAAAAAGGAATGACTTCAAATATTAAGGGTATCAAATATTTGCACAGGCAATGGGCAAACATCAGTCCAACTCATTTGAACTGATTTGTAAGATGTCTTTCTTTAAACGTGACACATGCAGTACCCCTTTATTGTCTGACTGTAATATGTATATAGATATTGGGGGGGGACCCCAGAGGGTAATAAATTATTTCGTGAAATTTTAACACCCAGCAGTGGTAGGTTAAAGCAGACCGTCTCAGGTGTTTGCTGTCGTGACCTGTATTGCTGTACAACTCCCACCATCCTTGTCCAATAGCCACTCTGGCTGGGACTGATAGGAGTTGGGAATCCAGTATTGTCTGGAGGGGCAAAGGTTCCTCATCACTGAGGAACCTCATTCCAGGAGGACAAATGCAGGGAGAATGGAGGTTCCCCACCCATTGTTTAAATACTATATCACAATAGATTCCAGAGGACATTTTTCCAACAAAAGAAGAATGGATCAGTAAGAAATGGACCATGCAGAACAGGCAAAATTAAGAGAATCTAATGATGCATGTTTTAAGAAAGAATGGATACCTTTTGGGGGAAGTATTTAAAGAAATGCAGTATGATGGATTCGCGAGCAGGATTCGAGCAACAGAAGTAATTGGATTATACTGCAGGGGTCAGCAAACTTTTTCAGCTGGAGGCCGGTCCACTGTCCCTCAGACCTTGCGGGGGGGGGGCAGACTATATTTTGGGAGGAAAACAAATTCCTATGCCCCACAAATAACCCAGAGATGCATTTTAAATAAAAGCACACATTCTACTCATGTGAAAACACCAGGAAGGCCCCACAAATAACCCAGAGATGCATTTTAAATAAAAGGACACATTCTACCCATGTAAAAACACACTGATTCCCGGACCGTCTGCAGGCCGGATTTAGAAGGCGATTGGGCAGGATCCGGCCCCTGGGCCTTAGTTTGCCTATCCATGGATTATAGTATTGTGGTTATGATTTGATAGAAGGTAGGGTGCAGCAGAAGGGGAGAAACAACTCCGTGGGAAAAGGGGTGGGAAGTCGGCAAACATAATAGAAAAGATAAAATTTTGTTTTGATTGTATTTGATTAAAAAATGTTGAAAACGTAATTGCAAAACAAAGATTCCAAAGGACTTTATCACTGTTCCTACTTCTGCTCTACGCAGCACAGGCTGTACACTTTTGCAGGAGGCTTGTTAATTTTGGAGCCGGTTAAGTAAAACACAAACTGAACTGGGATGTAGTGAGGTCAAGGTTAGGATGCCCTGCAGAAGCGAGGAAAGGAAAGAACTGGCCCCTGTGACTATTGACTACAGGCGCTGCAGCTTCAGCTGCAGAATGTTAATGTCCGTCGGAAAAGGAATAGCAAGGGGAAATGTACCAAGACAGACACGTTGACATTCGGGACTTTTCGGAGGAGCATCCCAAGGAACCATTTTGCCCTGAAATTGCTTGATGCCACTGCAGGCGATGGAGTGGAGAGTAAGACTCGGTTGTGACTGTTAAGCAGTGGCCCAGGGAAATAAGGTTAGCATCCAAGGAGATAGCTGCAGATTTGAAGGCTCCCTGAGCAAAGTGCTTACCTGGGCACAGCCAGAAAGGCCATAGCTTAGTGGAAAAGCACTTGCTTTGCTTGAAGAAGGTCTCAGGTTCAGTCCCCAGCATCTCCAGGTAGGGCTGGGAGAGACTCCTGCCTCCAAACAGGGAAAGCCACTGCCAGCCAGTGTGGACAATATGGAGCTAGATGGACCAATGGTCCGATTCAGTGTAAGGCAGCTTCCAAAGCACCTATACTTTCGTTTATGGCAGTGGTTAAACACTGGCCTCTGTCCCTCCTCCAATGCCCTCTTGTGTCTCTGCCTCCCAAAGGCTTGTTCGGCTGTTTGTTTCAGCAGCCCTGGCTTCAAGCCCCGTGAATGGTGCCTCTGGGGCTGGCCAGGGGGTGCTGGTTACCCGGAGCTGAGATAGCCTTGGAGTAAGCAAGCAAGTGGGTGAAGGATCCCAACCAGCCAATCCGCCAGCCCTTTCTGTTGGGAATGGATAGTGGGAGGCCAGGCAGGCAGGTTCTGCACTGGCCCTTCTTGTGCTTGATGTGTGCAAGGCCGGCCTGGGAGTTGAATGCCCAGTGCTGAAGGGGAGCCTTTCAGCCACATAAGCCTGGCAGTACCCGCTGCTGCCCCTGCTGCCTCCCAAGATAAGATGCTGGCCTCTCATTCGGCTTTGGCCAGTTTCTGTCAGGCCGCTAAGGCTGGGGGCATCCTCTTCCCAGGCCCCTATGGGGCAGTGTGAAGAGACACCTCTCTTTGGGGCAGGAGGTGTGTGGCTCAGAGACCAGGGGCAGCAGCTGCCCAGAGGACTCCCAAGGAGAGGGGAGAGGGGAGAAGGCTGGAGGAGAGCCAGTGTGGTGTAGTGGTTAAGAGCAGTGGACTTGTAATCTGGTGTACTGGGTTTGATTCCCTGTTCCTCCACATGCAGCTGCTGGGTGACCTTGGGCTAATCACACTTCCTTGAAGTCTCTCACCTCACAGAGTGTTTGTTGTGGGGGAGGAAGGGAAAGGAGATTGTTAGCCGCTTTGAGACTCCTTCAGGTAGTGATAAAGCAGGATATCAAATCCAAACTCCTCCTCTTCTTCTCCACAAGGGACGGTGTTCGAAAAAGGGTGAGAGGCTACCAGCTCGGCAGGCAAGGTGGGACATAACTGGGCTCCTGAGCCCCACAGGGATGCCACATAAAGAATGTAGTTGGTCAAGGGAGCTGTGGACTCAAAAAGTTTGAAAACCTCTGATTTATGGGGAAGGTTGTAGCTCAGAGGTAGAGCATCTGCTTGGCATGCACGCAGAAGTTTCCATGTTCAATCCCTGGTCTCTTATTAACTACAACTCCCAAAATATTTGAGGGGGGGGAAGCCATGACTGTTTAATGTGGTATCATAGTGTTTTAAATGTATGGTGTGAATGTGGCCTTTAAATGATGCCTAGATTTCCTACATAGCTGAATGCTCTCAAGCAAACAGAGGTAACGAATGAAGTAGCAGGTGAACCAATGGCACAGTGTACAACTAGGATCCATTTTATTTCTCTCAGATGCAAACCAGATCGACACTTATACCTTCACCTGCCCATGCATTTGAAACAGCCTGGGATAGGAATTTGCGCCAGGATAAAAAACAAAACAAAACCCAGCTCTCTGGCCAGATGGGCATCAAGAAATTATCTGCTGTGTAGAACAGGCTCAGGACCCTACATACAAGTGGATTATTAATAATCCTGGATGGCAGCCAAGGTTAATTAGCTTTGCATATTAGCTTTGTCTTCAGGATAGTATCCAAAATAGACTTAATTAGAGGATCTTAAGAAAACAAACCTTGGTATTCCAAAGACAGAGGAGCAATCTAAGCTATCCTTCCCCATCCCCACTACCAAAAAACCCCTCTATATTCTGCAGTTCTGCTCCTTTTGTAGAAGGTTTCGCTTCACTAGTGTTAGAGAGCTGGAGCACTGATTAATGTGCTTAGGTAATTAATTTGCTTTGAATTGGAGAATTAATCAGTCAACCGACTTCTGACTGCTGTGACAAAACCTGGTCTGGCGTGCTGAGTCTTATCAAGAATTTGGTTGTGAAATATCGGATAAGGCAAGCAAGCGCTGGCTGGTGCTGATTGGCGATGTAGTCCGAAATATCTGGACTACATGTAAAGTGGGGAAAGGGATCAAACTCTATTGCTTACCTGTTTAGGGAAGTTTTTAAAGACTGATATTTTAATGTACTTTTAATATTTGTTGGAAGCCGCCCAGAGTGGCTGGGGAAATCTGGCCAGATGGGCGGGGTATAAATAATTTATTATTATTATTATTATTATTATTATTGTCAGGGTTTCTGGGAGAGAGGAGGAGATGACAGAGGAGACGGAGAGCGAGTGGGAGGAGGGGCAGAAGGATGAGGAAGAAGATGACGGAATTCTGAGGGAATCCACGAGTCTGAGCAGCGAGTCAGAGGATTCTCAAAAGGGGGTTACCTTAATCAAGCAAAGGGGAGGAGAAGGGAGAAGCGGAGAGGAGCCCAGTGGAAGACAGAGGAAACAAGAGACGTCTCAGCCGGAACGGAGTAAAGGGGGTGGAGTCGTCAGCCTCTCGGAGGGAGCAGGATTAGGAGAGAACAGAGAGAGGGGGTTGGAGCAGGGTGTTCAGCCGGAAAGGGTGGAGAGCAGAGCAGGGGGTGGTGTAGCGGTCGAAAGAAAGGTCAGCAGCAACGTACGCGCGCCAAGTTCAAACGTAGAGGCGCGCGGAAGTGGAGAGAGCTCAGGGGAGGAGCCCGGCCCTAAAGCCAGAAAGAGGGGGGAAGAGGCGGCAGAGGATTCAGCCTCAGGCGAGTCACGGAGAGAGGGAACCCAGGGGGGCAGGAAGACCCTGCGGAAAAGAAAGGAGAGGAAGAGGTGGTCTAGAGCCAGGCTATTAAGTTGGTGCGGAAGAGGGGAGGAGTCAGAGGGGACTTCAGCGGTCTAACGTGGCAGACGTACGGCCACAATGCTGAACTGTATGAGAAGCAGAAATCTTCAATAAACTTTTCCTGTAAATAAGCTGCAACGGAGTGAGGTCTCTTGTGAGCTGGGACCAGACCTGGGTGGCCGTGACAGTAAGTCCCCTCACTCAAAGCAAAATTTTTTTTTGCGAAGCTCACGAACGGGAGCAGCCATGAGCGCTGAGGAGCAGCTGGTTGCATTGCGGAATCAGGTTACCGCTCTCACATCGGCAGTCATTGCTTCGCAGAAGAAGAATGACGACTTGGAGAAGACGTGCCAGGATTTGCAGGCAAGGTGGGAGCGCGCGGACAAGGCGGGGGCCCCAGGATCCAGAGCGGAGGGCATTGCGCTTGGACGGAGGGGGGGTGCCCTAGTTCCGCATTTTAATGGCAACTTGCAAGACTATCCCAATTTCAGAGCGGACGTTGTATATGCACTGCACTTACTCCGTCACGATTTTAAAGATGAGGAGGAGAGAGTGGGGTTCATTGTTTCGCACCTGCATGGGGAGGCCAGGGCTTGGCTACGCAATTTGTGGCGCGAAGATGGACCGGCCCGTCGCGATTCAACTGCGTTCATCAAAGCGATGGATTCTTGTTTTCAATCCTCTGTGGATGTGGACATTGCGCGCCGTCAAATGCACGGGCTGAGGCAGGGGAAAGCGACTGTGCGCCAATACCACTCTAAATTTTTTGCATTGCTCACCGCCTTAGATTGGCCAAAGGACAGTAAACCGGTCAGAGATCTTTTTTGGGAGGGATTGAGCCCCCCCATCAAGGATGAGATCGCTAGGGGGGACAGACCCCAGACCCTAGAAGACGTGGTGCAACGGGCTTTAGCTCTTGGAATTCGACATGAGGGGCGTCCGTGGCATGAGGAGGACGGGCCCCAAGCGCGTGCGCAAGCAAGGACTCTCCCTTTTGGGCACAGGGACTTCAGCCGTGCGCACCCCTCGCCAATGGGGAAGGACAGAGAGGAGCCAATGGAGATTGGTGGTGCTAGGGCTCAGAAGCCATCCCAGAGCCCTGTCCCTGGTGCAGCCAAAGCGAAGCCTCCTAGAGGAACCAGGAAGTGTTACATCTGTGACAGTGCGCACCATATGGCGAAAGAGTGCCCCCAGAGGCTCCAGAAGCACACTGCAGCGCTGGCAACTGTAACAGCAGAGGTGCAACCAGGGGAGCAGCTTCAGGGAAACGACAGTGCCTGGCTGGAAGCAGAGCTACTGGGGCTCAGCCAGGCGGATCTGTAGACAAGCCCCCAGCATCACTGCAGAGCGTGGACCCTTTGCCTCCCAAACCGGCAGTTCTGCTCACAGCAACACTCCAGTTGCCTGATGGGAGACTCCTCGAGGTTCCAATAACGATCGATTCGGGAAGCAACGCCGACTTCATGGGACTGCAGTTCGTTAAGCAGCACAACATGGCGCTCCTGCCTGCAACGACGCCTCTGAACGTGGTCACGGTGGACGGCAGGAAGTTGCTGGGGGGGCAAGTGGTGCAGCAAACCCCTCCCATGATGATGCAGATTGGCAACCATCGAGAGCTTATTAGTTTCAATGTCACCCACTTATCGGACACACCCATCGTGTTAGGCATGAGTTGGCTGGAGAGGCACAGTCCCGCGGTTGCGTGGTACCAGAGGCAGATCAACTTTTGTTCATCGTATTGTGCTCAGCATTGCTTTCAGACCGATCAGGGAGGAGAAGCTGAGCAGCCATTGCATCTGAGTATGGTGCAAACAGTGCCTCACAAGTACCAGGACTTCTTGGAGGTTTTCTGTGAGAAGGAAGCTGACAAGTTGCCGCCTCATAGACCTTACGACTGCGCGATTGATTTAGTGCCAGGGGCGCAATTGCCTGCTGCCAAGCTGTACTCCATGTCGGAAGACGAAATGCAAGAGCTTCGGGAGTTCATAGACCATAACCTCAAGCGCGGTTTCATCCAGGAATCTAAAGCAGCGGGAGGCAGCCCTGTTTTCTTTGTGAAGAAGAAGGACACGCCCCAAAAAAGGCTTATAGTGGATTACAGGTTCATCAACAGCTTGACTAAGCCCAAAGCTTTCCCCATGCCCAAGATTGACGACCTTTTAGCGACCGTCAGGAGGGGCAAGATTTTCACCAAGCTGGACCTACGTGGAGCTTACAATCTCATCCGCATCCGGAAAGGAGATGAGTGGAAGACCGCCATGTTCACCCCTCTGGGCACATACGAATACAGAGTCATGCCTTTCGGCCTCCAAAATGGCAGCCACGTTTTTCAAGCATTTATGCACCACGTGCTAGCAGGTCTCCTCTACAAAAAGTGTGTCTGCTTTCTCGACGATATCCTGATTTTCTCGGAATCGCCGGAGGATCACGATAAGGACGTGAGGGAGGTCCTGCAGAGGCTGAAGGAACACAGGCTGTACGCCAAGTTGGAAAAGTGCCAGTTTGATGTCAGAGAGGTTGATTTCCTTGGCTACAAATTGTCCGACGAGGGACTGGCCATGGACAGGGCTAAGGTTCAAGCGCTGTTGGACTGGAAAAGCCCTCGAAATCGGAAAGAGGTCCAGAGGTTCATCGGCTTTGCCAATTTTTACCGCAAGTTTATTAAAGGTTTTGCGAACGCGACGGCGGCGATCACTGACACCCTCAGTTCCAAGAAGAAGAAGTTCGTCTGGACCGAACAAGCGGAGCGGTCCTTCCGGACGCTTAAGGGTCTTTTCGCCTCCGAAGAGCAGCTGCTCCACGTGAATCCCGGCAGACCCATGCGGGTAGAGACCGATGCGTCGGATAGAGCGGTTGGGGCCGTTCTTTTGCAAGAGGATTCACAAGGCAACTGGCGACCGGGTGCGTTCTACTCCCGGAAGCTCAGCAAGACGGAGCGCAATTATACCATATGGGACAGGGAGTTGTTGGCCATTCATGCAGCTTTCAAAGCGTGGCGACACTTCTTAATAGGAGCCAAGCACACGGTGCAGGTCCGCACGGATCACAAGAACTTAGAGTATTGGCGGACGGCTAAGTTGCAGACCCAGCGACACATGCGCTGGGCGGAGTTCTTTGCGGACTTCGACTTCAAAATAGAATACATCCCAGGAGACTCCAATGTTATTGCAGACGCGCTGTCCCGAAAGCCGCAATACTTGGAGGAAGCAGCTCCAATCGCAGCAAAGCACATTTTCGCACCGCAGGCGTGGACGTGCGCTACCATCGCAGTCGACCTGGACGCGGTGCGACGCGCGTTGCAAAGGGATCAGTTTGCACAGTCTAAGATGGAGGAGCTACGCGGAGGGTCGCGACACAACGATGAGTTTCAATTACAAGATGGACTTTTGACTCGTAAGGGTGCCCTTTACGTGCCCACCGACGATCTTCGAGCCAAGGTTCTGCAACAGTTGCATGACGCCCCTAGTGCAGGCCATTTCGGCAAAGAAAAGACGATGGAGTTGGTGGCTAGAGACTTTTGGTGGCCCCAGATGAGAGGAGAGGTGGCGGACTACGTCGCCAGGTGTGATATCTGCCAGAGGTCCAAACCAGTGCACCAGAAGCAGGCGGGATTGCTAGAACCGCTGGAGACACCGCAGCAACCATGGGAGAGGGTAGCGTTGGACTTTGTTACAGACCTGCCCAGCTCCAGAGGTAAGACGGCGGTGTTAGTGGTGGTGGACTTGTTCACCAAGATGGCGCACTTCATCCCTTGTGCCAAGGTGGCGACGGCAGAACAGACCGCAAAGCTCTTCATCGATCACGTCTTCAGAGTGCATGGACTTCCGCAGTCCGTCTTGTCCGACAGGGGGCGCCAGTTTGTTTCCACTTTCTGGCGAAAGCTTCTGGGCATCTTGCACGTCAAAATCAACCTGACATCGGCGAGGCATCCACAAACCAACGGTCAAGCGGAGAGGGTCAACGCGATCATGCAGCAGTACCTGCGGTGCTACGCCAACCAGCGACCTGCGGCGTGGGTGGACTATCTGCCGATGGCTGAATTCGCCTACAACAACACGAAACACGCTTCCACCGGGGTGACGCCTTTCTTCGCGAACAATGGCCGTCATCCCAGAGCCTTCCCGAGATTTGCGGCACCAGGAGGGGGGGGGCCTCAAGATGCCGACCAGTTTGCAGCGGAGTTGCAAGAGGTGCACGAGGAGCTGCGGAGACATTTGGAGCTGGCAAAACAGGCGTATAAGGTGCAGGCCGATAAGCACAGGAGGGCGGGAGAGGACATCCAGGTTGGGGACTGGGTGTGGTTAGCAGCCCACGCGATGCCGGCCAGGTCATTGGCCAAGAAGAAGTTAGGACACAGGCAGCTAGGGCCATATCAAGTTGAGGCTAAGATCAATCCGGTGGCTTTTCGTATAGCCCTTCCGGAAGGTTCCAGGGTGCACCCGGTCTTTCATAGGTCGGTGCTCACTCCCTACAAAACCCCACACAGGTTTCAAGAGTCAGGAGCACCCCCAGAGCCACGTAGGAGGGCGCCTGAGAGGGGGGAATCGCCAAGACCAGAACCTCTTAACGAGGTCACAGAGATACTGGACTCGAGATGGGGGGAGGAGGGAGTTGAATATTTTCTCGCCAGGGAGGGCACACCAGCCGCTGCTAATAGTTGGGTGCCAGGCTACGAGTTAGACGAACCCCTTTTGAAAGAAGAGTTCCATGCACTTTTCCCACATAGGCCCATGCCAGCTGAGTACTTTGATGACTGGCTTTTCACACCCACATTGTCAGATAGCACGTTCAGGGGTTTCTCTTCCCCCGAGGAAAGAACACCAGAATCAAGCCCGCCCAGGGGATCGTGCTCGGGGGTGGACACGGAAACCCCTTATTGGTGGGAGGAGCAGCCAGAGGAGGAATGGCGTAAGAGGTGGCTGATAGGTCCTTGGCGGGCAGCACCGGAGGAAGTAGCGATGGAAGCAGAGACTGAGAAGCATTTGGGGGAAGAACCCGACTTCGAATACACTTACACAGAACTGCCAGCAGAGAACATTGACGTAGACGACCTGTATCCTGAGCCTACCCCCGAAGAGCCGCAGTTTCCACAACCGGTCCCCGGCGAGCGGGAGGGGGGAAGGGGGGGCTTCGAGGGGGGGATGGATGTCAGGGTTTCTGGGAGAGAGGAGGAGATGACAGAGGAGACGGAGAGCGAGTGGGAGGAGGGGCAGAAGGATGAGGAAGAAGATGACGGAATTCTGAGGGAATCCACGAGTCTGAGCAGCGAGTCAGAGGATTCTCAAAAGGGGGTTACCTTAATCAAGCAAAGGGGAGGAGAAGGGAGAAGCGGAGAGGAGCCCAGTGGAAGACAGAGGAAACAAGAGACGTCTCAGCCGGAACGGAGTAAAGGGGGTGGAGTCGTCAGCCTCTCGGAGGGAGCAGGATTAGGAGAGAACAGAGAGAGGGGGTTGGAGCAGGGTGTTCAGCCGGAAAGGGTGGAGAGCAGAGCAGGGGGTGGTGTAGCGGTCGAAAGAAAGGTCAGCAGCAACGTACGCGCGCCAAGTTCAAACGTAGAGGCGCGCGGAAGTGGAGAGAGCTCAGGGGAGGAGCCCGGCCCTAAAGCCAGAAAGAGGGGGGAAGAGGCGGCAGAGGATTCAGCCTCAGGCGAGTCACGGAGAGAGGGAACCCAGGGGGGCAGGAAGACCCTGCGGAAAAGAAAGGAGAGGAAGAGGTGGTCTAGAGCCAGGCTATTAAGTTGGTGCGGAAGAGGGGAGGAGTCAGAGGGGACTTCAGCGGTCTAACGTGGCAGACGTACGGCCACAATGCTGAACTGTATGAGAAGCAGAAATCTTCAATAAACTTTTCCTGTAAATAAGCTGCAACGGAGTGAGGTCTCTTGTGAGCTGGGACCAGACCTGGGTGGCCGTGACAATTATTATTATTATTATTATTATTAATAATAATAATAATATTTGTATTATATTATATTGCTTTTTACTGGCTTGATTTCACCAATTTAGGAGGAAGCTTGATATATCCAGCCCTGTGCCTGATCACTTCCACATCCAACATATTTGATTTTTCAAAAACAACCCCAAACTTTTTTTACATAGCCTGCTTTTTCTCAAAAAAAAAACTCAGCATACAAAGTTCACCATAACAACCCTGTAAACTGGGATAGGAGTTTAGTTTTAATATATATATAGCCAGTGCTGTTTTTCTAGAAAAAGAGGTGCCTGAACTCTCTATGAATGCCTCCCTTGTTCTCTTATACAGTGGTACCTCGGGTTACATACACTTCAGGTTACATAAGCTTCAGGTTACATATGCTTCAGGTTACAGACTCCGCTAACCCAGAAACATTACCTCGGGTTAAGAATTTTGCTTCAGGACGAGAACAGAAATTGTGCTCCGGTGGTGCGGCAGCAGCAGGAGGCCCCATTAGCTAAAGTGGTGCTTCAGGTTAAGAACAGTTTCAGGTTAAGAACGGACCTCCGGAACGAATTAAGTACGTAACCAGAGGTACCACTGTAATGGCAGTGGCACCCACCTGAGAGGGGCCGGAACTGAGTTCTAGTGCCAGAGGGGCCGTGGCCCCGGGGACAGTTTTTTGAGGGGGTGTGAAGCAGGCACCCATACACAGGTGCCCCCAGCCCGGCAAAGCCCCACACTCCTTTCCTGGCATCTGAGGCACCAATGCTCACCACGAGGAGTAACAGGATGCCCCTTCTTGGATCTGACATGAGGTTGCTCCAGCAAGGTTGGCGGCGAAGGCTGGGGTGCCGCAGCCAGCTCCCCGGTGCGCGTGCACCCCCCTGGATGCTGTTTGCTCATGCAATGCCACTGCCAGTGAGTTCCTGCTGAAATACGGCTGTGCTGAAAATCACGGCTGCAAACCTTCCACCGAGAAAAAACGGGCCTCCATTTGACAGCAAGCCATCAGTATTTGCTCCACACGTGAAGACTTTCATGCACAGACGTATCTTACCGTTGTCCCTTCCAGCCCACATTGCTCTGGCTTAGTTAGAAGAACATCATCTGGAGCTGTCAAGAGCATTGCCGAAGCAGAGATGCATCATGTCAATCGCTTCCCCTCCCCGATCCACGAAAGCTTGTCAAAGAAAGGAGGTTTTCTTTGGCGTGATTTCTTGCTGAAGGATCCCAGGCTGGGGCCACCAGCAACGGCCTCATCTAGGCTACGAACAGCAGGTGTTCTCAAGTATAGTTTCATTATATATAGGCTACACTGTCCCCAGCACTTTCCCCTCCTCATCCTCCTAAAATAAACTGAGCTCCATTTTTCATTGCATTTTCTGCAATCATATAGGACATGGTGAGGAGATAGAGACTTTGTGCTGGCCATCAGGCAATGGCTTTTCCCACCTGGTTTGACACGCCCTCCATCCGTAGGAACCTTTCCCAGACCATACCTTTGAGAACAGCAAAACCAGCTGGGAAGAGAGAAAAGAGTTCAGGGATTTTTATTTTTAAATGTTATAATTTGTGTGTCCTTGTTTCTCCATTTGATCCTTTTATATGGTTTTGTATGTTTTGTGCTATTTTATGCATTGTGACTTGCCATTATTTTTACTGATTGTTTAGTTATTCTTTATTGGAAAGTGTAAAGTGTTTAATTATTATTTGCTGATATTTAATTTTAATGTTTACTATTCTAATGGCTTATTGAATATTGCTTTATTTGAGATAAGTTGTTTATTTTAATATCATGTTTATATTATGACTTTCTTGTCAGATTGTTCTTTGATCTCTGCTGTCTGTTTTGTTGTTTCTTCAGCTTGTTAACTGTCTTGTGTATAGTAATAGAGAAAGGCGGTACGCAAATTAAAAGCAAAATGAAATGAAATGAAACACGCACCATACATGGCAACTGTCCGTATTTGCCAGGGACATAAGAACATCCAGGATCCGACCCAGTGGCCCAACCATTTGCCTCACCTGAGTGCAATAACACTGTTTCCACTTCTGCTCTCTAGCATCTGGTATTCAGAGGCATACATCATATGGAGGTTGTTGTATATAGCCCTCATGAATGCAAGAGACCTCCTGGATCAGACCAAAGGTCCATCTAGCCCAGAACTCTGTTTTAACAGTGGTCAACGAGATGCCCATAGGAAGCCCACAAGCAGAACCTCAGCACAACAGCACTCTTCCCTCTTGCAATGATATTCAGGGGTCTAAGGTAAAGGTAAAGGGTCCCCTGACCATTAGGTCTAGTTGTGGCCAACTCTGGGGTTGCGGCGCTCATCTCACTTTATTGGCCGAGGGAGCCGGCGTACAGCTTCTGGATCATGTGGCCAGCATGACTCAGCTGCTTCTGGCGAACCAGAGCAGCACACGGAAATGTCATTTACCTTCCCGCCTGAGCGGTACCTATTTATCTACTTGCACTTTTGATGTGCTTTCGAACTGCTAGGTTGGCAGGAGCAGGGACCGAGCAACGGGAGCTCACCCCTTCGCAGGGATTCAAACCACCGAACTTCTGATCAGCAAGTCCTCAGCTCTGTGGTTTAACCCACAGCTCCACCCGTGTCCCTTTATTCAGAGGTTTACTGCCTCCCAAAAATGGACTTAGAACGTACCGTAAGTGTTACAAAAGTTGGGTGCCACCCCAACCCTCTGCCGAGCTGCAGCAAGATTCCAGGGGGTTCCAGGCACTCACCCAGGGTCTGTGGTCCTTTGGAGAATCGAGACACGACAGAGACTTTCATGGCTTTCAGAAACATGGTCCATTCTCCTATTTACACCTTCAAGTCTGCATAGAGGGAGTCCAGATCGCACAGCATGGTCATTTCAAGAGGGGCTTGGGTCCCACAGCACTACAGGCCTGGAGTCCAGGGTATCTCTCCTAGCCAGCCGTCCCAAGTCTTTCTTCCTTCTTCCCAGCAAACCTTGGCTCAACACTCTCTCTTCCTATCACCTCACACCTAGTTCCCCTGGCAAACTTCCAACCCCCCCCCCTCTCTGTTCACACCTCAGAGGCAAGGGGAGAGGGCAGTTCTCTTGTATTGCCAGGTTCTTCTGCATAGACTAGCCCAGGAATTCCTCTGCAGGGTGACTTATCTTGACCTCAACTCAGCCAGTTGTGGCTCATCTGATTGAGCCACAGCTGAGATGGGTTGAGGAAGTTACACCAGTAGGGCTTGGGAGTTAACATCAGCTGAGCCTGGTTGAGCCAAAGATCCACTGCATCTTAAACTGCACATCCCAGTGGATCTTCTCATAGGATTGCCCTCTTAGAAATCTAATAGGGAAGCAAGATCTGTTGTAGTGTTCATGCTGTGAGCCATCTTATGTTCATCCTGTGCATATATAACCATAAATCACAAAGACACCACAATCTCCAGTGACCTCCTTTCCAAACCCAAATTATGTGCTGGTGCCCCTGGAGTCCCTCATTGCACAGAGATTGGGGTGCACATAAAAAAACCACATTGTGTGAATCAAAGGCACCCAAAGAAAATGGATAATCCATTGAGAGGTTTTTAAAAAACAACAACAATGTTCCCATCTCCCATTGTCTATAGGATTGCCTTATTTATTTAGATCTCTGTAGAAATCTCATCATTTTAGTTAGTGAATGGAATCGCAACAGCCTGCAGAAACAAAAGTATTAGATTCTACAAACTAGGAAAACAATTTCGGCACTGAAGCAGAATGTGTAGCTGATTATTATTTTTATCTTGAAAAATAAAATAAAGAAAAACCGCCGCCAAACAATTTCCTACAGTCCACGCGAGATTGCACAAACATTCTAATGAGAGACGGGGAAGATAAAGAGATTGTTAATACCTTTGTAGCAGCAAAGAAGAGATAAATGGGAGGTAGTCAGACGAGGAGAGCACTGATGATTAAAGGGATGGGCAAACCAACTTTGGAGGAAAGATGAAAAGCACAGAATAATAAAGCTTTGCCCTTCCGCACTGTCTCTCATTCCACAATCTCAGTGCACACAATATTAAGCGAAAAGTCGGATCCTGTCCCATTATTATCAGCTTTACAAGCAGGGACCACCAGGCGATCAAAGCAGGTTCAATAACAATAGCAAAGGCCATGCTTTTTATCTTCTACACTAGGCACACAACAGTGTTCATAAGTTTCAGCTAGTCTCAGGATGCAGTTGTCTGCTTTTTAAAGAACAAACTTTTATATTTATAAAACTATGTGTGGTGTGGAGAAAGAGCTGGGCTTACACATTCCCTGGGACTATGGGTGGAATGCCTTTGGGATAAATTTGCTGTGTGAGCCAGATACTATTTTGTACTATTGCACTACAACTCCCATCATCCATGACCACTGGACATGCTAAATGAGGATGATGGAATCTAGCATGGGCTACAGGGCTTAAGTACACGCCAGGTAAATAGACAGATCACATTTAAAGCACATGGCTTCCCTGCAAAGAATCCTAAGAATTGTAGTTTACCCCCTCACAGAACTACAACTCCCAGCACCCAAAACAAACTACAGTTCCTGGATTCTTTTGGGGAAGTCACATGCTTTAAATGAGTGTATAGTGTACAACGTGTACTCAACCAGGTTCTCGATCCCTTGCTTACAGGAGTGGGAGTCTGAAATCAACAGGTTTGCAACTTGAAATAGCCAAATGGAAAATGCAGGGTGTGCATTTTCAGATTAGATCTGAGTGGTGATGAGATTTCTGACACTGTGAAGGGCCTCTGTTGCAGATGCCTGGGCCTCTGATGCTAGGACTTGTGTGCACCATTGAGAATGCTAATAGATTAAAGAATGTTCACAGCATCCCTGGATGCAGCTGAAAAAATTTCCTCTTTTCCCCCACATGACAAAAGGTGGAGACTGATCTTTTCTGAGGACCATGCTTAGAGAAATTCCATTCTATACCCCCCCCCTTACAGGCCACAACTTATAGGACAGGTGTTTTGCTATTTCATCAGACTGTTGTCTCTTTGAACAGAGGATCAGAAAGATTTTTTGGGTGCAAAATAAATAAAAGGAGCAGGGACTAATCGAAACCATGGGCTGTATCCAGCTAAGTTATCCTCAGCATTGATCCACTGAAAGTTATGAACCTAAGTTAGTCTTGCCTATTGAAATATACTCAGAGTTGCAAAGTGATTTCATGCTCTTTATTCAGCTCATAGTGGTGAGGAGGAATGGAAGTCCCCTCAAAGTATCTGCTTTATATACATTATTTACACAATGGTCTGCACGTGATTGGCTAATTCCGGACTTCTCCTGTAGGCCAATCAGGTTGTGGATTCACTTCTATCTGGAGCTGGATTTGGGTGGCTCCTGCCGACCAATCATACTGCTGCATTGTTATAGGACCAATCAGACTGCTGCATTCTGAATCCTATTGTTCTAGGACCAATCAGACTGCTGCATTTTGGATCCTATTGTTCTAGGACCAATCAGACTGCTGCAGTTTGGATCCTATTCAACTCAGTACATAACACCTATAAACTTGAAGGTCCAGTTCTGGGCACCCGAATTTAAGAAGGACATTGACAAGGTGTGCCAAGAAGGACTACCAAGATGATCAAGGGTCTGGAAACCCAGCCTTATAGGGAAGAGTTGAAAGAGCTGGGTATTTTTAGCCTGGCAAAGAGGAGACTGAGAGGAGGGATGATGATAGCCATCTTCAAATATTTGAAGGGCTGTCACATGAAAGATATAGGAAGCTAGTTTTCTTCTGCTCTGGAAGGTAGGACCCAAACCAATGGATTCAAGTTACAAGAAAGGAGATTCCAACTAAACGTCAGGAAGAACTTTCTGACAGTAAAAGCTTCTTGACAGTGGAACCGTCTCCCACAAGAGGTTGTGGACTCTCCTTCAACTCTTGTGATTCAACAAGTTAATAACCATGTGGCTAAAAAAGTGATATCAACGCTGGTAACAAAATCCCAGGCTGCACTCAAAGTGACTGGGGGAGGGGGAGTTTATTCAGAACAAAATCTGATCTTTGTATTTACCGTTTTTATTGCTATTATTCCAGAAGCTTAATCAACCATAAACTCAATTTTCCATAACACATCGAAGAATGGAAGCAATAGAGCATGAAATGGAAGTTGCATCACCCCTAAATCATGTGTAAACAGCTGCAAAGCTCCAGCCACTGTTACTAGTGCTGCACACAGAACGGTGCATGGTGTGTGTGTCTATAGCACACATACATATACTTTCTTATCCTTTCTTCACAGAAAAAAAATGTGTCTTATTTCAACTTAAGGAGCTTCCCATACACATCCGGTTGGCCACTGAGAACAGGATGCTGGACAAGAGGGGGCCACTGGCCTGATCGAGCAGGCTGTCCTTGTGTTTTTTTATCCAAAGAACTCACAGCAGTAAAAAACTTCCCTGTGATGTAGTTTAGGCTGAAGGACAGTGATTGGCCAAACGTTACCCAATCAGTTTTGAGGATGAGCGGAGATTCGAAACCAAGTCCCTCCACTGTAGTCCCCATAATAGACAGAGGGGAAAGCTAAACATATTTGGAAGCTTTGTAGCCTCCACTTCTGACACCCTGTAACAGGTGTAATGGGTTCAATATACAAAGACAACAGTTAACTTGGAGGTTTGATTAAGCAGCAGTTACAACAAACTCAGGGACCCGGGTGGCACTATGGTCTAAACCACAGAGCCTAGGGCTTGTCGATCAGAAGGTCGGTGGTTCAAATCTCCGCAATGGGGTGAGCTCCCGTTGCTCGGTCCCTACTCCTGCCCACCTAGCAGTTCGAAAGCATGTCAAAGTGCAAGTAGATAAATAGGTACTGCTCGGGCTGGAAGGTAAACGGTGTTTCCGTGCGCTGCTCTGGTTTTGCTAGAAGCAGATTAGTCATGCAGGCCACATGACCCGGAAAAACTGTCTGTGGGCAAATGTTGGCTCCCTCAGCCAGTAAAGCGAGATGAGCACCGCAACCCCAGAGTCGTTCGTGACTGGACTTAACTGTCTGGGGTCCTTTACCTTTACCTCACAGCAAACTCTCGTTTTATGCTGACTGCTTTCTCAGCCAGCCAGGCTCCTCATGCCTTTCTCTAAGGATCATCTTCAAACTCTCATCCCAATGTCTCTTGCGAAGAAATGTCTTCAAATTACAGTGGTACCTCGGACCAAAATGTTCAGAAACCAAGGCGCGCTTGCAGCCAATTGGAAGCCGTGGAAGCCAAAATGGACATTCGGGTTCCAAAGGACGTTTGCAGACCAGAACACTCACTTCTGGGTTTGCGGCGTTCAGGAGCCAAAACGTTCGACTCGCAAGGTGTTCGGGATCCAAGGTATGACTGCACTACAGTCACCACACTCCCAACTCAATGGATGTAAAGAAGGGGACTGGGGTTTCCTCCATGCAGTTCTTATAGCTAAAACTAGGTGAAATAATAACAAGCAGGCAGAAACTTCACAGGTGAAGGCTTTCCCAATATGGACAATAAGGGGGAGCTGAATCTGTTGAATTTCTGACTGATAAGCACTAAATTTCAAATAAGAAATATTTTTACTAACAACAACAACATACACACAAGGCTGCTTCCAGAAACGTCAACAAGTGTTAGTGGTAATAGATGCTGACCAAAAATGTTAGGCAACTCATTAAAAAAAAAAAATTAAACCCAGAATTTCACTGTCATGGGACACACAGAGACCCCAATTGGATCCCTGCCACAGATCCACATTTTGACAGAAATATAGGTTTAATATTATTTTGAATAATAAAATCTGCCCTTTCCCTGGTTAAAAAGCCAGCCCTAAGATTAATATGAGTTTGCTGGCCTGTCAGCAGCCAGAGATGAAGATAAATCACGTCAAGAAATATAAAACCATTTCATTACTTAAAATTAAAAGGAAAGATTTGAAATGCAACCTTGGATGCACAAGGAAAATTACTGTGCATTCATCATCCCTAATAAATTATTGAGATGCTGTTTGATGGCTGGCAGTCACCGGAATAGGGATGAGGAACAGCATCCTGAAAACTCAATTTCCTACTAATTAAATGCTTTCATAATGAAGACGTGCTAACGTACCTGCATCTCTGACACCTCCTAAAGGGTCTGTTTGCTCTGCCTAACAACAGCTATCAAAATACTCCTCTGATTAACGGAAACAATCAGACGCAAAACACAACTGCAGGGGCTGCAGTCAGTATGGTCAGAAGTGCAAAATCGCCAGCTCTGTAAAGATAGCAATCGTTGGTTTAAGTCAGGAGGGCACTGGCACAAAAGGTCTTGGTAAATATCAGAAATCTACAGGCACATGAAAGTGTGCTTCCTGCTTGGTTCCTGTTTGCACTGGCTCAGCCTCTCCTACATTGAACACACTCCTTTAAACATGCCCACATTTCACTGGACAGCAGGGCTGGACGCTCTCCCTCCCAACCACGCTGAACATAGGAGAGGTGCAAAAAGCTTCTCTCTGGGAGCAACTATTTTTGTGTTTGGCGCAGGTGCCTTTTCCCATCTCGGGGGCAGCTGATGAGGGAACGTGCCTGTGCCATTTTCTGGACCCAGCTGGTTTTCTCTTCCTTCATATGCGGCAGCCATTGTGCACATGAGGCTATTGGCAGCAGATTCCATAAATTGCATACCCTCCAACATTTCTCCGATGCTGTGGGTTAAACCACAGAGCCTAGGACTTGCCGATCAGAAGGTCGGTGGTTCGAATCCCCATGACAGGGTGAGCTCCCGTTGCTCAGTCCCTGCTCCTGCCAACCTAGCAGTTCAAAAGCACGTCAAAAGTGCAAGTAGATAAATAGGTACTGCTCTGGCGGGAAGGTAAAGAGCGTTTCCGTGCGCTGCTCCGGTTCGCCAGAAGCGGCTTAGTCATGCTGGCCGCATGACCCGGAAGCTGTACACCGACTCCCTCGGCCAATAAAGCGAGATGAGCGCCGCAACCCCAGAGTCGGTCATGACTGGACCTAATGGTCAGGGGTCCCTTTACCTTTACTATTTATTGTTTATGGCTACAGTCAGGGAACTGCCATCAGCTCAGAGGCGAGAGGTGGAAGGGCAGTTGTGTTACAGGGAACCTCCGAAAATCTTGCAAAGCAGTTCCTCCTCTGGGGAGGAGGAAAGCCCCACCTCCAGTGGAGAGGAGGTGTGGGACCGGGAGATGCTAGGGAGAGCCTCAACAACGCGCCTGAGCAAACAGGAGAGGAGGGAAGTACCCCTTTCCCAGCGCCCATTCTGCACAGTAGGTTTTGGCGCAGGGAGGGGCGAAGAAGGTTGGGGGTCCCGCGACTGTTATGTTGGAGGAGGTACAAGGACCGGCCACTCCCAGATTCTACTAGCGATTGAGCCAGACATGAACTTATGATGCTCTTCACTGTAAATTGTTTGCACTAAGAAGAAAGCCTGGAAAAGACAATGGCAATGGCGCCCGCCTGAGAGGTGCCGGAACTGAGTTTTACCTATGTAAAGGATGCATACAAATAAAATGATGGTGATTATGGTAGTGGTATTTCATGCCACGCTCCCCATAGCTGCTTTCTCAAAATTTCAAACTGTTTATGTTTCACAGTGTGTCTTACGGCTCACAGTACACAAATTGCACCAATCCTCTTGTAAGACAGGGATAAATCATGCGTGAAAATCATGCATCCAATTCATGAAATGAGCTACAAACACAACACAGTTAGAGTGCAAAAATATGGTATTGAAAAACTGAACTAATGGGAGGGTACCAAACACTCTGCTTCCATGAGGTACCGGTCAGCCTATATCCAGACCTGATGACCCATCGGCATGCCAGGCAACTTGCCAATGTTTTGCCAACAGTTAATTTTTTAATAAAGCCAGTTCTCCTTTTCTGAACCCCCGAGGATGTTTTGATTGGTTCACACATTAACTTGACTGACAGGGCAAAGATATGTCCATTAATGGGGTGTCTATCATCTGAGTGGACACTTTGAAACATTTTTGGGAGGGAGGTTTGTTTTAAAAAAGTGAGAAGCCCATTTTTTTTCAACTTCCTTCCCCAAATGTAAGAGCTTTATGGGCAGAACACAACATTACACTAAATGACAAGTGAGAAATCCTCCTCTATAGACATCTTGCCTTGTCAGTCTAGTGGTTGTGGGGAGAGAGAGAGAACTACAGTCTTGATGCCCTGAAGAAAAGCCTCCGAGACTTTCACACACCTTACCCGTGAACAATGTATTTTTAGCACAACGTCCGCAAGGCAGATAGCAGCACTCAGTGAAGGTTGTAGTGGTTTTTTCCCCCTCAGCAAGACACCAGCTGTCAATTTAAGATTCTGAGTGACTGGCGGTTTTCTGCCGGTCTTGCCGAGTTAGAACCAGGGGTGAGGAATCCAGAGAAATTGGTAGGAAACGTATAAAAAATTGATAGAACGGAGCTTTCCACTCACATGTAATGAAGTTGTGGAATTGTTAATGAGGCTCGGGGTGTTTGCCGGCCTAGAAATATATAAGGTGTGAGTGAATATGTGAAGACTCTTCCCTTGGGACAGACAATCAGATTGGATGACTTGTTGACCCTTGATTCTAGTGGGATGTGGGTGGTGCTGTGGTCTAAATACTGAGCCTCTTGGGCTTGCTGATCTGAAGGTCGGTGGTTCGAATCCATGCTATGGGGTAGGCTCCCATTGCTCTGTCCCAGCTCCTGCCAACCTAGCAATTCAAAAGCACACCAGAATACGTAGATAAATAGGTACCACTGTGGCGGGAAGGTAAACACCGTTGCCATGCACTCTGGTTTCTGTCACAGTGTTCCATTGCACCAGAGGTGGTTTAGCCATGCTGCCCACATGACCCAGAAAGCTGTCTGTGGACAAATGCCAACTCCCTCAGCCTGAAAGCAAGATGAGCGCCGCAACCCCATAGTTGCCATTGACTGGACTTAAGTGTCCAGGGGTACCTTCTAGTGAGCTACAGCCTGAATGTGTGATTCCTATCAGCAAGACTGCATGCACACACAACTCTGCATAGTTCTCCATATGAGCAGAGATCACATAGAAAAAGAATTAAGTATGTGCAACATGAGGTTATGAAAGGTACAATTCTATTCCCATACAGGTCATTCTTGATATGTGTAAATAAGAACATAAGGAGGGTCTGCTGGGTCAGGCCAATGGCCCATCTAGGCCACAGTCACACTATACATCTAAAACACTATGATGCTACTTTAAATGGCTTCCCCAAAAAGGATTCTGGGAGCTGTAGTTTGTTAAGGCTGCTGAGAGCTGTTAGGAGGCTTCTATTCCCCTCACAGAGCTACAATTCCAAGAGTTCTCTGGGAAAAGGGATCTATTCTTCTTCTTCTTCCTCTTCTTCTTCTTTATTATTCGTCATCATATTTACATACCACCCTTCAGCAAAAGATTTCAGGGCAGTTCACAAGATAAGAATGCAAGGTAAAAGCACAAATAAACAGTTAAAACAAAAACAATAAAACAATAACCCCCCCCACACACAAACACACAAATATTATTTAAAGGCTTTAGAATATTAATCAGCCAAAGACTTGGTTGAAGAGGAATGTTTTCACCTGGTGCCTAAAGATATATAATGAAGGTGCCAGGCAAATCTCCCTAGGGAGAGCATTCCACAGACAGGGAGCCATCACAGAAAAGGTCCCGTTCTCATGTTGCCACCCTCCAGACCTCAGGAGGCACACAAAGATGGGTCTCAGAGGAAGATGGCAGGGTCTGGGTTGGTTTATATGGAGAGAGGCGGTCCTGAGCCGTTGACTGTCAAACCACTCTGAGGTTTATAGCTCTGAGAAGGGAACAGGGGGTCTCCTCATAGCATTCTCCCCATTTGATTCCAAGCAGCTGGTGTTCACAGGCTTACTGACTCTGACAGGATCAATTCCTGCACTTACCAGCTAGTAAGCAAAGGATTCGATGCTGCTGCTTCAGGGGGCGGGAAATTAGGTGACAGAAACAAGAGAACATGTTGCTAAGGCGAAAGTTCCAAATTCGCTTGTTATTCTGAAACATGGCAGCAGCGGATACTTTATAATTTTGTCAGCTCTTGTCGCTCAAATAAGCCTTTCAAACTTCAGCACAAGATTGCTTATAAATCATGCGTCTCTCCCGCCCCCCCATCACAAGCCCGCCACATAATAAATGCCATGCGAGCTACAAGCTATCAAAACTCTCCATTAAACATATTCTGACAGCGTTTCAGTTCTGCCCAGTTGAACAATATCAATGTTTTGTCTACAATATATTACTTAGAGCCCATGATCCTTCTGCTATGCGGTACATTCATCAGGGAAGGTTGCACTCCAGGAGAGGAGGGGGAAAACAGATCACTCGTGGGCGAGAGGAACACTACAGCAGATGCTCTCATCATCC
This sequence comes from Podarcis melisellensis, assembly GCF_964234715.1. Taxonomy (NCBI): domain Eukaryota; kingdom Metazoa; phylum Chordata; class Lepidosauria; order Squamata; family Lacertidae; genus Podarcis; species Podarcis melisellensis. The sequence continues at coordinate 91,814,743 of NC_138531.1, read as the reverse complement.
TTCATCGGCAAAGAGCAACACTGATCCATCATAAGTTCAGGTTGGCCCATCCATTTCATTAAGACACAATCAATTTTTTTAAAAAAAATAAATTAGGACTGGCACCTGATTTATTCCACCACTCCCATTAATCAGCTAATAAATAAATCTTACTCATCTGAACTGCTCTGTGAACTAAACGTTCAAAACTTAGGAATATACAAATATAAGAACTTAAGAAGAAGCTATGGCACTGTCAGGGACTGTGCTGAGGAGGTCCGCACTGAAGAGGAATGAAGGGAGACTCCCCCTCCCCCTACTCCTGATCAGGATCCTGAATCTTCCTAGGAGCAGGAGGACAGTACAGTCAAACCTCTTCTTATGTCTGCCTCTGCTTGCGTCCATTTCGCCCAACGTCCGTGGCAAACCCAGAAGTAACTGGCGGGTTTGCCAGCGTTCGCGCATGTGCAGGAGCGACGATTGCCATTTGCGCATGCGCACAACGGCACCTCTCCCAGTGACCCGTTTCGACCTCTGAATGGACCTCCGGGACAGATTATGGTTGCAGGTAGAGGTTCCACTGTATAGATTTGGAACAGTGGTTTGCAGAGGGACATAGTTCAGAAGGGAGAGGTTGGGAAATACTGGGTGGAGAAGAAGCACTGGGAGAGAGAGAGTTAACAGATTCACTGTCTCTGGAAAGCATTCATTCGCTCAGCCCAAGGTCAAGAAGAACAGAAACAGTGGCAGCACAGAAAGAACAGTGCAAGACGCTGTAGTGACTTGGGTGACTAGGAAGGAAGTGAGTGGAACCCTTAACTGGGAGCACCTTCATTTTGAGGAATGGGTTCTTTGTTCTCTCACTGTGGTCATTAAAAGTTTCTAACTAATAAGAAGACTCCTTTTCCTTCGTTCTGCTTATCTACTGCCAAAGGGAGGGAGGAGGAAGCCAATTCCCTGAAGCCTGACAGGCACACTCCCTGGAAACTAGATCTGCCTCAGCAGCTGACCCGGCCATGCAACCTCTACAGCAGCTTCTCGGAAAACAGGAGGGACTACTGGTCTCCTGCCTCCCATGTTCCCAATGTAGATCATTACAGTGGTACCTCAGGTTAAGAACTTAATTCGTTCTGGAGGTCCATTCTTAACCTGAAACTGTTCTTAACCTGAAGCACCACTTTAGCTAATGGGGCCTCCTGCTGCCACTGTGCCGCCGCTGCATGATTTCTGTTCTCATCCTGAAGCAAAGTTCTTGACCTGAGGTAATATTTCTGGGTTAGCGGAGTCTGTAACCTGAAGCGTATGTAACCTCCCATCACCTCTAGCTAGCAGAACCAGCGGCCAAGAATGATGGGAATTGTGGTCCAAAAACAACTGGAGACCCAAGTTTGGGAAACCCTGGAATACAGAGCTAGGTGGATCAGTGGTCCATCTACCTTCCTGTGATTCTATTGTTCTAGTATTTCAGGGAGACATTGTTGTATTTTGCATAATTGGCAAAAGATAACATTTTTCATAATCTAGGACTCTGTTTGTTTTGGCGTGTTGCTGGATTTTGCTGTCATTTGCACACATAATTCTTTGGTATCGGCTTTCCTCTTTTTTTTGTTTAAGTGTTTAAGATCCAGAAAACTGTGTGGCTGGCACAGATCATTACATCATTACATTTTTACTTATTTATTTGCTTTAACACAACCGAGGCTGGTCCCAAACAATCACAGGGTTAAGTGTGTGCGGAAAAAGCCCAGCCGGAATTCCTCTTTTTTTTTTTCTTTTTTTTTTGCAATTACCGGAAGAATGATAGTTCTTCCCTTCAAGTTCTGGTTTGATTTTGCTAATCACTTGCTCAACGGCAGCATTTTAAATTAAGCTCATTATAAGGTAGGAGCCTTTTGCTGAGATCCCTCTGCTGAGCTAAGATGGCTCATTCCATTCCAACAGCTGCTAATTAATCCATCATTAGCTGGGCCCGAAACTTGCGGTTCTATTTATTTAAATGATGGCTAATGTGAACTTCGCCCATTGGGGGCAGCAGGTTAAATGTCAATTTAATGAGCATGTGTTAGTTATCGCCCACTGTGGTTGAAACGCCACTGGTACATTGGTAGCACATGGCAGGGATGAGAACCGACTCCTTTGTCCTAAGAAGCCAAAATCGCATCTCCAATCTGTTTCTTCTCTTCTTATTAACTGCTCTGCCCCAGTGGGAGCCTTTTAGGAAGGGAGGGGTTAGGAGAGGAGGCAGAAGGAGTAATCGTCTCAATTAAGCCAGGTAAAAGACCAATAAAGGCTTATCAATTAAGCAGCGGATTCATTATAGTCGCTAGTAAACCTCCGCTTCCGCTGGCAGTCAGCACAAGGGCTGGTTTCCAACACACGGCATCAAGACATTGAGCTCCGCAGGACCAGCTGCAGAACTGTAATAGCCCTTAAAATAATTGCCTTCTTCGCAATCCATCATAAGGGTTTTTTACAGGGTTTCCAGAATGCAACCCGAAGCCCCTGCGCATATGGTTGCAAACTTACGCTTAAAAAAAAAAAATGTTTGGTCAGTGGGCACTGCCAAAGATGAGTCAAAAGTTGGAGCCAGACATAATATTGAATATGATGTATGGACAAGGAGAAGGGGACGACAGAGGATGAGATGGTTGGATAGTGTTCTTGAAACTACCAGCATGAGATTGACCAAACTGCGGGAGGCAGTGGAAGACAGAAGTGCCTGGTGTGCTCTGGTCCTTGGGGTCACGAAGAGTCGGACACGACTAAATGACTAAACAACAAATGATGTATGGTTAAGACTATGGAATTGAAGTTTAACGTTTGCAGCATGTGTTACCTTAAAGGAAAATGTAATGAAAATGATGTACAGATGGTACAGTGGTACCTCAGGTTACATACGCTTCAGGTTACATACGCTTCAGGTTGCAGACTCCGCTAACCCAGAAATATTACCTCGGGTTAAGAACTTTGCTTCAGGATGAGAACAGAAATTGTGCTCCGATGGTGCGGCAGCAGCAGGAGGCCCCATTAGCTAAAGTGATGCTTCAGGTTAAGAACAGTTTCAGGTTAAGAACAGACCTCCAGAACGAATTAAGTTCTTAACCTGAGGTACCACTGTACTTAGCTGGCTAAAATGTATAGGAAGAGTAATAGACTATGTTGGAAATGTAAAGAGAAGGGTGGAGATCTATATCATATGTGGTGGACATGTGACAAGGTAAGATCATTTTAGGAACTGATGTACAATGAATTGAAAAAGATACTCAAATATACCTTTCCCAAAAAGCCAGAAGCCTTTTTGCTGGGCTTGATGGGAGAGGAAATAGCAAAGGCAGATTAAAGACTATTTATGTACACCACAACTGCTGCGAGAACTTTATTAGCCCAAAAGTGGAAGTTTCAGGAATTACCGACGATGGAGGAGTGACAAACAAAGATGATGGACTATGAGGAACTGGCAAAACTGACCTGCAGAGGTCAAAACCAGGACAAACTAAAATTCCAAAAAGACTGGAGTAAATTCATTGACTATATAAATCATAACCGTAGAAGTTTGAAGACACTAGCAGGATTGAAATAAATCCTACGAAGTGGACTTTATAAAATAAGATTAAACGGTGAGATATAGATTTGAAAAGGGAAACTTGTTGGCAGGATGGAGGGAAGTCGTAAGCTCGGCAGAGCAGTAGGGAATGAGATTGGGAGGCATATATTGGAAATTATTGTTTATTGTTTAAAGTGAAAGTTTAATAAAAATTATATTTATAAAAAAAAGTTGGAGCCAAAGGGTGTTTTGGTAGCGCAAGAGCGTCTCGCCCATTTTGATTTTATCATTTCCCCAGTTTTCATTTCAGTTTGCGGCAGCAGTTTGTGAATTTTTAAAAGTCCTTAAAGAAATTTGTCAGGGTATTGCAAATTATTCACACTTTTTTGTGGGCAGCTTTGCCCAATATAATGCAGTCTTTGTGCTGATTTCAATAAAAGGTGCATTTTTGTGCCCACTTTAGTATATGCACATTTCTTGGCTGAAGAACTGCATCTCGAAATTTGGGAAATGTGCAAATTTTGAAGGATTGCCAGGTTTTGGGGCACGCCTTGTTATGGAAAATGCAAAGTTGGTAGATCTGCCTTTAAAGGTGAATTGAACCAAATTTCTCCCACATCCCTCCCCAAGAGGCAGCCTAGTGGGTGAGGATGAGGGATCAATAAGAGCAGAGAACTATTTTCAGTCCAGGACCTACAGTCTTTCTTGGGCAACCTTCCGAGGGCCAGTAGCTGGACAGCACAGTGCTCTGGTTGGCTGTGTGGTTCTGAGGGAGTGTTGCTCTGTATGTTTAATTGACTGTGTCACCACTATGTACAAGGCCTGACAAGCTCTCTGTTCCCATCTCCTCAAGATCGTACACTACTTTTGTGCAGTTTTGCTAAGTAAAGTGTAACCAGCACCTTTCTCTCGGGGCCCTGTCTGCATTGCTTAAGTGACTTTACTTTTTCAAAAAAATCCATGGCTGCCTTAGGAGTCATGCTCCAAACTGGAACCAAACAGGTTTAACTTTTTCGCACCCTTGTACCTGTAGAACGGAAAAAGCTCCCTCAGCTCAATGCCTGATGCAGTAGCCAGGAAACAGTTAGCAGTCTTTAATGAGTGAGATTATAGGCTTATTACAGAGGTGTCGAAAATGGCTTGCATTTGGTGGTTGTGGCAAAAAGTTGAACCAAGGCTAACTTCAAAACTGGGTTGCTGCGGCTGCTGCTGCTCAGGAGAATATTTAGGCCTGTTGGTTTGAAGCGACACAGGATTTGGTCCTCCACGCAGCTGCAGGTCCTGCCTGGTGATGACATTGTGAACAAATGTGTCCAGCTGCTGTCAGTAAAACAGCAGTTGCCTTCCTCCTCAAGGGAGAGGCCTATTTCAGCTGCATGTATAAAGCACCTTCTGTTCGCCACAGTCTAAGAACGCGTGGTGTTACGCTTGGGAGCTTCCAAATGTTAATGATTTCCTCTTCTACGAGGCTGCATGCACACCATTCATTTAAAGCACATGGCTATTGGGAACTGGAGTTTACACCCTCAAATTGTTGTTATTATTACAGTGGTACCTCGGGTTAAGAACTTAATTCGTTCTGGAGGTCCGTTCTTAACCTGAAACTGTTCTTAACCTGAGGTACCACTTTAGCTAATGGGGCCTCCTGCTGCCGCTGCACCGCCACCACACAATTTCTGTTCTCATCCTGAGGTAAAGTTCTTAACCCGAGGTACTATTTCTGGCAGTGGCGTAGCGTGGGTTGTCAGCACCCGGGGCAAGGCAAGTAATTTGCGCCCTCTAACCCGTGGATTTGCGCCCCCTAACCCTAACCCCCAGATGTTGCGCCCGGTGCGGCCGGCCCCCCCTGCACCCCCCACGCTACGCCACTGATTTCTGGGATAGTGGAGTCTGTAACCTGAAGCGACTGTAACCCAAGGTACTATTGTATTACGTATTAAATTTCTATACTGCCCATCATCTGGTATGTAAAAACACTAAAATACATTACATAGTAAAGGTCAAAGGCGGAGCTAGCTGCTCCGGCACCCGGAACGGCGCACATTCTGTGCGCACGGGGGCAGGGCCATGGGGGTGGAGTAAGTGTCCCAGGAGAGTGGGGCAAGCGTCCCAGTGGGCGAGACGCTTATGGGGGGTGGAGTGAGCCCCCCATGGCGGGCTGCTTCCTGGGTGGAGTGGAGGAGTCGCACGGCTTTGCCAGCAGCCTTCCTCCCTTCCCTCTTCCTTTTGACACCTCGTGGGAGGCTCCCCCCCCGGAAGCAGCCTGGGAGCGGGGGGCAGCGGCGCACCGCCTGCCCATGACTCCCAAGCCTCCCCCGAGCTATCAAAATGAAGGGGAAGGGGGGAAGGCCACCGGCAAAGCGGCGCAGCTCCGCCTCTTTCCCCGACAGCTCGGGGTAGGCTTGGGAGTCGCGGGCAGGCGGTGTGCTGAATGTTAACCCCTTAGTGATGACACCCAGGGTGGCCCACCCCCACCGTCCCCCTTTCTCCCCTCCGGTAAAGGTAAAGCACCCCCAGAAGGCCGAGGGAGCCAGCGTTTGTCCACAGACGGCTTTCCAAGTCATGTGGACAGCAGGACTAAATCGCTTCTGGCACAGCAGAACACAGTGACAGAAGCCAGAGCACACAGAAACACTGTTTATTCCCACCGCAGCAGTACCTATTTATCTACTTGCACTGGTGTGCTTTCAAACTGCTAGGTTGGCAGGAGCTGGGACAGAGCAACAGGAGCTCACCCCATTGCAGGGATTCGAACTGCCAACCTTCTGATCGGCAAGCCCAAGAGGCTCTGTGGTTTAGACCACAGCGCCACCTGTGTCCCACATGACATAGTAACAAACAAAAACAATACCCCTCAGTACGCACACACACACAGTTTAAAAGGCCATAGATTGTTTAATTAGCCAAAGGCCTGGGAGACGAGGGTAGAATCTACACACATATAAAAACCATTCTGAAAATGCTTTTTTAAAAAATACAATGAATTTTCCATTAGGCTCACAGTCGCCATCTAGTATCACGTTGTATATTGCACTTAAAACACGTGTGAAACGTTTTATTTGCAGCTGTATTAGGGTGTTTTTGCCTGGCGCCTAAATATATGTAGTGAAGGCACCAGGTAAGCATCCCTGGGGAGAGCATTACACAAACAGGGAGCCACTACAAAAAGGCCTGTTTTCGTGTTGCTGCCCTACAGACCTCTCATGGAGGCGGCACACAAAGAAGGGCCTCAGATGGTGATTTCAGGGTGCGCGTCTGTTCATATGGGGAGAAGGTGGTCCTTGAGGTATTGCGGTCCCAAGTCATTTAAAGCTTTATAGATCAAAACCAACACTTTGAACTGGGTCCAGAAACTAATTGGCAGTCATTACAGTTGGGCCAGGATTGGTGTTATATGCTCAAACCCTCTTGCTCTGGCAGGCAACCTGGCCACTGAATTCTGCACCAGCTGAAGTTTCCGTACCGTCTCCAGAGGCAGCCCCACATATAATGCATTGCAGTAGTCTAACCTAGAAGCTACGAGAGGATAGAGCTGCAATCCCCAGCACCCTCAAACTACAGTTCCCTGGAGGCGATGCTTTCTGCCCAGGCGAGAGGTCATTTGCACACCTGCATTAATGCCCAAAATTTGTTCTCATTTTCGGAGCTGCAATGCCGTTCACATACTTGCTTCCATCCTATGGAACTCCCTGCCACAAGATGTAGTGTTTGTTATTGGCTTCAATGGTTTTGGAACGGAATCATGAAAGTTCATGGTGAAGGGTGTGTTTTATCCCCACATCACCCCTGGCTTGTAAGTTAGGCTGAGAAATAGCAACCAGTTGGCCTAAATCACCTAGTAAGCTTTGTGGCTTTCCTCCCACCACAGAGAGGTGAAAATTTCACTGGGCTCGTGATTGGAGGAAGATTTACACTTCCTTTGACACACACTGCAGCCCTGATCCTGCTTCCCCCAGCCCCAGGACACACACCCTCCCCAGTCGCACCCTCCTTGAGTATTTTTGCCTGGCAGTAAAGTTTCCTAGAATTCTGATGACAGTTCTTGCTTACCTGGATGGAACACAGGGAGACAGGTGTGTGCAAAAATAAAATTTATACCCATTGCTCCACCCACAGTTTCTTCAGGCCCTGCCCAGCACTAGCGTGTGGCCCCCATAAGGTTTCTCAGAAGTGAATGCGGCCCTCAAATCCCTGATTTAATGTCATGCCCAGTTTACCTTTGAGACAACTTTTTTTGTTAATCCAAAAGAAGACATGTGATGTTTTGTTCTAGTACAAAAGAACAACAAATGGTGCGTTTACTAATCACATTCCATGCAACGCGACACAGACAAGACGTGCATTAAAAACAACAGAGCCACTTCCACTCGCGACCTTCTTTTCTAATTAAGGATTTAGTTTAAGACATTCAGCTTCCATAATGGCGCTCTTGAAAGCGGGATCTTGTTAGCAAAGTTCCCTTAGCAGCCACAGAAGAGGCAAACTGTCTGAGCAAATCGAACAGCACCTGGCTCTCTGTGGATTCAAATCAGATTAATAATATCCTTGTTCCCCATGAGTTAGCATTGCTTGGCTTCATGGTTCTCTTCCCCATACCGGACGCAATCAGAAAGTAAATTAAGGCACTTACAGTGAACCAAAACTTCCCGTGTTTCCATGGAAATGTTCCTAAGGCTCAGCTCTAAGTTAACCGGGCTGCTAAATACAAATCCCTTTGTTGCCAGCGAGTCCTTTTCCAGTGCAACCCCCACTCCCCCAGGGGCTGCCTCCTGTGTTTGCACCAACATGCTCAGTAACCTTCCACCCTGCAGAATGTGTCTTCATGACAGCTGATGTCCAGTTTAGATAGATGATAGATAGATAGATAGATAGATAGATAGATAGATAGATAGATAGATAGATGATAGATAGATAGACAGACAGACAGATGGTAGGTAGATAGATAGATGATATAGATAGATAGATAGATAGATGATAGATAGATAGATAGATAGATAGATAGATAGATAGATAGATAGATGATAGATAGATGATAGATAGATAGATGATAGATAGATAGATGACAGATAGATAGATAGATAGATAGATAGATAGATAGATAGATAGATAGATAGATATGATAGATTAGATAGATGATAGATGATAGAGATAGATAGATAGATAGATAGATAGATAGATAGATAGATAGATAGATGATAGATAGGTAGATAGATAGATAGATGATAGATAGATGATAGATGATAGATAGATGATAGATAGATGATTGATTGATTGATTGATTGATTGATTGATAGATAGATGATAGATAGATAGATGATAGATAGATAGATGATGATGATAGATAGATAGATAGATAGATAGATAGATAGATAGATAGATGATAGATAGATAGATAGATGATAGATAGATAGATGATAGATAGATAGATAGATGATAGATAGATAGATAGATAGATAGATAGATAGATAGATAGATAGATTCAAGAAAATAATATAGCAGAACTGTGGTTCCCAAACTTGTTCTTCCCCACAGAGCACTTGAAAATTGCTGGTCGTTCCCCCACCCCCGCCCGTTGCAGGAACTGTAACGTGCTGTGCTAGGTTGCTGAATGGGTTTGTTACGGAAGAGCACCAAATCAGCTTTAATTAGGCAGCCAGGTAAATGTGATGGAATCCCACCCAAACAAAGCTGCACCCTGGAAGCACCTGATGTTATGCACGGACCCAGTGTCTGAGTGGTGAGAGGTTTCAGGGGCCCTAGCAGGTATCTTGGGTTGGGCTTCCTTGGAATGAAGGTCACAACTCACAGGAATCTTCTGGCAGCAGAAGGACCTGTAGCTCAGTGGTAGAGCACCTGCTTTGTATGCAGAAGGTCCCAGGTTTGAGACCCAGCATCACTGAGCTGTTGCCAGTCAGTGTAGACAACCCTGAGCTACATGGACCAATGGTCTGACTCAGTATCAGGCAGCTTCCGGGGGCATTTCTCTGCCATAAGGTACCAGGGGTGGGGAGCCTCCAACCTGCAGGGAAAACATGACTTGGCAGGGGATTCCCCAATGGGAGCCTTATAGTGCATTGGGAAGAGAAAGCAGGCTTTGACTCTCCCTCCCAGATGAGGCCTGTCGGATTGGATGGAAGGGAGGTAGGTGGAGCCAGAGCCAATGGTAGACAGAGCCAACTTATGGAGTCATAGAATCGGAAGGAACCCAAGATACATCTACTCCAACCCCCTGCAATGCAGGAATCTCAGCTAACGCATCCAGGACCGATGGCCATCCAACCATTGCTTAGATACCTCCAAGGAAGGAGAGTCCACCACTTCCCGAGGGAGACTATTTTCCACTGCCAAACAGCTTCAGAAAGTCCTTCTTGATGTTGAGTTGTAATCTCCTCTCTTGGAATGTGAATCCATTGGTTCGGGTCCTACCTTCCGGAGCAGGAGAAACCAAGCTCATATGATTCTGGTCTGGTTCCTAGCCTTCTCCTTGCTGAGTTCTACATGGGCAGCACTGAGAGTAAGGAGGAAACTGACAGGCAGCACCACTTCCTAACTGCTTGTAATTAAGAAGGTTGGAGGGGCTGGCTGAAGGTGGGCTGAGGTTGTTGATGTTAGGATATAGTTCCATTCCTTCAGAACAGGCGTGTGGGGTTGTTGTATGTCACATATCTGTTTACTTCCAGCGCAGTCTGCTGGGAACTTCTGTTGTATATAGCGTTTGACTATGCTGTTTGCTTGGACACAAAGGGAAGCAGACATGTTTTTCCTTGGTCCTGATGCTGAATAAATGCTTGTAAATATGCTTACATATGCCTCTGTCCGGGACGCGGGTGGTGTTGTGGGTTAAACCACAGAGCCTAGGACTTGCTGATCAGAAGGTCGGCAGTTCAAATCCCCACGACAGGGTGAGCTCCCGTTCCTTGGTCCCTGCTCCTGCCAACCTAGCAGTTCAAAAGCACGTCAAAGTGCAAGTAGATAAATAGGAACCACTCCGGCGGGAAAGTAAACAGCGTTTCCGTGCACTGCTCTGGTTTGCCAGAAGCGGCTTAGTCATGCTGGCCACATGACCAGGAAACTGTACGCCGGCTCCCTCAGCCAATAAAGCGAGATGAGCGTCGCAACCCCAGAGTCAGTCATGACTGGACCTAATGGTCAGGGGTCCCTTTACCTTATGCCTCTGTCTGCTACATCTGTTTCAAAGAGTTCTTAACTCTGCTAGCTTGCGTTCTCAGTCTCTAAAGGTCTCTGAGGCTTGAGTCACAGTTCTGATGCTGTTCTGAGAACTGGAGTTCGCCCGGCTGCTGGCCGCTGGGCTGGAGCCAGGTGGGGGCCTGCCAGTTGCCCCCATCTCCCCGGACACATCCCAACAGTTGGGACAGCGCCCCTTTCACCCTGACAGATGAACCTCCGCTCACCTTTTCGAGGTGTCTGGAGGCAAGTGCCCAGTGCTGATATTTAAAATCCAGTTCTAACCTTCCCTGTTAGTTGACTTCGTGTTGCTTTGGGGCAGAAGAAGAAGAAAAGAGAGAAGGAGGCGGTCGGAAGGCTACTGAAGGTATTTTGATATTGCTAAAGGGAAACGTCAAATGCCTTCGCAGCTGCCAGGTCAGCCGTTTACCAATGTGGATTTACAAATATTATTTTTCATTCCAGTTTATCCCGCATTGCAAGGCAGCAGACAGCTGGCGACTCCAGGCTGGGGGCCAGATCCCTTTTACATGACTCCTGGGGGTGTTCCGCATGGCGTGCTCCTGTTACAAGGCCAGGCTGTGCTTGCTCTCAGAGGAAGGGCCCACGCTCTGAAGAGTCTGCAAATGATGCACAAGGCAGTATATGCATGCAACTTGAAAAGAAGAAAATCACCTAGGTCTGCTCATTTTCCATCACTGACTGTGCCCCTACTTGCCATGGGGAAAAGGAGCGAAGATCTATGCAGGACTTGCTGACAACAACCGCAGCCACTGAACGTTCTGCCCAGTGCACTACCTTGCTGTCAAGGTTTTCCCAACTTGGCATGAACAGCTGTTGGTTCAGCTTGCTTTTTAATGCGAATCTATCTAATTTGCGCTTCCCCAAACAATATGCTAGCTGAAACACAGATACCCATTGAATCACAGAACCACAGAATTGTAGCGTTGGAAGGGACCACAAATGTCATCTAGTCCAGCCCCCTGAAATGCAGGAATCTTTCGCCCAACATGGGGCTCGAACCCACAACCCTGAGATAAAGAGTTTCATGTACAGTCATACCTCGGGTTACAGACGCTTCGGGTTGCATTTTTTCGGGTTATGGTCAGCAGTTCGAATCCTTGCGACGGGGTGAGCTCCCGTTGCTCGGTCCCTGCTCCTGCCAACCTAGCAGTTCGAAAGCACGTGAAAGTGCAAGTAGATAAATAGGTACCACTCCGGCGGGAAGGTAAACGGCATTTCCATGCGCTGCTCTGGTTCGCCAGAAGCGGCTTAGTCATGATGGCCACATGACCCGGAAGCTGTACGCCGGCTCCCTCAGCCAATAAAGTGAGATGAGCGCCACAACCCCAGAGTTGTCTGTGACTGGACCTTTACCTTTACTAAGGTGCTACTGAATGTGACATAGTCATGCATCCCTGACCTCTCTAGGACCAAATGAGATGTGATGATGGCAAGGTGTTTCAGCTGCAGATAACAAAGCATTGGCAAGACCTCTGCTCCATTTGGGCCAAATAAATACTTGGTAGATCACTGTTGCAGCAGGAATTTTAGCCAGGCTTACCAGCCACCATAGAGAAACAAAAGGCTGCTCCAGAAGAAGAAGAAGAGGAGTTTGGATTTGATATCCCGCCTTTCACTCCCTTTAAGGAGTCTCAAAGCGGCTAACATTCTCCTTTCCCTTCCTCCCCCACAACAAACACTCTGTGAGGTGAGTGGGGCTGAGAGACTTCAGAGAAGTGTGACTGGCCCAAGGTCACCCAGCAGCTGCATGTGGAGGAGCGGGGAAGCGAACCCGGTTCACCAGATTACGAGACTACCGCTCTCAACCACTACAGCACACTGGCTCTCCAAACTTCCTGCTGTTGTTTTTTTAACATGTTTGACAGTATGAAAAATGTATTTCCCCTCCCCCTTCCTTTTTTCTTCTTCTTGCAGTCCTTGAAAAAAAAACAACCCACAATTATCTTCTTCATTTAAACTGCTCTCACTTGACCTCTCTGTCAGTCAGGAGATTCCTGAGGAAAACACTGCTCTCAATTAACTTTGCTTGGCCTTGGTGACATCATCATGAAAACCGCCTGATTGGCTATGTAATGTCATGACAGCACCCCATTCATTGTGAGATCCCTGATTGGTTGAGATCACATATGTGATTAATAAGGAAAGGAAGAAGACGCAGCAGCCAAGGGTGAAATGGAACTGAACAGGGTCGGGGAAATAGGTGAGAATTTGCACAAGCTAAGCATTTTTGGAAGACATTTCCACTCAGTGTAATAGCTAGTTTTGGCACACATCCCCACCCCAGAAGCAGAGAGTTATTTGATTCAAAGACCCACACACAAAAAAGTGCTTTTATTGCATGAGGGAAGTAGATATATAAGGAATGTTTGGCAATGCAGCGTACTTGACACAATCATCACCTCGCAGAGGAGGAAAATGAAAGCAAGCCGTCTGGAAACTGAACTGGCAGTTTTGGAGAACCTGGGTCATGAGTCAAAGCACAAGAGCTACATAGCACTTGCTTGGATTAATCATGATTTAATTTGCACAAGCTTGATTAATCTTTCATTTATGCAAGAGCTGGAGATGAGACTGAATTGTTAGCAGCTAGGAGATGAAGGGAAATGAGCAGAACGGCCAGGAGTGCCGATTAAATGCTGGAAGGCAAGGTACAGAACACCTCTGAGAGCCAGCAGCTCATAACCTGAGAGGCGTGTCCCAAGATCCCATTTGACGTCACCCTGGAATTGTCATTTTAGCAGATGAGCAAAGCAGCATGGAAGCCGGTCTCCAATTACACGCTGCTCAAATAATTCAGAAGAAGAACGTCGTAAGAGAAGTGCTGCTTGATCAGATGAAAAATCCATTTAGTCCAGCATTCGAACAAGGCTGAGAACCAGAATGGGCCAGTATTTGGATCCAGCAAGGCTCTTCCTTGTTTGAGAATTGTTAACTGCTAGGTTTACAACTTGTCAGAGACTGACAAGTGTGCCCCCAGGGGAAGTAGGGCTGGGGTCTGACTCGGGACAGGGGGGCAGTGGTCTGTGGGGACCTGTACCAGCCAGGAGGCAAGAGTCAGAGGCAGGAGATGCTTCAGAGCTGGAGGAAGAGGGAGAAGAGGCAGGACATGTTGGAAAACGCCCTGGGGTGCCACTTCTGCAACCCCCGAACGCCAAGCATCCTCTGGTATGCGCAGCTCTGGAAAAGGCATTTCCCTTCTTCTTCAGCGTGCTTCTGCGACATATATCAAATAATAAGGTAAAGGTAAAGGGACCCCTGACCGTTAGGTCCAGTCACAGACGACTCTGGGGTTGCAGTGCTCATCTCATTTTACTGGCCGAGGGAGCCAGCGTACAGCCTCCGGGTCATGTGGCCAGCATGACTAAGCCGCTTCTGGCAAACCAGAGCAGCACACAGAAACGCTGTTTACCTTCCCGCCAGAGAAGGTACCTATTTACCTATTTACCTATTTATCTACTTGCACTTTGACGTGCTTTCGAACTGCTAGGTTGGCAGGAGCAGGGACTGAGCAACGGGAGCTCACCCTGTCACGGGGATTTGAACTGCCGACCTTCTGAACGGCAAGTCCTAGGCTCAGTGGTTTAACCCACAGCGCCACCCGTCTCCCTCAGTAGCACCTTAAAAAGGTAAAGGTACCCCTGCCCGTACGGGCCAGTCTTGTCAGACTCTAGGGTTGTGCACTCATCTCACTTAAGAGGCTGGGAGCCAGCGCTGTCCGCAGACACTTCCGGGTCACGTGGCCAGTGTGACGAAGCTGCTCTGGTGAGCCAGCACTAGCACAGCGCACAGAGTGGTACCTATTTATCTACTTGCACTTTGATGTGCTTTCAAACTGCTAGGTGGGCAGGAGCAGGGACCAAGCAATGGGAGCTCACCCCATCGTGGTGATTTGAACCACCGACCTTCTGATCAGCAAGCCCTAGGCTCTGTGGTTTAACCCACAGTGCCACCAGCGTCCCAAATCAAATAATATATGCACACTAATCTTCTTATGGGACACTAATCTTATGGGACACAGGTGGCGCTGTGGGTTAAAGCCTCAGCGCCTAGGACTTGCTGATCGAAAGGTCGGCGGTTCGAATCCCTGCTGCGGGGTGCGCTCCCGCTGCTCGGTCCCAGCGCCTGCCAACCTAGCAGTTCGAAAGCACCTCCGGGTGCAAGTAGATAAATAGGGACCGCTTACCAGCGGGAAGGTAAACGGCGTTTCCGTGTGCAGCTCTGGCTCGCCAGAGCAGCGATGTCACACTGGCCATGTGACACGGAAGTGTCTCCGGACAGCGCTGGCCCCTGGCCTCTTAAGTGAGATGGGCGCACAACCCCAGAGTCTGTCAAGACTGGCCCGTACGGGCAGGGGTACCTTTACCTTTACCTAATCTTCTAGCATAACACAGCAAGAAGCGTGAGACATCGTAGAGCTAATCTTCGTATTTATTTACACACTAGGTGCAGACAAAGGAATCATGGCGCCCTCTCTCTCCAGCTCCGAGAGAAGAAACAGGAACAAGTAAAAGCAAAAGTACAGTACAATAGTACATACAGCGGAAGAGATAAGACTGTCGTCTGTTCCCACACTCTGCCCAGACAGGTGTGTGATTTATACCAATCTCATCTGCAGCATCAGGGGCATGAAATACTAACAGGTCAGGCAAGTGAAGAGGGCTGGATGCTTCCCCACCCTCTTCTGCACCACGGTCTCCCAGAACCAGGAGGGGGTGGAAAAGGGATGAGCAGAGGAAGTTTCCAAGCAGGCGTAGTCTCTGGCTGCAGGCAGGCAGCATGTCAGGAGAAGGTACATAAACTGGTAAAGGGGGAGTGGTCCCCAATTTCTGCATCTGCTCCATAGAGCATGAACCTGGGAATAGAAGCCAGATACTAGATTGGTGTGTGTAGGTCTCCAGAACTGTAGAAGCGTAGAAGCAACTATAAGTGTTATATTTGACAATAAAGTTGCGTGTCAAGTCCCCGAAGCCCCCCCCCCCCGTTGAGAAATAACACACACAAGGACATGGATATTAGGTTAATGTTACTAGGCAAATTTTGACCACAACTTTATTGATTACAGAATGTGAGTGGTATTGGCTTAGGCATTGAATGGACCCGACTATATCTGACTCCTGCCCAATATGCAGGAAGTCTGGTAAGGGTAAACCACCGGAAGGGGGAGCCCTGTCGATGCAGACCAACTTGAGCTCCCCCTGGTGCTCCTGTTGGGGTCATGTCAAGGCCCTAGCCCCTGCCCTGGGCTTCGGACAAGACCAACACCCCCGGATTCCTTTAAGCTTGATGGGGCAGGTGATGGTCACACCTCCCCTCCCCCATCACAAGGTCAAACAATGCCTAACCGCAACCCTAACAATGTTGTGACGATTGCTACGAGGTGGGCAAAAACCACATGGCCAGTGCCAATTTGCCAAGTGGAAAAATTCCTACCAGGCCTCTCAATGGCGACCAACTGAGGTCCATAGCAAGGCCAGTGCCTAAAACCTGCAAAACAGGGAGGGAGGGCAGGTGATTGAGGAAGTGACCCAAAAAGGAAGCCCTCCGGCTCGCGCCTCTATTTAATTGATCCCGGCCATGCCCGCCCCGCCCCCCCAGCCAGCGCATTGACTGGCCGGACTCTGACATGGCCAGGATTCCCCAGGCAATGGGGGACTAAATCCCCCCACCCCGGAGGGGAGTGGATGGCCACACAGTCCACCGCAACTCCTCCCCACTGGGAAGTAGAGTGGATTTATTGCTTCCACACCCTGCATTGGGGCTTCCTGGAGGCATTTGATTGGCGAAAGTAAAAAATGGGATGCCGGACTAAATCGGCTATTCATCTGAATAAGCAGAGGGTCTGTTTACATTCTTACTGAAGATGACAATGATATAACAGAAATATGTGTGTACGTTATTTATTTGCTTGCATTTATATATACCATCTTCCATCATGGTTTCCAGGTGGTCTCCCATCTGAATAAGGACGACTTTAGCAAAGCGGTAACATCATATGCCTTCAAAGCATACCCCAGATCTACACTTTATAACAGGGAACCTGCAGCCCTCCAGATGTTGCTGGATGTTAACTGAGAATTCAACAACAGACTGAAGACTCCATCAACCCAATGACAGCTAGTGGGCCACAAATCTCCCATGCCTACTCCATAATGTCTGAGGAAGCAGTTAATACAAGCTGAACCAGTAGGCTGATTCAGATGGAGGCAGTTATTCAATATCATCTGTCTCTGTTAGTGGTATATATAGTTCACTCAACAAGCTTCTCTGGCTTCCTGAATTTCCTTCCCAGAAGAGGAGGAGATGGGGTTTTTGAGAGAATGGAAAGAAAAGGTGGGGGGTGACAAGGAAGTGTCTTATAAGTTCCCTCTGCTAACAATAGCAGAAAATCTGGAGAGAAAAGTTCTAAAGCACAAAGAGTACCTAGGAAATGAAGATGCATGGAACAGGGCAGTTAACTAGGTCACTAAAAAAAACCCCGAACAATAGAAATTGTTGTGCTGACTATAATTCTTACACTTGCCGCTTTGAACGCAGGTCTGTCACACTAAATACCTTGAAAACAGCATCGTCTGGCTGTGCTTTTTGCTTGCTGCTTAGTAAATTACTCCCTGTGCTATTCCATAGGACAAAGACACGTCCTATGGAATAGAACAGGGAGTAATTTACTAAGCAGCAAGCAAAAAGCACAGTCAGATGAATTTGCCCATCGACTGCACACAATTTATGACCTGGGCTCAAGTTCATGAAAGCTTACGCCATCATAAATTTAGGGTGCCACAAGACTTTTTCTTGAACAGGGGAATCTATTGTTAGCATGCTCAACATCTACAGTATCTCCTAGATGGTGTCATGGACCGGTTGGGTGCAGACGAAGGGTTGGAGGCAACAGCTAGGGAACCCGCAAGGGAAGAAGGCTCAAAGCCCCAGGACTGGTGATGAGACATGATGAGTGGTCAGAGAGAGAAGAGGGAAGGGGAAGAGATAGTTGGGCTTGCTGGGAAGGGAGAGTCTATGGCAGAGAAACGTTCAGAAGCAGGATGAGGGAGGCCAAGAGGCAGAGCTGAGTCAGGCTGGTGTAGAGTCACTGGTGTCTTACCCTCCTGCTGCAACAAGCTACCCCCTCCCTTGTCTCCTAGTACCAGAAAAGGCATGAAGAGGGCAGAGGAGAGGTTGGCTTCATACAGGCGCAGTCTCTGATTGCTTGGGGAAAGCCCTGGAGAGATGGGAACTTAGACAACTGTGGGAAGACGGGAACTTTCAATCTTGGCAACTGATTCGTGGGGCAAGACCTACGGAGGATAAGCTGCTGTGCTCATCAGGCCTGATATTCATCCAAGCCTGTGCAGATAGTGTTCTTGCTAATAAAGAGTTAACTCCAACTTCCGCAGTGTGATTTACTGCTGGCTCGCTCCTGTCCGGGGGCAGAGTCTGACCTTAGGGCCACCAGTCGCCAATCCCAGCTATATCTGATGCTGGTGGGCCCATGCAATTCCTTCGTAGCATGGAAAGATTTCTCAAAAGTGCCCGTCATCTGGGAATACGCCGGCCACAGCCGAACTACGCTTTTCATAAAATAACATGGTCTTGAATATTCTCTGTATTATCTGCCATCCCAATCATCCTTTTCCCCCCTCCTTCCCCGCAGACTACCAGAAGAAACATCTGTGATGCAAGGAAATAACATGTCAAAATAGAAAATGTTGAAGGGCGGAAGGAAGGAAAGAGATCCCAGCAGATGATGCGCTTGGTAAAGTTATGCGATTTGTATTGAATCTGTGGGAGGAACAAGCCCAGAGGAATCGTGGCAGAACTTTATCTGGAAAGTGAGGAATGGGGCAAGAGTTGGAAGGAGACAGAGAAGTTTGGTGTTTCTTTTCTAAAGCAAGAAACGTTATACTTTTGGGAGAGTGGCATAGCTCAGTAGTAGAGCATCTGCTTTGTGTGCTAAAGGTCCCAAGCCCAGTTCTCAGCATCTCCTAGTAAGACTGGGAGAGACTCCTGTCTGGAGAGCCACTGCCAGTCAAAGGAGACAGCGTTGAGTTAGCTGGACCAGTGGCAGATTCCTATCTCTGGTGGGAGATAGAAGAGGAGCTCAATGCACAAATCATTTGTGAGTCCAGGCGCAGTAAGCCTGGGGTTGAGGATAGAGGCACAGAAAGCAATGAATGGCATAACAACTTTGTGGGATCGAAATGGCCACAACTTTAGGGATACGTAAGGCGGTTTCAGCTTAGGTGTTGGGTTTGTGCCCTGGAACAGCCAACCTGGTTGCCGGCTGATAACTCCATCAGGGTCAGTCTTGGGTTAAGGATCCCCATTTGACGCCCATAAAAATAGGGGTGACTCCTCCAAGATGCCAACTGAGGCCCTAGCCCCCACCTGGGCATACGGACAGAATCCTTCCCCTTGGGACCCTTTTGCTGTGCCACCCACAGCCTCTTTGAGCATAAGCAAACACAAAGGCTATTTTCCCCGTCAGAATCTGCTCTGCCTCTTTCTCCAACTCTTGAATTTACCTCCAAAGGAGCCCATTTTCTGATAGCCATTTGTCCTTATTATAAGGTCAAAATGGCCAGATCCTTAAAACGGCAAAGAGGATTTTATACACTAGGCTTAAAAGGTAAAGGTAAAGGTAAAGGGACCCCGACCATTAGGTCCAGTTGTGACCGACTCTGGGGTTGCGGCGCTCATCTCGCTTTATTGGCTGAGGGAGCCGGGCTGCCGTACAGCTTCCGGGTCATGTGGCCAGCATGACTAAGCCGCTTCTGGCGAACCAGAGCAGTGCATGGAAACGCCATTTACCTTCCCACTGGAGTGGTACTTATTTATCTACTTGCACTTTGACATGCTTTTGAACTGCTAGGTTGGCAGGAGCAGGGACTGAGCCACGGGAGCTCACCCCTTCACGGGGATTCAAACCGCCGACCTTCTGATCAGCAAGTCCTAGGCTCTGTGGTTTAACCCACAGCACCACCCACGTCCCTATACACTAGGCTTAGGATGTCCCTATTTTCATCAGAGAAATGTTGGAGGGGTATGGAGTTAGGCTTCCCCCAGAGCCAAGAAGATAAGTAACTATACAACCTTTAGAAGACATCTAAAGGCAGCCCTGTATAGGGAAGTTTTTTAATGTTCGTTATCTTTAGTAGAATGGCACCCTGAGCGAAGCCAAAATTCGCACCACCTTAAAGACAAGCGAAGGGGAGGTGATGGAAGGGAGGCTCAGAGTCTTCATAGATGCCAGGGCAAGATGCTGGCATTGACGACCCCTGCTGTAGATGATAGAATCTGCTTGTGCCGCTCAGAAGCCAATATCACACAGAGTACTATAAAATCGCCCCCAAGAGAAATTGTTTGCTGGAGCAGCTGGAAAATGTTTACCACAAAGGAGGCGGGGGGTGGGAAGAGAAAACACTGAAGTTTCAGATTAGCTCGAACTTATTAATAAAGTTGTCCATCTGCTGCTTACACATGCCAGTTTGTAAACAAGCCCATCTTTTTTTTTAAAAAAAAAGGATGCTCATCCGTGTTTGATCATTTGTGTGCTGTTGCAAGTGCAGCTGCAACCTCTTGGCCAACTGGATGACAGCTGCCTGTCATTCTTTATTTTCAAAGCCTGAAAAATGAAAAGGATCCTTTTGATTAGGCCTAATTCTTTTGCCGTTTCTCCTTTGCTCTAAAAATAATAATAATAATAATAATAAACTTGCACATTTTCAGAGCATATGTTTATACGCACTTATAAGTATTTGCTTCATTATTTTACCTCACAACTTCTCTCTCAACTCCCCCTCCCCCATATGTTCTTTGTGGCAAGAGGTTAATCACTATATTTTCCATCTTTGGGAATTATATTTTCAAAAACTTCAGCTGCCTCATTCTATGCAATCCTCCAGCTTTCCTGCTAATGTCTGAAAAACATTTTCACACTTGATATTGAGGGAAAGCAACAGAAGAGGCTAAAAGCTGCGTCCCAGGAGGCTGGGCTGGTTCCAAATTGCTACAGCAAGAAAAACACTCTTGTGCCCATGCACACACTCCGTGCCACATAAGGTTACACAGATTTTAATGAGGCTCCAGGTGGAAGGAGCAACGCACACAGTAATAAAGGCATGTAATATTGATCTGCTCAGAAACCCAGGTTGCTCCCTGGTTAGATTCAATAGCATAACCGATTCTCACAGGAGCTCTGCGAAAGCTTTAAATTAAAATACTGAAAGCAGGTGACAGTGTAAACACTCAGGATAGCTTGTTCACTCCGAGGCAGGGTTGCGCCATGGAATCAAAACAAGCCATTAACACCCAAAAAATGCAAATATTAGAACTGTTTTGAATAAGAGAGAGAGAGGCATTGTTTTTAAATGTTCATATTGTTTTCATTAGGGCTCAGCTACAGATCTCATGAGGGGGACACAGGTGGCGCTGTGGGTTAAAGCCTCAGCGCCTAGGACTTGCTGATCGAAAGGTCGGCGGTTCGAATCCCTGCTGCGGGGTGCGCTCCCGCTGCTCGGTCCCAGCGCCTGCCAACCTAGCAGTTCGAAAGCACCTCCGGGTGCAAGTAGATAAATAGGGACCGCTTACCAGCGGGAAGGTAAACGGCGTTTCCGTGTGCAGCTCTGGCTCGCCAGAGCAGCGATGTCACACTGGCCATGTGACCCGGAAGTGTCTTCGGACAGCGCTGGCCCCTGGCCTCTTAAGTGAGATGGGCGCACAACCCCAGAGTCTGTCAAGACTGGCCCATACGGGCAGGGGTACCTTTACCTTTACCTTTACAGATCTCATGGACGTGGGTGGTACTGTGGGTTAAACCACAGAGCCTAGGACTTGCCGATGGGAAGGTCGGCAGTTCGAATCCCCACAACAGGAAGAGCTCTCGTTGCTCAGTCCCTGCTCCTGCCAACCTAGCAGTTCGAAAGAATGTCAAAGTGCAAGTAGATAGATAGGTACCACTCCAGTGGGAGGGTAAACGGTGTTTCCGTGCGCTGCTCTGGTTCGCCAGAAGCGGCTTAGTCATGCTGGCCACATGACCCGGAAGCTGTACGCCGGCTCCCTCGGCCAATAAAGCGAGATGAGCACCACAACCCCAGAGTCAGTCATGACTGGACCTAACGGTCAGGGGCCCCTTTACCTTTACAGATCTCATACCCCACAAGTGTCCTGAAAAAAAATGGGACATCCCTTTTTTTATTGCAAGCAAACAGCGAGCATTTGGGTTTCATGATCTTGCACGGTCTAGCGGTGCAATTACCCCCCACTTTTTTCAGGGCCACGATCTCGCACAGAGCCCCGAAATGTGTGTTTTTGGGCACCGTGCCTGAAAAAAGTGTGGTGGGGGGACGACTGTAAGAAACCCGCTGTATAAAAACATACACAAATAGGGGGGAAAAAACAAGGGTTCAGGCCAGCATACAAAGACACAAAATGCAGGCAAGCAATGTATTTGTCACAATGTACCCACTATTACAAGACACACAGTGCATACATGCGGTGCTCCAGAATCATCAAAATAAGTACAGTATTACAATTAACGATATGTGTTCATTATCTCTGACGCGAGGAAATTCTTGGATGCGGTGGAGCAGCTGTAGCAAACAGGACTGGAGCTTGGTGATCCCAGCTTTGAAGAGAAAACTCCTCCTTCAGCCTGTGAAGTTAACAAGTTCCTACATTGGGTGCAAGTTGAGGCTGCATGCCGGCAAATGAGGGATACAGCTGCTCCACCTCTTCCAAGAATTTTCTGGCATTTTTCCTGTGTATAGATCTAGCCCTTGTCGAGGGCAATCGAACAAGTGAATTGCACCCTTCTTATCTGTACCTCCTGACCTTGCACAGTGGCCATGTGTCCTATTTTACTGAGGACCAGCAGTGGAGGAAGCTGCTTGGGCGTCTGGGGCATGGCAAGCCGCCCATAGGGGCAGGGCGCACCGCGGCGCCTCCGGAGTCTGCCTGCCTCCTCCCACTCAGCCGCCCTACAGCTGGGAGGCAGCAGGCAAACTGTTTGGGCAGTGCAGAGCCTGCGTGTGCCCAAGCCACCGCGTCACTCCCAGGAGAGATGCATGGCTCGGGTGCTCTGCAGGCCCCGTGGTGAGTGCTGCCCGGCATTTTGTCACCTCCCTCAGTGGTGACACCCGGGGGGGCCCGCACTCACTGCACCCCTCTTCCTCCGCCCCTGCTGAGGACAGTCCTCTATTTATTTATTTTTCATTTAAATTTTATTAACATATAAAACACATACATACACATTTACACAATACACACAACACAACACCTTATTTTCATAACATAAAACATACCTAGATTACTCTATATAATACCTACCTATACTGTACATATCAACATACCTACCCCACACGGACACCCACCAAGTGACTTGACTTCCAGCCGTTCTTGTTACACTACTTTATTTTTCCAACTAGCTTAAACGCATTTCATTATTTCTGTAATCTCTTCTTCTATCTTGACTTTACTCTCCTTTCACTCTAATCATTTTCTGGTTTCACTCAATATCTGTCAGAAATTCTACTTTTTCCACATAAATTTTGATGTATTCCTTAAAGATAGCCCACTCCTTATTCACTTTTTGTACCATACCTCCTCTTATCCTCCCTGTTAGTTCGGCAATATGGAAGTATCCCATCTTTTTAGATAACCAGTCTGTTTTAGTTGGGACGCTGCTGCTTTTCCAATTTTTGGCAATCAATAACCTTGCCACCGTAGTTGCATACAGTCTGACTGTTCTTTTTATTTCCTCTGGCATGATACCTAGGAGAAAGGATTCTGGGGTTTTTTCCAATGAAAATCTAAACATCTTTTTCAATTCATTATAGATATTTTCCCAGAATCCCACTAGCTCTTTGCACTCCCACCACATATGTAGAAAGATTCCTGCCCCTGTTAGGACCTGGGCCACAGACTGAGGAGGCACCCTGGTTGCTGCCTTCCTTTACTAGTGTGAGATGCATTGCATTGCTGTTCAAGCTGCAGCAATCATTTCTAAATGTGCATCTATGCACGTAAGTTAGCATTTGCGAATTCTGGGCCAATCTGTGTCCTTTCCCCCCCCCTCTCTTTTGGTTGTGAGTTTCCACTTCCAGAGCAATGCAAAATGGTCAGTCTCCTCTTCCTGCCCTCATGCCGTTTGTCTCTCTCCAGTCCTAAATACGCCACCCACTTCCCTGGGCCGCCTTTCATTTAAGGCCATGGGCTTCTTCTCTGTAAAATCTGATCAGGCAAGATAGACAATGGTAGCAGGACACCCTGTACCTGCATTGCTGCACTGTGACATCAGGGCAGCTCAACCAATCACTGTCAGATCCCCTTGTGCATTACAGTAGAGATTATGCTATCATACACATAATCACCTTGTCTCTCATCTTTCGCTGTGCTAAAGGAGCAAACGTTCCCAGCCAAAAATATAGTCCAGTTCCAAGATGTGCTGCTGATTTATATCTTGGGATGAAACATGCATTTTGCTATCTGCAGCAAGAGATTAATAATAATGCTTATGAAATAGTGGCACAGAGATTGTGAAATAAGTGCTTTGCCAGGACAGTCTATTATATCACTGCAAAGTGATCTGATTTCAAGCCCTTAATGTGTGTGTGTGTGTTTATTTGGGAGACTTCAGAGGAATATATATTGCATTGTGGCATCATTAGAATCTTACTTGTAAAGAAATACAAGCCTAGCAAACTCCAGGTTTACTAAAGTTTCAACCTGGCTGGCATCCATCATGGGGGGGGGGAATAGATGTGTGTGCTCTATAGCAAGCTCACCAGGCTAAACAATGGCTGGCCACTAAAATAGAGACATCACCTTGCCAACAAAGGTCCGTTTAGTTAAAGCTATGGTTTTCCCAGTAGTGATGTATGGAAGTGAAAGCTGGACCATAAAGAAGGCTGATCGCCAAAGAATTGATGCTTTTGAATTATGGTGCTGGAGGAGACTCTTGAGAGTCCCGTGGACTGCAAGAAGATCAAACCTATCCATTCTTAAAGAAATCAGCCCTTAGTGCTCACTGGAAGGACAGATCCTGAAGCTGAGGCTCCAATACTTTGGCCACCTCATGAGAAGAGAAGACTCCCTGGAAAAGGCCCTGATGTTGGGAAAGATGGAGGGCACAAGGAGAAGGGGACGACAGAGGACGAGATGGTTGGAGAGTGTTCTTGAAGCTACCAGCATGAGTTTGACCAAACTGTGGGAGGCAGTGGAAGACAGGAGTGCCTGGCATGCTCTGGTCCATGGGGT
This sequence comes from Podarcis melisellensis, assembly GCF_964234715.1. Lineage (NCBI taxonomy): Eukaryota > Metazoa > Chordata > Lepidosauria > Squamata > Lacertidae > Podarcis > Podarcis melisellensis. Next base: position 91,789,764 of record NC_138531.1, on the reverse strand, counting down.
CACAAAGAGTCGGACACAACTAAACAACTAAACAACAACAACAGGTGTCAGCACTCACAACAGAACAGTATACACACCCCAGGGCAGCTCTTAAGTGCATGTATAGCCATATTCTCCAACCTGGTGCCTTCCAGCTGTTGGACTACAACTCCCATCACCCCCAAGTTATAGTCCAAAAATTGCTGGAGGGCCCCAGCTTCAGGGGAAGGCTGATAAGCAATATAGCTTCTGGCAATGGTATAGGCCAAACATGACTACACCCAGTGCTGTTACAGTGAACGCCACATTTTTAACCAGCGCTTTTCTTCTAGAAAAAATGGTGCCAATCCTGCATACCCTTGAGTATCTCTGGGGGGGAAGCACTGAGTACACCCCTCCACCACAACTGCTTTGAAACCCAGTGAAGGAACAGAAACTGCCCTTCAACAGAAAAGAAAGCAATTGGCTGACAGCCATCTTTCCAAATCTGCACTACTGTGGATTTTGCAATGCAGTTTTCCAGCCATGTACAAAAATTCATATACGCTAGGGTAAAGTGTGCCCCAAAATGCATATACCGGTGAAAATAACATACACAAATGCATTGTACAGTATTATATATTGGGAAATTGCATACAAAAATGTGTATATAGTAGGAGAAATTTATACTAAAATTCTGGTGAATATTCAGGATGACTGGTGCGGTAATAGGATGAACTGAACATATTTTTAAAAATACAAAGTTAAGGACCCTGAAATTGATAGATTTGCCTATCCTTATGAGCTGGTTCATAATTTATCATTCTGGAATGCTGCAGTATCAGAAGAGACCACATCATCAATATGGTATTTATTGCTTTATTTCCATTTATGAATCACATTCCATAAAATATATCGAAGTGATTTATTGTCAGGGAACTGCCATCTAAAGCGCCGGGGGCGCAAAGGCTCACTGAGGTTGAGAGAGGAGTAGCAGCGGAAGAGGGAACCAGTAGAGGGCGAGCAAGAACTCCAAGGGAAAGTGAGTCGGAGGGATGGCTCAGAGACGCTTCCAGCGAAAACAGTGGGGAGGTCTCAGGACCTCCTATAGGGACACCCACACCTCGCCGGAAACTGTCACGCCGAGAGGCCAGATGACGTGTTTCCGTTAAAGAGCTTTTATGTTGGAAACGATTCCGAAAGCAGCCACTTTCGGATTCTACTAGTGATTGACGCAGCCATGCTGGAGGGGCTCCGTCACAGGCAGAGGTTTGAAAACCTGATCAAACTCTGAGGGACTTGCATTTTACGCACAAGCAGCTCATCGTCCCATCACAGCAATCCGAAAGTCACCGAAAGCCAGCTTGTGCAGGGAGAAGCATCATGAGCAACCCAGCCGGAACCGGAGGAGCAGGAGCAGCTGGAGGGGGTCCAAGCCTGGAAGAAAGGTACAGGGCGTTGGAGATCCAGTTGGCGCTGCAAACGGCGAGGCTTGAGGAGAGGAGGGCTCAGGATGCAGAAAAGGGAAAGGAGAAAACCACCCCGCTCGCCAGAAAGGTGCCAGGATTGGTGCAGAAATTCGGGGGGGATCCCAGGAACTATCATGCCTTTAGAACAGAGATGCAATACGCTCTAAACTTGCAGTTTGATGACTTCCCCGACGAGGAATCGCGAGTGGCTTTTGTGATTGGCCATCTCGAATCCGGGGCGAAGGATTGGGTTAGACCCCTGATGGCAGCGAATAATGAGATCCTAAAGGACACGAGGAAGTTTTTTCGTGCCATGGACCTGATGTTTTCCAGCGATATTGAGCAGGGGGTGGTGCGAAGGCAGTTAATGGCTTGCCAGCAAGGAAGCAGATCTGTCCGTGAGTACTGGACTGAGTTTACTATGCTGATTCATAAATTGGGGTGGGACCTATCGGCGGAGCCCATCCAAATGCTTTTCGAAGAGGGGCTTTCTTCAACCGTCAAAGATGAGCTTTCCCGGGGGCCCAGGGCGGAGTCTATGGATCAGTTAACCAAATCTGCGCTGTGCATAGGAGCGCGCCAGGAGGCGAGGGCTTTGGAAAAGCGGGAAGGGAAAGGAGACCGTTGGAGGGAGTTCCGCATTCCAGACATTCCAGAGCCACCTTTCCCGCCGGCAGAGCCGATGGAAGTTGGAACAGCGCGGGCGCGCGCAGTTTCAAATCCCAGTGAAGGGCGGAAGAAGGAGGGAAGGAGCGCCAAGAGATGTTATCTCTGCCAACAGCCAGGGCACTTTGCCAGAGTCTGCCCACAAAGAAAGGAATGGCAAGGGATAGCAGGAGCTGTTGGGGGAAAGGAAGAGGAAGGCAAGGAGCAAGTAAAAGCCAACGCCTGGCTGCCACCGTCGGGGCACAGCAGCCAGGCCAAAGAGCAGTGAAAGTGCCCATGCCGGAACCTCCCAGACCCGCTTTAGTGATAGAGGTGTTACTAGAACTGCCAAACGGACACCCACTAAAGATCAAGGCGCTTTTGGATTCAGGCAGCTCCTGTAATTTCATGAGTAAGGAGTTTGCAGCTGAGCACCAGATACAGACCATCCCTTTAAGTAACCCCTTGCAGGTGACTACGATTGACGGCAGAGAGCTGTTGGGGGGAGAAGTTAGCCAACAGACTGTCCCGATGATAATGAGGGTGGCAAGGCACACCGAACAGATAGCGTTTAATGTGGCCATCCTGGGAGGAGCGCCCATCATTTTGGGGATGAGCTGGCTGGCGCTACACGATCCGCTAGTGGGCTGGCATCAGAGGGTGGTCTCCTTTGGGTCAGCGCATTGCCTAGAACACTGCAAGGAGGGGAAGGTTTCGGGAGGAGACAGAGTCACCCTAGCCGGGATGGAAGTAATGGACAAAGGGAAGGTGCCCCCGCTATACGCAGATCTGAGCAACGTATTCAGCGAAAGGGAAGCAGACAAACTGCCACCGCATAGACCCTTTGACTGTCAAATCAACCTACTCCCTGGGGCCCAACTCCCAGTAGGCAAGCTGTACGCCATGTCAGACAGGGAGATGCAGGAGCTGAGGGAGTTCATTGACAAAAACCTGAAGCGAGGTTTCATCAGAGAGTCCCGAGCGGTGGGGGGCAGCCCAGTGTTTTTTGTGGACAAAAAGAACACAGACAAACCGAGACTGGTGTGTGACTTTAGGGCCCTCAATGCAGTGTCGGAGCCCCTGGCTTTCCCTATGCCCCGAATTGATGACATTTTGACCAGAGTAAGGAAGGGAAAGATTTTTACAAAGCTGGACCTGCGGGGGGGCGTACAATCTGATACGCATAAGGAAGGGAGATGAATGGAAGACCACCATGTTTACCCCTTTGGGAGTCTTTGAATACCTCGTTATGCCCTTCGGTCTACAAGGGGGCTCCGCGTGTTTTCAAGCTTTTATAAACCACGTTCTGGGACCTTTGCTCTACAAGAATTGTGTGGCCTTTTTAGACGACGTGTTGGTGTATTCGGAAGATGAGGAACAGCATGTGAGGGACGTTCGAGAAGTGTTGGGCAGGCTGCAAGCCAACCAGCTGTGGGTGAAACTGGAGAAGTGCCAGTTTCATACCAAGGAGGTGGAATTCCTGGGGTACCGCTTGTCAGACAAGGGATTGGCCATGGATCCAGGCAAGGTCCAAGCGGTACTGGAATGGAAGACACCGAAGACCAAGAAGGACGTGCAAAGATTCTTGGGGTTTGGGAACTTTTATCGGAAGTTCATCAAGAACTTTGCCCACTTGACGGCGCCCATCACCGACTGCCTCAGCAGCAAGAAGAAATTTGTTTGGACGGTAGAGGCGGATCGAGCCTTTGAAGAACTGAAAAGGGCTTTCGCCTCGGAAGAACAACTTCTGCATGTGGATTTACGAAAACCCATGAGAGTGGAAACCGATGCATCCGACCGGGCGGTAGGGGCGGTCCTTCTTCAACCGGGGAGGAGTGCGTCGGAGTGGAGACCGTGTGCCTTCTTCTCGCGGAAGCTGAATAAATCCGAGAGGAATTACACGATGTATGACAGGGAACTACTTGCCATTCACGAAGCATTCCGGAGGTGGAGACATTTATTAATTGGGGCACAACACAAGGTGCAAGTGTGCACCGACCACAAGAATTTAGAGTATTGGAGAACAGCTCGAGTGCTCAACCAACGACAAGTGAGATGGGCACAGGAATTCTCCAAATTCAACTTTGAAATTTGTTATGTGCCAGGCCCAGAAAACGTCAGGGCGGACGCGCTCTCACGCAAACCAGAGTATTGGGAAGGGGAGGGGGTGATCGAAGAGAGACATGTCATCCCTGAGGACCGCTGGGCGTGTGGGGCGGCGCTGGTGGGGCAACGAGAACTGGTAGAGGAAACGGAAAATGATGAATATGCCCAGGATAAGCTCAGAGGTCTCAGGGGGGAGGGCGAGAGCCCCGGAGGTTTTGAGGAAAGAAATGGGGCATTGTATTACAAAGGGGCACTGTATATACCCGAAGGTGAATTGAGGGGGAGAGTACTCAAGCAGTTGCATGATAGCCCCACGGCGGGACATTTTGGACAACACAAGACCATGTGGTTGGTTACCAGGGAATTTTGGTGGCCTAAGGTGAGGGAAGATGTAAGGGAGTATGTAAGAGGGTGTGACCAATGTCAGCGAGCCAAAGGGGAAAGAAGGGCGCCGGCAGGGTTATTAGAACCATTACCCACACCAGAACGGCCTTGGGAAGCGATATCAATAGATTTTATGACGGATCTGCCAAAGTCCAAGGGGAAAACAGCCATCATGGTAGTAGTAGACCTGTTAACTAAGATGTGCCACTTTGTAGCATGCTCACATGCAGTCACAGCGGAAGAAACAGCGAAGTTGTTTGTAGAACACATCTTTAGGTTGCACGGGGCTCCCTTGAGGGTGATCTCAGATCGCGGCAAACAATTTACTTCCAGGTTCTGGAGGAAGCTCATGAGCTTGCTGCACGTGGAAGTCAATTTTTCAACTGCCCGGCACCCTGAAACCAACGGGCAGGCGGAAAGAGCAAATGGCATTCTTCAACAATATCTGAGGTGTTATGTCAATGACAGAGAGAACGATTGGGTCGAAAAGTTGGCGTTGGCAGAATTTGCCTACAATAATGCGGAGAATGTGTCCACAGGGATGAGTCCCTTTTTGGCTAATTACGGGTGTCACCCAAGGGCATTTCCAGGGGAAGGAGGGGAGAGATGGAGCGTCCCAGCGGCTGAACATTTTGTAGAAGAGATGGAAGCGATCCATCATCAGCTCCAGCTCAACTTAGAAAGGGCTAAGGCACAATATAAGAAGCAGGCAGACAAGAACAGAAGGGAAGGTGAAACCATAAGGGTGGGGGATCAAGTGTGGTTGTCAACCCAAGGGTTGCCGTTCAAAGGGGGTTGTAAGAAATTGAGGCCCAGAAGATTGGGACCCTTTGAGGTCATTCAGCAGGTCAACCCGGTAGCTTTCAAACTCCGATTACCCAACCACATGAAATTGCACCCAGTGTTCCACAGGTCGTTACTGTCACCATACAGGGGGGGACGTGAAGGGGAGTACGTCAGGGGACCAGCCTTGGAAGAGAGGGAACGCCGCAACCATGTAGCGGAAATCCTCGATTCCAGGTGGAAGGGAAATCAGGTGGAGTATTTGGTGGCGTGGGAAGGGGAACCGGAGTCAGAAAACACCTGGGTGAATGCAGAGGAAGTCAATGACGAGGTTTTAACAGAAACGTTCCACCAAAGGTTCCCGAGGAAACCTCAGCCGATAGCAAGGTTTAGGAGGGAGTATTTCGGCACCACCGATGAGGAAGAGGAAATGGAAGGGTTCGCGGAGTCGGAGTTGGAAGAGGGAGTGGACTCCGATGACGAAGATTACCGAGAGAGTAGGAACAGCAACAAGTGGAGGGAAGTGTTCGCGACGTCGGAAGACGAAGGAGGTTCTTTCAGGGGTTTTACCTCCTCACCGCCAGTAGGGGAGGAGACGGGAGGGGGTGAAGGGGGCCCTGGAGGGGAGGTGGATGTCAGGGAACTGCCATCTAAAGTGCCGGGGGCGCAAAGGCTCACTGAGGTTGAGAGAGGAGTAGCAGCGGAAGAGGGAACCAGTAGAGGGCGAGCAAGAACTCCAAGGGAAAGTGAGTCGGAGGGATGGCTCAGAGACGCTTCCAGCGAAAACAGTGGGGAGGTCTCAGGACCTCCTATAGGGACACCCACACCTCGCCGGAAACTGTCACGCCGAGAGGCCAGACGACGTGTTTCCGTTAAAGAGCTTTTATGTTGGAAACGATTCCGAAAGCAGCCACTTTCGGATTCTACTAGTGATTGACGCAGCCATGCTGGAGGGGCTCCGTCACAGGCAGAGGTTTGAAAACCTGATCAAACTCTGAGGGACTTGCATTTTACGCACAAGCAGCTCATCGTCCCATCACATTTATCCATTTTAAAAAAGCAATAAAAGCAATGACACCATTTAATATATAACAATTGTGAATTTATTTTTTCAAAATCTAAAACATATATATGAACAATTACAAACTCTTGTATATGTAGAAACAGTTGCAAATTCAATACAGATATAGGCTGGGATAATGATCTCCTCTTAAAGGCTTGTTGAAAACGGAAGTGCCCTGGAAAACGGCACTTTCAACGACTCTTCTGGACTCACTTCTGATCCTTCATGCAGTCAACAAAGGAATATTGCATGCAGAGCAGCTGCACATCTCAAGGTGGTGATGGAAGATGGCGCTCGGAGGACCAGCCTGTCAAAAAGGAGAAAACAATCCATGATTCTTAACCAGAAGAGAACAAAACGTCATGAAATTGGCCCTCAGCTGGTGCTCAGCACTGGGACTCCAACCAAGGTAATTGCAGTAAAAGATGCTGGGGAACCTCAGAAATGAATGTGTGGAAGTTAAAAGAGAAGTAAGGTGGCCCTGCATCAAATCATTTTTCTGAGAATGGGGGTCACATAGCAGACCTAAGGCAGCGGTTCTCAGAATGTATCTTCCCTTCAGATGACTCGATTTATGTGATTACCGAGGACCACTTAATAGCATTCTTTTCCCCCCGGCTCTATAAGCCAAAGCACAGAAGCCGCATTTTAATAGCCATGTTCTTTGTCCTTCCTGTGTGACAGAGGAAAAAATAAAATAAAATGTTCTTCGTCATTGCCAAAAGTGAAAAACCGTGGCTCTAAGGCAGGCTTCAGGAGAAGGGTCCCTTTATAACTAGCGCGTGTATAGAGGAAAAAACAGAAGAAAAGAATGCTGGAATGCTTTAGCTCAGATAAAAATGGTAAAGGGACCCCTAACCATTAGGTTCAGTCGTGACCGACTCTGGGGTTGCGGCGCTCATCTCGCTTTATTGGCCGAGGGAGCCGGCATACATGTGGCCAGCATGACTAAGCCACTTCTGGCGAACCAGAATAGCGCACGGAAATGTCATTTACCTTCCCGCCGGAGCGGTACCTATTTATCTACTTGCACTTTGACGTGCTTTCGAACTGCTAGGTTGGCAGGAGCAGGGACCAAGCAACGGGAGCGCACCCCGTCGTGGGGATTCAAACCGCTGACCTTCTGATCGGCAAGTCCTAGGCTCTGTGGTTTAACCCACAGCACCACCCGCGTCCCTTTTAGCTGATATTCCAATTCTACAATTCTATGATTTTCTAACTTTCAACAGGGGGGGTCTTTTATTGACACGACAAACACACACACACATTCTGATATGGCAGAGTCTCAGAAGCTCTATACCAGGGATGGGAAACCTCAGATCTGAATGTGGCCCTCCAGACTTCTCTGCTTGGCCCTCAGGACTCTCCCAAGACACACCCCTTCTCCATAAGTCACACCTCTCGCCAGCACTGCTCTGCACATTTCCTTGAGTAATTTTGCCTGGCTAGCACTCTGATCACAGTTCTTGCTTGCCAGTACAGAAGACAAGGGTATCTGAGCATGTGTGGTAAAACTGACATTCGTTGCTCAACCTGTTTTTGCTTCTGGATCTGCCCGTCACCAACATGCGGCTCCCAGACCTCTGGGTGGTACCTCAAAATATTTCTAGGCACGCGCAGCTTTCAACTCCGCAGGAGCTCCCCGCAAAAGGGCAGCAACCATTGTTTGCCTCCTCGTTGTGGCAGAGAAATGAGTGATGCAAGCCCTGTAAAAGCTCTTTTGTCCAAGTACTGTACGAACGATAAATATTAATAATGTCTGCCGTGCGGTGAAGGCAGATGGGATTGCGGTGCCGGCCTGCAGAGATCTGCATACTAGCCCTGTGGGATCGTAGCGAAAAACGCTTAGTTCCAATTGTTCTCCCAGAAGAAAGTGTGAAGGCAGGGACCTCAATTCCAGACTAATGCTCATCTCAGGTGGGGTTTGGAGCACGGGAGACTTAAATGAGCTGGCTTGCGGGTGGGATAAAGACACAAAAGCAAAGGCGGAAGAAATAGGTCAGTACCCAAAACATCAAAGTTATGACTGAAAGGACCCAGGTTCTGCTAGCTTTCAATCAAAATGTGTGCATTGCCAGTAACCAGAAAATGAGGTTATGTTCTGCCTCCACTATCAGAGGCAGTAGTGCTTCTGAATAATGAGAAAAAAGGTAAAGGAACCCTGGACGGTTGAGTCCAGTCAAAGGCGACTATGGGGTTGTAGCGCTCATCTCGCTTTGAGGCCAAGGGAGTCGGCGTTTGTCCACAGACGCCTTTCAGAGTCATGTGGTCAGTATGACTTAAACCGCTTCTGGCACAACAGAAATGCCATTTGCCTTCCCACTGCAACGGTACCTATTTATCTACTTGCACTGGTGTGTTTTCGAACTGCTAGGTTGGCAGGAGCTGGGACAGAGCAATGGGAGTTCACACCGTCGCGGGGATTTAAACTGCCGACCTTCTGATCAGCAAGCCCAAGAAGCTCAGTGGTTTAGACCACATCGCCACCCACGTCCCTGTTTCTGAATACTGGTTGCTGAAAACTGCAGGAATTAATTTTGTTATAAAAACATAATAAAATATGAAACATTAAAAAAACTTCCCTATACTAGACTGCCTTCAGATATTTTCCAAAGTTGTATAGTTACTTATCTCCTTGTCTCAGAGGTCGCATATACCCTCCAACATTTCCCCAATGAAAATAGGGACGTCCTAAGGAAAAGCGGGACACTTCGGGATCAAATCAGAAACAGGGATGGCTTCTGTAAACCCGAGACCGTCCCTGGAAAATAGTGACACTTGGGGGGGGGTTGACCTGATCTTTCTTCTAGGACATGGGAACCCCCCCAAAAAAGATCCCAGTGATCAGATGGGGACCGACAGAGCAGCGAGGTCCTTAAAGGATCCTGGGCCTAAGTTGCTCTACACTTTGTACACTAGTGCAATAACTTTGAACCCAGCCCAGTAGCAAATGGGAAGCCAATGCTGTCCTTTCACGCTGGTTGTTGATGGTATGGCCTTTGCAGCAGGTGTGCGTGCAAATGAATTGGCCTGCCGGAATTGCTCTTTGGACTCTGGCCATAGGCTACAGTAACCGACCAAGTGTTTGTGACAAATGATGCAAGCTCCACTCCCACATAGCTTTGCAGCCTTTTATTTGTGGGGAGGAGATTTTCTTCTGCATCAGCAAATGTTTTGTGCTATTGACTGATACCGGGAGTGATTCTTCTGTACAAGGATGGAAGATGACTGTTTGCCTTTGTTTGCCTAGCCGCCTTTAAATCTGTTCCAATATTGACCCTGGAACTGTGCTTCCATCGCTCACAACCGATAGAGCTTGGAATGCCCCGCGTCAATATATAAACTTGAGTCATCGAGATAAACGAGCCATTGCATCTATCAGGTGTTAGGCAACAAGGAGGGGAGGGTCGGTTAAAAACATGCCGCTTTGCCTGCAAAAGTGAATAAGGTTGCACAAAACAATGGTCTAACGTTTGTGTGTTTTTTGTTCGCTGATTATTTTTAAGCAAAGCTTGAATGCACATTTCCTGGGGGGGGGGGCATCTTCCACCACCGCCTTCAATTCAGTTAGCACTGATTGCACAAGCATGTTTGGTATTTGTTTAGTTGTGTTTATATCCCATCTTTCCTTCAAGGACTTTGGAGCAACCTTTCAACCATGCACGCCTGTGAAGGGGGATGAGGCTTGGAGACCAAGGAGTCATAATTCAGCTGTCAGTAGGGTCAGGCAAAATAAAGGATGGGGTGGGGATTGGGCAGCGAGCACACTCTCATGTCATGACACCAAATCCTTTGTGGAGAAGAGTTCCTTGCATTCAGCCTGGCCCCATTCTTCCTCTCGATTCACATAGACAGGCAGGGGCCAGGGGTACATGGCTGGTGGGTAGAGGAGCGAGGAGGAGAGGTCAGGTCAGGATGGCAGAGGGAGCTAAGTGGCAATGAACCCGCACCATGCTAGATCTGTGGCTGAGTAGGCCTTCTGGCAGTTCCCTCCCTGCAAGAAGCAAAGTTACAGGGAACCAGGCAGAGGGCCTTCTCGGTAGAGGTGCCCACCCTGTGGAACTCCCTCCCATCAGATGTCAAGGAAATAAAGAACTATCTGATGTTTAGAAGACATCTGGAGGCAGCCCTGTTTAGGGAAGTTTTTAATGACTGGTGTTAATGTACCGTATTTTTCGCTCTATAAGACGCACCAGACCATAAGACGCACCTAGTTTTTGGAGGAGGAAAACAAGGAAAAAATATTCTGAATCCCAGAAGCCAGAACAGGAAGAGGGATCGCTGCGCAGCGAAAGCAGCGATCCCTCTTGCTGTTCTGGCTCCTGGGATAGCTGCGCAACCTGCATTCACTCCATAAGACGCACACACATTTTCCCTTACTTTTTAGGAGGGAAAAAGTGAGTCTTATAGAGAAAAAAATACAGTATTTTAAATCTCTTGTTGGAAGCCGCCCAGAGTGGCTGTGGAAACCCAGCCGGATGGGCGGAGTATAAGTAATATATGATGGTGATGATGATGATGATGATGTGGCAGGAAGTTGTCTGTCTGTCCAAAACGGCAACCTGCATTGCCCTGGCTGAGAGAGAGCTTGTTAGCATTGCATTTCTAAGCACATCCACAAATGGGATGTCCTAGGGGGAAGGGGTCGACGTTTCTCTACTAGTAAGGGCCGATACACAATTTGGAGATGCACAAAATCAACCGAGAAATAAATATATCTTTACAAAGACAAACCTGATACCTTCTTGTGATGATCCTCAAGTCATGGCTTGCAGGAAGACAGCCAGTTACTTCAACTCCCCCTAAGTTCCAAGTAGTCCTACTGATGTTGTCTCAGAGTTTTTCCTTCTTCCACTTTTCATGTTCATGAAACTAGGGGAGAGGGGGGAAAGAGATCAGCATTGATCACCCCTTACACTTCAAGGATTGCAAAATCCCCTTAAAGATAAAGGGACCCCTGACCATTAGGTACAGTCGTGGCCGACTCTGGGGTTGCGGCGCTCATCTCACTTTATTGGCCAAGGGAGCCGGCGTACAGCTTCCGGGTCACATGGCCAGCATGACTAAGCCGCTTCTGGCGAACCAGAGCAGCGCACAGAAACGCCGTTTACCTTCCCGCCAGAGAGGTACCTATTTATCTACTTGTACTTTGACGTGCTTTCAAACTGCTAGGTTGGCAGGAGCAGGGACCGAGCAATGGGAGCTCACCCCGTCGTGGGGATTCGAACCGCCAACCTTCCCATCGGCAAGTCCTAGGCTCTGTGGTTTAGACCACAGTGCCACCCGCATCCCCTTACCTTATACCAACCTTGTGCCCTCCAGATGTTTTGGAATACAACTCCCATCAACCCCAGCAAACATAGTCAATGGTCAGAGCTGCTGGGAGCTGTTGTCCAAAAGTTCTGCAGGGCTCTAGGTTAGCGACACAAAACCCTGGATTTTTCAACTGTCACTCATACAGCGTGCTTTCTTGTTTCCCAATTAAAAAACCCCACCTTGCTACGTAATCTTACAACTGTCCCAAGACAGACACACACCACACTATGAGAGATATGCAGCAGAACTGCCCAATATTGCAGTCCACTTGCTGTATATTCCTTTGTAATGTTACTGCATGCAGTCGAATAATTGTGCCACAACCCCCACTCCCACTCATGGTGCACGTTTCCCTAATTACATGTTTAACAAGAAAAATAAGAATGTCTTCAGAATGTCTTCCGTTGTAGGTTTTAATGGCAAAGCAGAGGGCGAGAAAGAGAAGACACTTACCAGGCATCTGGTTAAATAGACGGAAGGATGTCCAGGATAACTACTGCTCATTAGGCGAAAAAGACCAGAAGGTACCATGTCTCCATGCCTCCAAGGGTTGGCTTATATGCAGTGAATGTTGCTGGAAGAATGTCAAAAGTTGCTGCTTTTCTCTCTCTGCAGGAATGGTGGAACTTGTGTTAACGTCCATGATGTCGCTAATGGAACCTGGAAAGTATCTTACGTTCTGCTCTGTGTACCTGTTTCTGGTGTGTACCGTATGTGTACCTAACAGCTATTGAGAGGATCGGAAAAGCCGGAAAATTTCAGAGTAGGTCCAACAATGACATTTTGGCTGTTGATGATCCCATCCTTAGATTCACAAGGGGTGTTGTTCAGTGGCACAGCAGGCAAAAGGTCCCAGATTCAATCCCTGGCATCTCCAGGCAAAGGGATGAGCCAGTAGCCAATGATGGGCATCTCTGGAGGTGTTGGGAATTGAACCTGGCAACTTTCCTGGTCAAATCACAGGCTCTGCCACCCTGTGCCACGGCCTTAACCCAGGCATATGGGCACTGTCTCCAGCGCAGTTTCCGATTGGCGTCCTTCACCAGATTGAGCAGCTGTTGATACAGTGGCCATTCCATTGGCATAGTGGCAGCACATTTATGTCTGAGTGAGTTGGTGCAGTGTAAGAATTGCTCAGTGAATCAATTATTTTGGTTTGAAGGTGATGGAGGAATGTGTCACCCAGCAAAAATTCATCATAGGAAAAGAGAGAATGGAGAGTACTTGTAATAGTAATAATAATAATAATAATAATAATAATAATAATAATAATAATAACAATAATAATAATATTTCTATACCACCCTTCATCCAAGGATTACAGGGCAGTTTACAATATAAAAACACAAAAATACATGCCATAGTAACAAGCAAAAACAATACTCCCCAATTAAAAGGTCCTAGCTTAATAGGGTTGTAACCAACCAAGTTATAGTTAGAGGATACCCACTGAAATTAATGAATCTAAGTTAGTCAGGTTAATTATTTTTAATTCACCAGAAGCGGCTTAGTCATGCTGGCCACATGGCCCGGAAGCTGTCTGCGGACAAACGTTGGCTCCCTCGGCCAATAAAGCAAGGCGAGTGCCGCAACCCCAGAGTCATTTGCGACTGGACTTAATTGTCAGGGGTCCTTTACCTTTACCTTTACTCTGAGGGTAGGGTTAACTTTGGATCCAACCCATGCCAAAAGCCCACCATGCAAATCTTGGGCAGCTACGTTTGGAACGTTTTCTTTCTTTAATAAGACCTTCCATTACTCTTCCCAAATAAGATACTGTGAGTCTAGGCTTTACTCTGCCCTTCCTTTTATTTAACCAGTTGTGCTTTAAGCTTCATTAGAGGACAGAGACAAATTGGTCATTACATTATGCATGCTCTTGTCTTTGTAATGGGCGAAAGTCAATAAAGGGAGGCAGGGGAAGCAACTCAATCTCCCCAGAGGCATTTGCGCCTTGCAGATGGACCAAGGAGCACTGCCGGATGAGAAGGAATAGCTTATGAAAATGCAACATCTTATTGTATTAGCAGCTAAATAAGATTATTGACTGTGAGTTATGTCTCCCATTTGGATGAGGTCCCCCCCATATATATAAAAAACCTTGGTTAATAATTCTGGAATCGTCTTCGGATAAGATTTCCTCCCAATTTAAGTTGTGAAAGCCAGGGAGGGCAGAAAAAAATACATATGTAAAAGTTACAAGTCTTACATTATGGAAATGGCTGGTAATTTAGAGTAAAGGCACTCTGACTTTATAACACAACAATTACAGGGAAATTGAAGACCGAATGTGAGCATAACTACCCCTGCCTATTCAGACGGCCTGTTCAAGAGGTTGCATGAGTAATAGCCCCTCATTCTTCCCAGTGCGCTCTTTGAAGGTGTTCTTTTGAAAAGCAAGAACCTGCTCACTTTAAATGTCTTTTCCCGAGTCTTTCTGTGTTGCAGAATTTTGTGAGTTAAGTACCTGTACTTTAGTTACCACTGTCACCCGCAGCTGTGATGTTGGTTGCATGAGACACGATTGTACTGTCTATTGGATGGAAATAAAAGGAAGACATTGAGAGGTGTCATTGTGATAATACACACACCCCTGCTCCCATACGAAAGATCATGGGCCCTCTTATTAAAGGTAAAGGGACCCCTGACCATTAGGTCCAGTCATGACCGACTCTGGGGTTGCGGCGCTCATCTCACTTTATTGGCCGAGGGATCCAGCGTACAGCTTCCGGGTCATGTGGCCAGCATGACTAAGCCGCTTCTGGAGAACCAGAGCAGTGCACGGAAACGCCGTTTACCTTCCCGCTGGAGCGGTACCTATTTATCTACTTGCACTTTGATGTGCTTTCGAACTGCTAGGTTGGCAGGAGCAGGGACCGAGCAACAGGAGCTCACCACGTCGCAGGGATTCAAACCGCAGACCTTCTGATCCGCAAGTCCTAGGCTCTGTGGTTTAACCCACAGCGCCACCCACGTCCCCCTCTTATTACAGATTGCTAAAAGCTCATATGTGACAATCATTTGCTCTACAACAGCATTTCCTCCTCCAGTTTAAAAACCTAGACGATGCTTGTTCTTTGGGTGAAATATACGGTATATTAAAGGGGGGGAAACATAATTCTCTGGCAATATGCTACATACACAAACTTCAGCATTGCAATGTGCGAAATAACAGCTGTGCGCCACGACACAGCACTTTAATGCCTGAAAATGTGTGCGCATGAGAGATAAGATGAATCCACTCGCTGCTTAGGAAGGTGGTCTTGGCAGAGCTTGCTAAACCCTGAAAAATGACAAGTCTGGAGAGGGACATTTTGACAAGGCCTTCCCAAAGGGCAGAAAGCAGAGATTCACCAAAAATGGTTAACACACTATGTGCAGCTGCAGCACATGCACAATGCCCATGAAAATGGGTGCAGTTTGCAAGTGTGCCCACACGCTCCAAAAGACTGGAGAGGCTTCTGAACGGAAGAGACTTCTCCTGGTCAAGAGAGACACTTGGAGCACCCTTCCATCTGTGGGCACCACCTGGTCCTTGTGGGGCACAGTTGCCCCATTCAGGACCAGGGAGACCACCACCACCACCTGCCTACCCCTGTTCAGGGCCGGATTTAGGTTTGATGAGACCCTAAGCTATTGAAGGTAATGGGGCCTTTTATATGTCCAGGTGTCCTTTCTCATCAACAAATTGCCGCTGCTTTTTATGTTGAATATATGCTATATGGTAATTTATGGACCTAATTGGTATCTAAAGCCATTTGCACATAACAAAATAAGTATTTTATCAAAGTAATTGTTGGACTGAAATGCAATTAAGAAGTATATTAATAGTGAAATACAATTCAGAAGAAGTATATTAATAGTGAAATAATTATTAAGCTCTAACTTAAAATGATTTTTTATTCATAACAAACTTAATAATGCATACACATTGGCATTTGGCAATAACAAAAGTTCCTTTAGAAACACAGTTTACAAAGACTCATAATCTAGCAGGCGGGGCCCATTACTTACATCGTAGGAGCCTACACAACACAAAACACTGTTGCTATATGTAGGTTTTATTTTATTTGTTTTTATCTTATATTTAGGAAGTGTACATCTAGGTTTTTTTCCCTTTAAATTTTTGGGGGGCCCCCAAGAGAGTGGGGCCTTAAGCTATAGCTTGTTTAGCTTATACATAAATCTGGCGCTGCCCCTGTCCCCCAGACACAGTACTTCTGTCTTGCTATCCATCAACAGCTGGTTGGAATAGATAACTTCTGTGCCCCTCCTGGTTCTCTGATTCTATTATTTTTGACGGCAGAAGCCTAAACAGTACTCAGATTATGAGGCAAGAGGTGCAGGGTTGTGTGAGTAAAATCTACAAGCCCCACCAAGATATGGTTACCAGACATCCCCGTTTCCTGGGAACAGTCCCCGGATTTACAAATCTGTCCCCAGAAAAAATCCGTCCCCGGAATGTCCCCGGATTTATATTTTAAGTATTTGTAGATTTATTAGTGTGATGGCCTGGGATTCCGATTCAGAGGCTGAACCAGAGGAATCCCAGCCTGCACAGGAGTCCCCGCCTCCAGGGCCTGTGAGGAGCCTGCACCTGTGTCAGATCCTCAGGAGCAGGCACCAGGTGAAACCATTCTGGCCCCAGAGGTGCTTGAGGACTCAGTGTCTACAGGTGAGCCTCCCCCGGGGCCCAGTAACCCTTCGGCCTCTCCTGAACTGCAGAGGCTTAGGGCAGAGAGGCGAAGGGAACTGGTTGCTTCCAGGAGGAGTGCTCGCCTTAAGGCCAGGAGAGGCGGGACTCCTGGGGGCCGGGACCGCCCCTGGCCTTAGAGAAGATAAAGGCCAGTCAGCCTGGTCCCAGGTTGCAGGAACAACGTCGTCATTGAAGAGCTGTTTCGGCCAGCATCCAGTCCTGTTCCTCTGGTGTTCCTGTTCCCTGCCCGGCTTCCTGCTTCCGACCTTCCAGCGTTCTTGTTCCCCGCCCGGCTTCATGCTTCTGATCTCCGTGAGTTCCTGTCCCCGCATGGCTCCCTGTTTCGGACCTCGCCTCACATCTTGTGAACTCTGACTACGGTAGCAGTACCTTCCCCCCGGGACCAGCACAATTAGTAGGGAATGAATGTTGCGTGATTGGTTCAACGGCACAAGACACATCATATGGGGACTTCTGGCGAGGCAAAATGGTGGGCGCCATGTCAGAGAGCAGCTCCTGAAGCCAGCCAGAGCCAACTGCGCTACCAAGCTGGCTCCGGGCTGCTGAGACTGCCGCTGCCACCGCCACTGCCGAGGGAGAACCGGGGACGCTCGGCACATCAACTGAGGGAACCGCTGACCCCCTCCAACCCAAATCGAGCCAGGAGCAGCGCTCCAGGGCCAGTAAAACCCCCGGAGCTGATGCAGTGAGGAGGAGAGGAGAAGAAGAAGGAAGAGAGAGAAAGAGGAAGGGAAAAAAAGAGGGGAGCCCCAACCTTGCTCTGCCACCAAGGAGGAGAGGTAAGAGAGCACCGGGAGGGCAAGGACACGTGGCTGAGCCCAGGCCCGACCCGATCCTACACCATGGCGGCTAGCGCTCCGAGAGAGCAGGCTGAGCCCCAGAGGAAGACTGTGCTACAGAAGAGACCACAGAAAAGAATATTTTATTTATTTATTTATTTATTAAATTCCTTTTTTCAAAATAAAAAAAGTGTCCCCGGATTATTTGAAAAAAATCTGGTAACCTTACACCAAGAGGCTCCTTCCAATTTCAACCCAACAATGTCTCCCCCCCCCCCCCGTAAAATACAGTAGCTGTGGGATCCCACCCCAAAAAGTGAGATTTACATGTCCCCTCTATAATCCAGGACCTGGGCATTGTCGACCAGAAGGTGTTAAAGAAAGATAGAACATTTTTCATGTATGCGACAACAGCAGCAAGGATATTACTTGCCAAGAATTGGAAAACTCAAGATCTACCCACACTGGAAGAATGGCAGATGCAACTGATGGACTATATGCAACTGGCGGAGATGACTGGCAGAATCCGAGACCTGGGAGAAGAAAGGATGGAAGAGGACTGGAAGAAATTTAAGACTTATTTACAAAAATATTGTGATTTAATGGAATGTTAAAAAAGATGCTTGGTTATAAATAATTGGCCATCACTAAAATAGATCAGGAAATGATGATAAGAGAGATTAAGAGAAACAAAGTTGAAGGAGAATTATTTTAATGTATTTTATTGGTACACAAGTTGGAAATAAGATGATAATTTGCTGGACAAAAACTTATTAATGATGTAAATGGGAGCGGGAGGCGTGAGGAAGTTCAAAGATGACATGAAACTTTGTTAAAGCAAAACAATACTGTTTATTATTAATGTACTTTTTTTTCTTCTTTAAAAATCTTAATAAATATTTATAAAAATATATATATATATAATCCAGGACCTGCTTATAACGCACAGTTCTGCCCTGAGACATGATTTTGACCCTAGAAAAGATTTTGGAGCGTGGGCTTTCCTAAGTAAAATTAAAGCATCTGTTCTTCCGAGGCTTGGTATTTACTTTTGCGGCCTGTTAACAGCTGCGTGGCAATTCTAAGAAGGGAAGCAGACAATCGATCATTTATTCCCACGGCAGCCTCAACAACAAGGTTAGAAGCAGCTGGTGAGGGTGGTGTGTTTTTTCCCCCCTGAATGGCAAGCACTGATGAGACGAAGATGTCAGGCCAGCAGCCAGCTATACAATCCAGCCATTTCCACTTGGCACACCCATGTCTGTAAATAATCAGAGCTGTTTTGCTGAGCTTGCCTCAAAACTCTCTCGGCACCCAGGCTAATGAGCTGTAAGCATTGCACCTCTTGGAATTATTCACAAGTTCATCTGGGAAGGTGCTCAAATGACAAGGGTGTCCACACATTGTGTTCAACGAATGTGCAGCCTATGTACACAAGCAGTACACTCATTCAGTATTTCACGGAGTGTGTATGAAAAGAGTTTAACCGGTCAAACCAACACGTGCACAGACTTTCACAGGTTTTCACATACTTTTTTTCAATGAAGCACAATGTCTGTTGCTGTTGTTAAGTCGTTTAGTCGTAAAAGAATCACTAAAACATTAGTATGTAGCAATTGTTTAAAAGGGGGCAAAATGCAAAGCTGGTCTAACCAATACAGTTTTCAGAAGATGTTTAAAAGAAGGGAGGGGTGATTCCTGGTGAACCTCCAGTGGCAGGATGTTCCACCGGGCAAGGCTTGGTTCCCTAGAAAAGGCCAACCGACCCTCAAGTGTGCTGGGAAGCAGCAGAAGTGGTCCATCACTGATAAAGCGGAGCATAAGAGATTAGATGACCCTTAAGGTTTTTTGTGTGCATGGCTAGCAGAAATAAAAAGCTGCTCGCCAATTAATGCAATTATTTCCCTGGTATAGGGGCCATTCTGCTGAGAAAGCGCGTAATGCACATCCTCAGAAGCTTTCTAAGAGCAATAAAGGCTTATTATATAGTGTGGCTACATAGACATAACCGTAAAGTCTTTGCATTTAACTCAAGACAAATGAGGAACGTAGCTGGAAATGCAGAAGGGGAAATTCTCCCCGTGAAATAACATTACAGCTCTGTGATACTTCTAGTACTCTTCGCGTAAAAAGAGCTGGGAAATAATGAGACATTTGGTTAAAACTCTTTAAATGTAAATGAGGAGTAAAGCAAAAGGAGAATTATTTCCTAACTCATTCATATGGATGACAAAGGGAAAGAACCAAACAGAAATGTGAACTCCTGTTAAATGGTGCCACCTGGTGACATAAATTGGGCACACTCTTATTTAACTAATTTATTGCCAACCTAAAAAAAAAAACCCCACCTGAAAATAAGGTGAATTCCGGAGAGTCGTACTGTTCACATCTTTATAAGCGTTAACAATTGTTTTTCCTGGGAAGCTGTGATAATGTCAAATGGTGTCAGAGCCAATCTTTAAAGCTGTTTGCAGAACAACAGGCCACTAGGTATCAGAATGTTTTCAAGTGAGGATTTATTAAAGTCTGAATACTATAAAAGAGGAAGAGGAAATAAATTGCTTTCAGACCAGGGCTCCACAGGGCCGTGTCCACAATTTTGTGAGCCTGGTAGTGATGGAGAAATCTGTCAATTTCGGCTTCCAAGGCACATTTCTCAGTTTTCCCTGTTGAACTTGCTGTCAGCTCTTTGATCCTCAGTTTTCGAATGGTTCGGAAGTCAAACGGACTTCCAGAATGGATTATGTTCAAAAACCAAGGTCCCACTGCATTTTCACTACTTTTTATGGACACTTTATGCATTTTTTTCACATGTCATTTGGCTTGAGAACTGCATTGGAAAAATTTGAAGGAGAGCAACAAATTGCAAAGGCTGGCTCTGCTTCAGGTCACGTACCACTTCGGAAATTACAAATTAGACTGGTTCGCCTTTAAATGCAAGCCGAATGGAACTTCTCTTTCCCTTCCCCTCCCCTCCCCAGTGCCTGGTAACATTTATATAATTATGACAGATAAGTGAAGAGAGTTGCTCTTTTAAAGAAAGCTATGCTGTTAGAGCAAGCTAGAATGGATGACAAAGCTGGAACCAGAGGGACCTGGAAGAAGGGAAACAGGAGAAACACAGGAGCAAGAGGAGATCTTGCATCTTTCTTTAGACAACAAATGCTGGTAGGAAGAGGAAATTGATTTAGGAGCAAGGAAGCGCTGCAGTTAATTACAGAACAGAAAAGGCAGCAGGATAGGGTTGCCATACTTCCTGGACATATACAGAATAATGCAGTCGGCAGCAGTGTCTGGACAGAAATTGGTTCAATGTCCAAGAAAATTCAGGAAAAGCATGGCAGCTTTTTCCATACGTTTTTACCGTTCTTCCATAAAAAAGCTCAAAAAGTTATTATTATTATTATTGCAATTTTATCCAAAAAGCTCAACAACTTTGGCCAGAATAAAAAACAACAACTTTTCTCTCCGGATTTTCACTGTTTGAAATATGGAAACCCTACAGAAGGATTGAGGCAGCTCCTTGGGGCCTGGCGGAGCCTTTGGCGGGGACCAAAACTGTAGGACTTCAGCGTTTGCAGATCTATCTCATAGAATTGTAGTGTCAGAGGGGATCCCGAGGGTCATCTAGTCCAACCCCCTGCAATGCAGGATTCTTTTGCCCCACGTGGGGCTCAAACCCACAACCATGAGATTCAGAGTCTCATGCGCTACCAACCGAGCTATCCCAGGACTTTGCATGGTGTGGATGTATGTTAAATATATATGCCTGCATATCTGTGCGCGGTGCATGGGAGCGAGTGTGTTATGGCCCTGCTCATTGCCAGCTCTGACGACGTATACTTTCCTCCACCCCATCTTTTGTTTTGGCCACCGTTGGCATGAATCCCTTAGAAAGTTAGCCATCAAGGACGGTGACCCTCCGACTCAGAAAGGTCTCCCACTTTCAGCTCCATCCAATCGCAAAAGCCACCACTCTTTTCAGGTTTTTCACGGACAGGTGTGGTTTAACAATCAATCCTTCTTCCCAGGGAACTCTGGGAGTTGTGGCTCCCTGAATGGTATAGGTGTCTCCCAATGACACTCGGCACAAACTACAGCTCTTTGGGGGAAGCCACGACTCTTTAAGGAGGTGTTGTAGCACTTTAAATGTGTGATTTGAATGTGGCCTATGTTTGGGTGGCCTGGTATAAATTCTCTACTAATGCACTATTATTGAGTCAATGGCATGTTGCAGAATACATCCACCCCCAAAAAACCCACCAGTTTGGAGACACCCTAAATTTCAACAGCTGGTCTAGTAAGAGAGGGTGGCATCTTGTCCTTCTCAACCTGCCAAATTTCTCGGGCCAATCCTGGTCCAAACTTGACCCCTTGCTCAGGTCTTCCACCATGGTAAGTGACCCCTTGCTGAATGGTCAAGTGTCCCTATTCTCCAGGGACAGTCCTGCATTTACAGAAGCCATCCCATTTTCTGATTTGATCCCAGAATGTCCCACTTTTCCTTAGGACGTCCCTACTTTCCATCAGAGAAATGTTGGCGGCTATTAAGTTATGTGACCCCTGCATAGGGAATTTTTTTAAAAATTGTTTGATGTTTCATTATGTTTTTATCTACGTTGGAGTGGCTGGAGCAAGCCAGTCAGATGGGCAAGATATTACTACTACTACTATTATTATTATTATTATTATTATTATTATTATTTTCATTGAATAGATGTTGAAGGGTGTGCATCTTTAGTCTTCCAGAGCTTTTTCCTGACACCCGCAAAGTGAGTCGATAATCCTGTAAGCGCTTCAAGCTAATGTGAATTGGCAGAAAACAGATTCGATCTTGTGGCAGTCTCCCCCACTCCCCGCAATTCTTCTTCTTCTTCTTCCAAAAGTACATCTTTTCTGATGGGATTCCATTTGACAGGTAGGAAACGCTCGCCTTTCGAGACCCTAAAGTGTCTGTCTCTTAACTAAAGCGACGGATGCTTGCTGGATCATTGGGCTGGATATAATGCAATCAGCAGAGCAGTTTGGTTGCTAACACAGAATAAAGGCATTTCAGAAGACAGGAGAAATTTAACTGGAGTGTCGTTTCTGAAATGGGTAGGGCTGAGTTGCTTTTCCTTTGACTTTTGAGCAGTTAGCTGCACGCATGAGCAGCAACACGTCACGCTTTCTAGTGAACTGCTAACACAAAGAACGAACCGAGCAGGTTCAAGGTAGATAAGAGGAAGAACTTCCTTCACACAGTGCACTATGGAACTCACTGCCACAAGATGTGGTGGTAGCTGCAAATTTGGGTGGCTTTAAAAGAGAAGTAGAGAAACGTTTCCAGTACGTTTCCGAGCACAATTCAAAGTGTTGGTGCTGACCTTTAAAGCCCTAAACGGCCTCGGTCCAGAATACCTGAAGGAGCGTCTCCACCCCCATCGTTCTGCCCGGACGCTGAGGTCCAGCGCCGAGGGCCTTCTGGCGGTTCCCTCATTGCGAGAAGCAAAGCTACAGGGAACCAGGCAGAGGGCCTTCTCGGTAGTGGCGCCCGCCCTGTGGAACGCCCTTCCAGCAGATGTCAAAGCGATAAACAACTACCTGACAAGGGAAGTTTTTAACGTGTGATATTTTAGTGTATTTTTGGTTTCTATGGAAGCCGCCCAGAGTGGCTGGGGAGGCCCAGCCAGATGGGCGGGGCATAAATAATATATTTATTATTATTATTATTATTATTATTATTATTATTATTATTATTATTATTTGTTGAAGGGAAGGCTATCAATGGCTACTAGCCAGGATGCCTAGACATAACTTGCAGTGGCACTCTGTTATATATGAAATTTATTATGGTCAGAGACCAGCTTGAGAAACACAAATGGAACTACAATCCCAATAGAAAAACAAACATTTAAAACAATATACAACAATGGATTTTAAGTTTAAAAGTGCGATAGGCATATAAACACATAAAAACTTTAAAATAGACTACCTTAGAGAAATGACCCAAAGTTGCCCGTGGATCTGGGTTTGGGAATTTTCTTAACAAACTAGATTGAATCAGGAGATGGTCTGCACCTACAGATCTGTGTGCAGAATCTGGCGACAATCTGGGTCATCTTGTGGTCTTTGCCTAACAGGAGAAGATCTAATTTTTGCTGTACTGGGAGGTTAGTGGAATTGCTTTTTATTATTTTGGCTTCAAGCTCTGACTTGCCTGCCCAAGACATTTTATTGCTTAAAACTAGAGATTGGGGGGGGGGGATAATTTGGTTCACATTCAAATGAGAACTTCCCTAACACGCGCTTTCCAAAGCAATGTGTGAACTGAAACGCAGCTGCTTGAAATTCTTTTACTTTTGCAGTGCCATTCTCTAGCCAAGTACAGTGCATAAAAACTGAATATGCTAGTGAAAATAGCACATGAAAATGTGTTGTATTAGGAGAGACTGCTTTGCAAGAATGAGCGTATTAGGCAAAAATGCATCCAGATGTATGACAATAAATTTGCACTAAAACGCTGGTGAGCTTCCATGAGGATTGCTTTAAAACGCAAAAGGGAGGGGAGTTCAGCCTTTATACAGCACCACAAACAGAAGAGCAATGAAGCAAAGTTCTGCAGCTACACTCCAAGCAAGAGTCACCGGTTTTTTTTCTTTACTGGTCTTTCATAACAGCAGTGTGATCTGCAAACAATAGCAGTAGGTGTGGAAAGAAGCACTTCCACAGAAAGCTTATTTCTGTAGACCAGGCTCCTATTAAAAGCACAGCAGCAGGCCAGGCGGGGTTTCCTGGTCAGCTGGCAACTCTTTTTTTTAAAAAAAAAAACTTTTATTCTGCTTTAAACAAATACAGATAAATATAAACAACCAAAATTACAAAAGAAAAATCCTTAATAATAATAATAATGGAAAAAACTACAAAAAATATCAAAGTACATAGCATAGAACATAAGTCATTATGGGAAAGGAAAAAGAAAAAAGAAAAAGGAAAGGAGGGGGGAGGGGAAAAAGGGGGGGAGAGGAAAATGAGCCAAAACAGAAGAAGGCTCATCTATTGTATAGACGAGGTCAGCTGGCAACTCTTATTCCAAAGGCTCACTGCTTCTTAAAAAATAAAAAGACTTCGAACCAGATCTTTGAAGTTAGATTTCACTCTGGGAAGCTAAAAGAGGTAACGACCGAATGTTGAGGCCAGCTTCCAGCTACAAAGCTGGTGAGAATTTATGTTAAAAATATGAAAGGGGCTCCAATTAGCAACATATTGCTTGTAATTGCCTAGAATGAACAAAAGAACATGCATCTGAAATACAGGTGTGTGTGTGTACAAATCTAATAGCATCTCTAGATAGGGGGCTCGCCCACACTCCCACCTGTGCCAGGCCTAGAAAGAATGAGTCCGATCGGTTTTGCACGGTGCTAATGGGACTGCACTCGTTGCTAGTATCTCATGGAAACTAAAAGGCATGCAGCTCATTATGAGAAAAGCTTTTTCATGTTAAGTAGGGCACCTACATTTCTGCAGTGACGCATCCCTTTGGATTATCTCTACTAGCCATAAGGGATATTAAACTATTAACGGTGGCTGCTCAAGACTTCCTTGACTCTGCTCTCATCGCAATGGTGTGGCATTTTCTGTATTTCTATCAGTGCGTTGAAAATATCTCAATAAAAGCATGAATGTGGCATCTCAAGAATGGAAAAGCATTCGCAAAAAAGCCATTGCAAAATTGTCAAAGGCCGCCAGCCTCTTATTTGTTTGTTTATTATTTCATAGAATCACATAATTATAGAATTATAGAGTTAGAATCTAGTCCAACCCCCTCCCAACAACACAGGATTTATTTGTTTTATTTGTTTATTTATTGTGATTTGTTTATTTTTTACACCCTGACTGAAAGGATGTAAAAGGATACAAAAACTGCTCTGCTGGATCAAATTGGAGGGTTCTGCCCCAGCCAGCCTAACTCAGACAGGAAGACCTGGATTTGAATTCCCGCTTGATGAGTCCAGCCATTCTCTAAGTGGTGACTTTGGGCCAGTCTGTCTCAGCCTGGTCTACCTAGCAGGGTTGCTATGAGGATAAAATGGAGACGACAGGGAGAGACCATGTATGTCACCATGAGCTCCTTAGAGGAAGGGTAATGTGTGTGTGTGTGTGTATATATATATATATATATATATATATATATATAATCTCATTTACATCAGTTATTTACATACCAACCTAATTGCTGAGATTTCTAAGCAGTGTACAATAAGATTGCAAACAGCAATAGATAAAACCAATTGCAATTACTGTAATCAAAAGATTGGGGTTGGAAGTGGGAAACTTGCTTAAAATGCCTACCGAAATAGAGCTGTCTTCGTCAATCCCCTGAAATTCAGTGAAGGATTCTGTCTGATCTCCCCTGGAAGGAATTTCCACAGAGTCAGGCCCACAACGATGCATTTCCCCTTACTGGATACGAGCCATGTATCGGAGCCAGGGGAGAACCCCTTAACCGAGATGCCTTCTGAAAAATCTTAGCGAACGGGGAGAGAGATAATAAATCAGGCAGCACCTAAGATCTCCCTGACTAAGGGCCTTCTAAATGAATACAAGAACCCTAAACTTATGAACAGCTAAGTGCAAGCTTAGAAGCACCAGGACTGGAAGGCTGGGTTTGCGGAGCTTTTGGCCTTCCAGATGGTGCTGAAGGACAGCTCCCATCAGCAAGCACAAGCGGGGGGGGGCTGATGGGAGTTATAGCCCCCGCGAGATCAGGGGAATCCTCGGCTACGTCATCCACCCAGCCAGCCAATCGGCTGGCTGAGGAGGCATGGCCCGCCCTATTTAGGGCCGGCGTGGCCGAGGCTCACCCTCTTTTCGCCACACCAGCTGATTTGGTTTCCCATCCCTCCCTCCCTTTAGGCAGCCTCCTTTGACATTGCTATGGACTTCAGTTGGTCGCCGTCAAGGGGCCTGGTAGGAATTTTTCCAACTGGCAAATTGCCTCCAGCCATTTGGTTTTTCGCCTACCTTGTAGCAACTCATCACAACTCCTCGGCATTGGCGGTTAGGCATTGGTAAGGGAGGGTTAAGTAGATGAGAAGGGGGGAGGAAGCGCCATCGCCTCCCCCACAGCATAAGGGTAGTCCGATAAAGGACTCCGGGGGGCGTGGCCCTATCCGAAGCCTATGGAGGTGTGGGCCTAAGGCACGCCCCCAAGCGGTGACCTCGGGGGAGCTCCTAGTTGACATGCCTCAGCAGGACTCCCCCTACTGGTGGTTAACCCTTGTCAGTTTCACACAACCGGGCTGGAGCCGGCTAGTTGATAGGACCAATGCCTAAGCCAATACCGCTCATTCCTGTAATCAATTGTGTGGCCTATTCCGCCCATTAACTTAATTCTTGGTGTCTGGTGTCTTTCTTTCTTCTGGGGGGAGGCGGGAACTCGCCACGCAACTTCCAGAGGGCCAAAGATTACTCACATCTGCTGCAGCCTCTCCCCAGTCTAGCTGCCCCATTTTGCATCAGCTGGGGCTTCTAGACCAGGCTGAATGTGTGCATTGCAAGAATCAAGTCCTGGGGTTAACCAGTGTATTAATAACAGTGTGTGTGTGTGTGTGTGTGTGTGTGTGTGTGTGTGTGTGTACGCGCGCGTGTGCTTAATTTTAATTGCTCTCCATCTGTCTTTTCTCTCACTTTATTCCCCACGTGTTATTGAATTGCAGGGCGGTGGACTTCCTGCATTGCAGCAGGTTACTAGAGATGGCCCTTTGGCTCCCTTCCAACTCTACATTCTATGAATTATATATATCTATATTGATTAAATGAAGGAGGGAAGGAAAAATTAAACCAGTGCATGAATCACCACAGCCAGGCCACCCCTGTCTGAGAACTGCCATACTTGGTGTAACAGCCAGAGTTGGTAAAAGGCACTTTTCGCCTCCAGCATTGACAGTAATCAGAGGTACCTTGTATCCATACACATTGCAGTCTTATTAATAAGCAATGCAACCCCCTCCCAGGTTATTTATTATCATTAGCTGTAGGTTTGCACTTAATACAGCAAGAAAGTAGTTGGTAGGTTAGCAGTCATATTACGTTAGGCCAGAGAGGATAATAACAGAGCAGTTCCTTTGAAATCCAGCAATATAGTGGTAAAGGTAAAGGTAAGGAGACCCCTGACCATTAGGTCCAGTCGTGGCCAACTCTGGGGTTGCGGGGCTCATCTCGCTTTACTGGCCGAGGGAGCTGGCGTACAGCTTCCAGGTCACGTGGCCAGCATGACTAAGCTGCTTCTGGCGAACCAGAGCAGCGCACGGAAACACTGTTTACCTTCCCGCCATTTATCTACTTGCACTTTGACGTGCTTTCGAACTGCTAGTTTGGCAGGAGCAGGGACCAAGCAATGGGAGCTCACCCTGTCGCAGGGATTCAAACCGCCAACCTTCTGATCGGCAAGCCCTAGGCTCTGTGGTTGCAGTATACAAACGGATAGACCACTTCACAGCATAAAGCTAATAGAGAATCATAGTCCTGCAATGCAGGACTCTCAGCTGAAGTATCCGTGACAGCTGGCCATCCAACCTCTCCATAAAAACCTCCAATGAAGGAGAGTTCACAACCTCCTGAGGGAGTCCATTCCAGTGTCAAACAGAACTTGCCATCAGAAAGTTCTTCCTGATGTTGAGTTGGAATCTCCTTTCTTATAGCTTGAAGCCGTGAGTTCAGGTCAAATCCTCCGGGACAGGAGAAAGCAAGCTTGTTTCATCTTCCATATGACAGCCCTTTAGATATTTGAAGGTGGCTATCGTATCTCCTCTCTCTCTCTCCTCTTTTCCAAGCTAAACATACCCAGCTCCCTCAACCACGCTTCATCAGGCTTGGTTTCCAGACCCTTTGATCCTCTTGGTCACCCTCCTCTGCACACCTTCCAGCTTGTCAATATCCTTCTTAAACTGTGCACACAATAAAAACAGAATGAAATGCACAAACACCAACTCTACAAAAAAAAAATCAGTTCAATGAACTGTAAAACCATAACCATTTCATCAGATATAAAACTGATCTTCTTTAAAGGATTGGGTTCTTTAGTAATCTAACATACGTGTGTGTACATGCGTTCGCATGTGCCTATGAAAAGGCTCTGGAAGGTCTCATGTTCACTGCTGGAGAATCACTGTCAGGCAGTATGGAGAATCCTGCGGCAGATGAGCTGATGGGATGCCGAGTAAGGCAAATGTGCAACATACCAGTGATCTCTTCCCATCTGCAATGCTTGCCACAAGCGCCTGGACCATGCCTTGCAAACCTCAGACAAACACGAAACAATGCATATTACTCAACAATATTTCCCAGTCAATTTTGCCACAAGATGTCACTGTAAACCATCAATATCTGCTAAGGAATCGCCCAGATCAAATATGTGGCTGCAAGGGCATCATTCAGCAATCAGCCACTGTGTTGAGAAAATGCATCAGCTGTGCTGATAAAATTATCCCTGTTTCAACCACACCCCTGCAGGGAGTTCATCAAACACCACTGGCGCAGCGTAGTACTTCAAATCTCAGCTGTGAACTCACTGGGGGCTTTAGCGAACAACTATCTTTCAGCCTCTGCTCCCTTGAACACTTAATTATCACGGCTAATAACTAATTAATAGACTTATCTTCCATGAATTTGCCAAGGCCTTTTCTGTCTGCTATGTACATAGTGCATTGATGGCTGGCTGGATATCTAGCACTGAATGGGAATGTACTGTATTCCCCTCACACCACCCATTTATTTTACACAGGGAATTTCCCCTTTCGTAAGTTCATTTGTAGCAATGAAGAGTTGCCAAATGCCATCAAGATATTAGGCAAGCTTGGCAGTTTCAGAGTTTCTAGATTTGTTTACTAAATGCAGGTAAGGTAAAAGGTAAAGGACCCCTGGATGGTTAAGTCCAGTCAAAGGTGACTATGGGGTTGCGGTGCTCATCTCGCTTTCAGGCCAAGGGAGCCGGCGTTTGTTCGCAGACAGCTTTCTGGGTCATGTGGCCAGCAGGACTAAACCGCTTCTGGCACAATGGGACACTGTGACAGAAGCCAGAGCGCGTGGAAACGTTGTTTAACTTCTCTCTGCAGTGGTGCCTATTATACTTCCACTGGTATGCTTTCGAACGGCTAGGTTGGCAGAAGCTGGGACAGAGCAACATGAGCAAGTAATGCAAGTAAATTAGGGAGCAAGTCTATGCACAAGAAGCTGGCATAAAGAACATGGCTGTAAATTAAGTCGGCATAAAGGTACACCAGATCTAATCCCCAGTCAGCATTGGGGCTGCTGCTACTGCTCAGCTGACACACAGTAGAGGGAAAACAAGCTTTTAATATAGTGTGATTTGCTGGGTTGCCAGGTCACATTACCAAGCTGAACAGGCTTAGGATCCAGCCTAAGTCCCCGCTCTGTAGGCCCACCCCCAACATGCCTCTTTGGGGAGACTTACGCTGGCTGAGCCCCAACCAGAATGACCAAGTCTATCATATGTTCAACTGAGCTGGGGTTGGGGACTTAGCACAAAGGCTGAGCCAGGAATCAGCTGGCTGAGTCAGAGATCCGCTGCACCCTAAGCTGCTCATTTCTTGCAAGATTTAGGAAATTGCACCCTAAATGTACTAAATCAAATCACTTTCCAGGGCATTGGGAAATTTTCAAATATGAGAGGAAAATGTCTGACACAAGTCGTGGGAAATTCAGCTTCGTGTATGCTTAGCTCTAGTTAATGCATGAAGTGGTTAAGACCATAGAGTAAGCTGCTTTGCCAGACTTGACTCTCCTTGAGTGGTCAGCAAATTCTCTCTGTTCACTATCATTCAGCACCTATTTTAAGATGATTATCTTTATTCATGCAAAGTGGGGAAATGCAGGGTTGTATCCAAAACTACTGTTGCATTACAGACTTCATCTTATGCAACAGAACTGCCCCCCACCCTCTCTACAGTCCCTCACCCTATAGCAGGTGAGGTTTGACCAAAGCTGAATGATGGAGGGTATGTTGCTTAATAGCTACAAAAGCAAGGGTTGCCAACTTTGCATGCAGAGGTGCCAGTGTGCCTTCAAATACTTCTATGGCGCCCGTAAAACATCTCTATGAATACTCCCTCAAAAATCCACAGTGCATGACAGACTGTTTGCTCCTGCTCAGTTCCTGTTTGCAGTGTCCCAGCCTTTCCTACATGGAAAACTCACCCTTAAAATGCCCATTTTTCACTGAATGCCAGGAATGGACATTATGCTCTGAACAGGAATAGCGACGGTGGCTGATGTAGACATGCCCACATCGTTTTGTCCTCCTGTCTCTTCTCCTAGACTGTGCAACCATTTTGTGTCATGGCATCCCTCCCCTCAAAGCTGCCATTTTGTTTTACGCCACATACCACACACACACCCCATGGCAGCCATTTTGTGACTGGGGCCCACGACGACACTTACTCAAAATGTCAAGATATACCCACTGGCTCAAAAAGGTTGATAATCCCTGCACTAAAGCCATAACATCCAGATAAAAAACTGTATTAAGTGTAAAACATGGCTGGGTCTCCCTTGGAATCCAGACACTGCCACTTTGAAGCTGGGCATCAGGACTCCTAAACACAACTTGTGTAGCGTTGTGTGTGTATGTGTGTGTGCCCCTGCCACACTCTAATAAATAGCTCAGGAGCCTTGTGTCCCACGGCTTACATATTATCTGCCTCCTCGTTCCTTCTGGTTTTCTTCATTATCTTGGTTTGAATTGTGCTATCAGCAACATTTCAAGTTAAAGCAGGATTATCTAAAAATATTACTTGATGATTTCTCTTTTCTGCTCTCACATGACTAGCCAGAAAGGGCTATATTTGGCTAAAAGCAGCAAATAAAGGCTGATCCGAGTTTTGTGCTGCGATCAAGGCCATAAATCCACACTTCCCACTATCACATGAGATTAATTAGAGACGTCATTCCCTATCGAGAAATTTTTATAGGCACGGCAATTGATTTCAGTGAGCTGAAATCTGTGGTGCTTTGGGCTGCAATCCTATACACACTTATCCTTTTGAACTCAGTGAGGCTTCTGAGTAGACACAAATGGGATTGCACTGTTAACATGACCCTTTCCCTTTCCTAAATCGTGTGAACGCGTAGACCTCTATAAAAACTTCTCTTGTGACTACAATTAAGTTGAGCTACAAACACAACTAACCAAATAATGACACTAACATTAAATATTTAACTTTTTGCACAGGAGCTTTTTCGAGCATCCAGAATAGTTCACATCCATCGTCTCTAATTTTATAACAACCCTGTAATGTTGGGTTGTGGTATGTAGTAAGGCTGAAGCTGAAAGAATAAGTCATGGGTGGGGAAGCCTTTCTGGTCCCCTCAACCTACAAGCAAACTCTGACAGAGGGCAGGACCCACCCACCCACCCATCAATCACCTGACTTCAGTCTCCTAGACCATGGCTTAGCATTACGAATGAATCCTGCCCAGCGACTTAACTGTGATTTGTTTACTGCCAACAAACCACAATCTGAAGCCATGGTTTGTTGCTGGCTTACGAATCATGCTTTGCCTTAACTACGGTCTGGCATTATGTGTGAACCCAGCACTTTCCTTAACTCGTGGTTTAATGCCTCCAGGACAAGACAGTCACCAACAAAGGCTCCTAGGAAACAAACCTAACTTTGGAGAAACAATTCAGGGTTTGTTTGATCGTCTGGGGGACAATTTGTGGTTTATTAAACAACCTATGACTGAGCAGTATGTATGAATTTAGCCAATGGGTATTAAGTCAGGCTGGTCCAGCGGCAGAGATGTGCTGAGGTGAGGTGTGTTGAGACCATTGTGCCAAGGTAGTGACACTATTGAACAGACTCCCATGAGATGTGATAGACTCTCCTTCTGTGGAGGTTTTTAAGCAGAGGTTGAGTGGCCATCTGTCCTGGATGCTTTAGCTGAGATTCCAGCATTGCAGGGGGTTGGACTAGATGTCCCTTGGGGTCCCTTCCAACTCTACAATTCTATGATTCTTTGGGGTCTTTGAGTATTAAGGTATATGGGAATTCAGCCTGGGCATGCTTTGAAAAACGATGAATTCTCTGTTCCTTCCAAATACTTTTTCAAGCAACTGCAAGTCGTCTCCATCACAATCTAGCCTTTGGCAAAATCTCAAAGAACATCCAAGTGGGTGTTTTGCAACATCTTCCTTGACATTTTTTCAGGTGCTATTCAGGAACCAGCAAGAAGAACACAGATTTCAGTAAGCTATAATTTGGCTGCACACCTGACAGGGGGAAAAAAGAAGAAGAAGAAAGATCTGGCTGCCTGAGATCATTTGCAGGAGTGTCGTTTTCCTACTCCAGAGAGGAGCCTTCAGGGGAGGGGCTATGCAAAAATTCAAGCTTATGTTTTTTTAGGACAGTTTTGCTTATGAAATGAAAATGGTGGTTGGGACTTTTCACACAAGATAAAAGCCGCCCTTGAAATTTAAGTTCTGCTATTAAATGACTGCTCAGTGGAAAATAAAAATGATGCTCCTTTGAGATTATAAAGGCTTAGCCAGATCATCAGTTCAAAGGGTGCACCTATCCCATTTTAGCCCAGTACATTTCCAAGCACAATTCAAAGTGCTGGTGCTGACCTTTAAAGCCCTAAATGGCCTCAGTCCGGTATACCTGAAGGAGCATCTCCACCCCCATTGTTCAACCCGGACACTGAGGTCCAGCACCAAGGTTCCCTCGCTGCGAGAAGTGAGGTTACAGGGAACCAGGCAAAGGGCCTTCTTGGTAGTGGCGCCTGCCCTGTGGAACGCCCTCCCAGCAGATGTCAAAGCAATAAACAACTATTTTACTTTTAAAAGACAACTGAAGGTGGCCCTGTTTAGGGAAGTTTTTAATGTCTGACACTGTATTGTTTTTAATATTTGGTTGGAAGCCACCCAGAGTGGTTGTGAATAAAGGGGTATGAATAAATTATTATTAATTATTATTATTATTATTATTATTATTATTACTTGTAGGATAGCCATGCAATCCTGTTTAGAGGTAGGGAGGTGTCCTTTTTTATTTTTTAAAGAAAACAGCCTTTAAAAAGGTCCTTGATCAATTTCCCTGGTGATAGCCAGTGCCAATAAACAAAGAGTCGTTGAAAACCACACACACAACTGAATGGGTGGTGGTTGTTGTTGTCGTCATCATTGGCATCCCTTTGTCTCGAGAGACAATGGAGTGCACTTCTGGGGGTGAAGTCAAACCGCTGCAATAGCAGCACCGAAGTGATCTCCTCGGGGCGCAAGCCTGGGCACTGTATATGGAGGTCCTGGGCTGCCCAGACAACAAGGCCCCCCTCTCAGCCTTGCTGATGTGGTCCAAAGGATAGCAGTTTGGCATCAGCTTGCCTGCAGGAATTGCTAGAAGAAGGTGTACAAGGCGCCAAACTCCCATCATCCCTGGCCACTGACCATGCTGGCTGGAGTTTACGGGAACTGGAGTGCAGCAGCATCTCTTGTGCCCCCGGCGCACTTCAAATGAATAAAATGAAATGTGCACACATAAACTTGATGTACGTAAGCTGCATTGCCAGCCACAAAAAGTGCCACAGTGCCTCTTTGCGTCAGTCTTCTGTTCCAAAAGCACGCACACAAACCAGATACGGTGGCTTTCTTCTCATTCTTGCCGCTGCTGGGAAGATCATATGCCAAGAAAAGCTGAAAGTGTAAATTTTCAGTTCACGGCAACGCTGCAAATGCCCCAGTTTTGAAAAACGCAGAGGGGAGGTTACACAAGCTCAAGAATGAAGCTGGCGTGTGTGTGTTTTGAAAGGATCCGGGAAATGCGCCGTCCTTTAGAGGCAGGGTTTATCTGCGTTTTAGAAAAAAACCCTATAGAGATTAGATTTTACCTAATGCTGCGTAAGATGATTACAGCTATTTGCGGAGCATTAATTCCCGCTCAAAACAAAATGATGTTTTATAGAGATGATTCCACACAAATGCACTCTGTGCGCTCACACACATATCCACATATAAATCTCCTCGTTCCCCAGCAGAGCTCCCTAAGCTGGAAAACCATGCACTTTTCTTAATGATAAATGGACACAGCAAAAAGGTGGCTGAGAGGAGGAGGAGGAAGAAGAAGAAGAGGAGGAGGAGAATCTACAAATATTGTGCCTGCTTATTCATCTAGTTAGCTGGTGTTGCATGGTGGCTTAGTAGGGGCTGAGCTACGAAATAGGAAGTCCGCCGTCTGAATCTAAGCTCAGTCAGAAACTCACTTGGGAAGTCACTGTCTCAGCCTCCGGTTCCCCCACCCCACTTGCAATATAATAATAGGAACACAGGAAGTTGCCTTATACCCACTCAGACCATTGGTCCATCTTGCTCAGTATTGTCTTCACTAACCCATGACGGGGCTCTTTTTTGCAATGTCTGGGTGCAGGGAGGAAGGGGCGTCAGAAATCACCCCATTTGCTCACTTCCTTTGCCCATGGAGGGGGTTTTCTGAATACATGTGGCACTTGCTCAAGTACGCTTGATGTATGTTTGTTGTGACCAAGAGGGATGCCCTTGGTAAGAGAGGCAGGGAGGGTATTGGCAAAAATGTATAAATGTATAAATCCAAATCAAATACAGTGGTACCTCAGGTTACAGACGCTTCAGGTTACAGACTCCGCTAACCCAGAAATAGTACCTCGGGTACTTCAGGATTAGAACAGAAATCGCGCGGCAGCAGCAGGAGGCCCCATTAGCTAAAGTGGTACCTCAGGTTAAGAACAGTTTCAGGTTAAGAACACACCTCCAGAATGAATTAAGTTCTTAAACCGCGGTACCACTGTAAGTGTTGGAAATGTAAAGAGAAAGAAGGTTCTTTTATCATATGTGGTGGTCTTGTAGTAAGGTTAAAGCTTACTGGGAAATGATATATAATGAATTGAAAAAGATGTTTAAAGTAACTTTTGTAAAACAACAACAACAAGAAGAAGAAGCTTTTCTTTGGGGAATTATAGAGACAGAACTACCTAAATTGTATAGAAACCTATTCATGTACGCGACTACAGCAGCAAGTATGTTACCTGCCCAAAAATGGAAAGAGGAAGAAGTCCCAGCAAAGGAAGAATGGATACAAAAACATTTGGAATATG
The DNA here is from genome assembly GCF_964234715.1 of Podarcis melisellensis. NCBI lineage: Eukaryota > Metazoa > Chordata > Lepidosauria > Squamata > Lacertidae > Podarcis > Podarcis melisellensis. The sequence continues at coordinate 91,754,418 of NC_138531.1, read as the reverse complement.
CAGAAATGTTGAAACTTACCAGAAAAATAGGAAATCAAGATAACAAACTTTTTACAAAAGAATGGAAATGGTTTATTGAATATTTACAAATAAACTGTAAACAGTTAAGAACATTGGCAGGATTATCGTAATAACCTGCAGTTTTATAATAGTATATATTTAAACTAGATGAATAAATGAGCAAACTAAGATAATTTGGATATGCGGGAAATATTAAAAATAAATTCAAGGAACCACAGAAAGAGGGGGGAGGAAGTCAAGTTTTGAAATGTTAAGATGATTGTAAAATTATTGAAATGTATAAAATTGAAAATCATAAATAAAATAATTTTAAAAAGAGAGGCAGGGAGGGAGAGAAGGGGGGTTACTGCATGTTTGTGGCCTGTATGTGTGGCCTGCGAGAGAGAGGGAGAAGTGCACTTGGGCCGAGAGAAGGTGGGGAAATATAACAGAATCATAGAATCATAGAATTGGAAGGGATCCTGCGGATCATCTAGTCCAATGCCCTGAAATCTCAACCAAAGCATCCCTGAGAGATGACGATCCAACCTCTGCTTAAAAACCTCCAATGCAAGAGAGTCCACCTTCCTGCGGATGAGAGAAATGTTATGTGATGTATCAGAGACAGACAGATGTGGCTGCAGAGAAACAGAACGCCAGGGAGGTTCGACTGAATTCTTATCCCTGATACACTAGCTTTCTGCATGCAATGTTGTTGTTTTTTCCCCGACAGTGGGGAAAAGCAGACATGCAATTCTTGGCATGCTACCTGCATTATTTTTTTCTCCCCATTTGGATCCCCCACCCCTTCCATCATTGCCCTTTTAAGGCAGGGACAGGAAGCCAAGGCACAGGGAACTCTATCTGGACCCAGGGACCCTCTCCAAGCCATGCCAATGTCAGGGACAGGCAAGACACTGATGAGTTTGCAGCAGGGGAATTGGGGCTGGAGTCTGACTCAGCAGACAGGGTCAGTGATTTGGGGGGACCTGTATCAGCCATAAGGCAGGGGAAGCTTCAGAGCTGGAGGGTGGAACAGAGGTTGGGTTGGAAGGCCCAGGCGCTTCCCTGCCCTCTTCTGCACCACTTTCTCCCAGAACCAGGAAGGGGGTGAAAAGGGATGAGCAGAGGAAGCTTCCACGCAGGCATAGCCTCTGGCTGCATGCAGAAGCCAGTTGGGGGAAGGTGCATAAACTGGTGGAAGGTACTTAAAGTGGTCCCCTGTTGTGGCAACTGCTCTGTAGAGCGCGGACCTGGGAATAGCTGCCTATCAAGGGGCTGTTAGGTTCATCCACAGGTCAGGAAAGGGGACTTGAGACGTGACGTGCAGTCACCTGTTATTCACAAAAGTAAAAACACAACTGAGTTTATTCTAGGCTAATCTGGTCCCTCTTTAGCCCTCTCCTTCTAGACTCGTCCCAAGCTGTCGTAAACTGCTGGCAGGGGGATGGACCCCCCTCTGGACCAGTCTGGCCCATGGCTCAGCAATGTACAAGGCTCTTTGTGACATGGGTGTCAGTGGAGAAGTAGTTGCAGAGGGATTGCCCAGCCGCTGAGCAACCAAAACAGCATCTGGCTCCTCTCTGCCAGAGTCTGCACTCATATTGAGTCCCTCGACACCCAGCCCTGTCCCTTGAACGGCTTTCTTATTCTGAGCCCCCGTGTTCACTCAAACCTCCTGCTTCCCCCTCTGTGTCCTCCCTGGGGGGTGGGGATCTTGACTTCTCGTCTCCCACCACACTTTGCCATCCAGCCAGTCCCTGACACTGCCTAGACACTAGATTGGTGTGCGAAGATATCCAGAGCTCTACAGAAGCCACTATGGATGTTATCTTTGACAATGAAAAGGTTGCTTTCTACCGTGTGGGTTTATTTGGCTGGGAAGTGCCCTTGCCCCATTGGCCGTGCCTTTTTGCCTGACTGGAATGCGCCCTTGAACTATGGCAATACATCTTGCCTAGCCGGGGGAAGAAATGCGTGCTGTTGTCAGAAACCTGTGACTTTTGCATGGGTCTTCAGTACTGAGCTAAGGCACACAGCTGTTGCCCTGCCTACTTTTGCCTCAGAGTGGCCGCCGAGACCATATAACACTGGTCCTGAAAGACCTACATTGGCTCCCAGTACGTTTCTGAGCAGAATTCAAAGTGCTGGTGCTGACCTTGAAAGCCCTAAAGAGCCTCGGCCTACTATACCTGAAGGAGCGTATCCACCCTCATCGTTCAGCCCGGACACTGAGGTCCAGCGCCAAGGGTCTCCTGGCAGTTCCCTCCCTGCGAGAAGTGAGGTTACAGAGAACCAGGCAGAGGGCTTCTCGGTAGCGGCACCCACCCTGTGGAATGCTCTCCCATCAGATGTCAAGGAAATAAACAACTATCTGACTTTTATAAGACATCTGAAGGCAACCCTGTTTAGGGAAGTTTTTAATGTTTGATATTTTATCGTGTTTTTAATATTCTGTTGGGAGCCACCCAGAGTGGCTGCGGAAACCCAGCCAGATGGGCTCGGTATTATATTTTAAAAAAACTAGACTATATGCCTCATTTCTTCGATGGGTATGAAGACTACAGCCAGCCACTGTAGGATGCCTGTTTTGGTGCAGCATGGCTGAGTGGATTGAGATTGCCAAGATGGCACTTATTTTATATATAACAGCTCTGATAAACTACCCTCTAGCCACGGCACTGCCAGCCTCTCAGTTCTCCATTTCAATTATTCATCTGTTTCTATAATCAAGGCCTCATTCATATTTATTACTCTTACAGCAACCTAGTAATGAGCCCTGATTCCTCTGCTAGGGAAACATGATACGTCTTAAAAGATGCTGCTGCTTAGAAGCATCTCTACTAAGGTTCAGGGGCTGAATGCAAAGCGAAAGGAAATCCAGGCCTCAGTATTCGTGGAGTTTCCCCTCCCCATAATTAAAACTGCACCTCCGAAAATCCTAGTCACAGTTCTGGGGTCACCATTTTCTGGAACTGTAGCCGGCCCCAACATTAGGCATGGGAGACAAATTCAATTTCATTTTAATGAGAAACTCCTTAATTCGCACTTCTCAAACCAATAAGCGAACTGAAACCCAATCGCCCTACAAAATTCGCACTTCTCAATTTTTTTGTGATGCAGATCTCCATCAATGCGCACAGTCATTCATGCATTGGGGAAAACGGTGCGTTAGAAATGAACGCATTCGTGTAAATAACATATGAAAAAATATCTCGAGGAACATGGTTTGCATGAAAAGTGTCTATCAGGAGAAAAGTGCACTAAAGTTATGGCAAATTTCCATGAGGATTTTTAAAGAAATTGCAAATCACTGCAGAAACGCGGAGAACCAAATTTAAGAAGGGTAAAATGAGAAATTGAGAGAATAAGGCTACCAGTCACTACTAACCACGATGGCTATGTTCTACCTCCACGGTAGTAGAAGTAGTGTGCCCAGTGGGGAAGCCCAGTCATATGAGTGGAGAATTGCAAGTGAGGAGAGCACTGTTGCACTCACGTCCTGTTTATGAGCTTCCCATAGACATCTGGTCGGACACTAAGATGACAGAATTCTTGACTACGTGGGTCATTGGCCTCAACCAGCAGTGCTCTTTGTATATGTTCAGAGGCAGTTTGCCTCTTTGTATCAATTGTTGGGAAGCCACAATGGGAGAGGAATTAAGGGACCATTTGTCCTCAGCCCTCTCTTTGAAGGCTCCTTCATTTGAATGGCTCTCTGCTCTTCAGAGTCTGGTTTAAAGATAAAGAGCCGAAGAAGAGAAAGCAGGAAGGATCTTGGAAGCTGTAGCACTTGGATGCAGAGTAAGCAGGAACACTGATCACACCCATCCCAGTTAAAACCTTCAGGCCTAGTTGGTGCATTATTCATTATTATTAACTTGGATTTATTAATCACCTTCCAAACCTCCGCCTCAAGGCAATTCTGCATCTTCCTCACTCCCAACTCTCTTAACGTTTGCTTTGGTTTTGCTTATGTGAAAAGCTTACCTTTAAAAATATTAGCTTTTGGAGAGTAGAGAGGCTTTTACGAGTTTAAACTTTGAGTTGTTTGCTGTTGTTGTTGTTGCTGTGGTGGTGTGTGTTTTACTGGTGAGGTTTTCGCTTCTTCTTTGGTTCTGTTTTGTTAGATTTTTAACATTAGCAACCTGCCACAAGCACTGTGAATATTCAGAGTGATAAGCAACTTTTCAGGACAAAAATCGACGAACGCACAACAGATTAAAAAAAAAGGAATAAGACTGAAAACCAAAGCACAGGGACCATATGACATTAGTGTGAATTTTAATGCAGAAACACATTACGAGGCAGCCTATCAAACGTGGTCCCAAACAGATGTCAGAAGTGTGATTATTATATGTAACGATTATATAATAATCAAGTTTTATTATGTAACGGCATCCTCTTACAACCTTGGAGTACGGTTGCACAGTCGCTTATTGAGTATCAGCCAATCCAAGGCGTTCAAAGAGCAAAACAATTTTGTAATGAGAGATTATGCATGTTTCGCCATTCCAAAATCTCCGTAATAAAATTTTAAAAGCACCACGGGAGTGAAGAAAGGTCATCTCAAGTGGGTGGATGGAGAGAATAAATGCATTTGTGGGGGTTTTTTATAGATATAAAAAGAATTAAATCAACAGGCTGGGAAACTTCTTTCCTGTTTATCGCAACGAGTGATGAACAACACAATGGAAGGACAGCTTTGGTTCAAGCAGTTTTCCTTTTTCTCCCTTACAAAACATCTTAGCCACCCCAAGAAAAACCCGAAATCACAGGAAACAACAACACCACTATTGTAGCAGTTTTGAAAGCAAGCATTTTGGGGAGAAATATATTAGCAGCATTCCCTCAAGGACACAACATGCACTGATTGACATGGAAATTTATGCCCTGCGCATACCAACAAACAAGAGAGATGGCTGTCACCTTCTGTCTTCAAGACTAGAGCTGAATTTCAACCACAAGGTGATACCTGCTTGAATTCTTCCAAGGAGGATCCGAAAAGAACTATGTCCACCTCTGTCAGACCCTCTCCAAGGGCCTTTCACCACTTCCTACTCATTCTCCGTCCCTGATGCCAACAGACATGTCGCGAGGAAGGAGGAAGTGGAGAGGGTGATAGGAAAAGGCACTCTGCCAAGTCTATGGAAGCACCGATCGGTGACCGGGAACAGACCCAGAATCACACAAACACTCCACCTCCCATTTCTTTCAAAGTGAAAGCTCCAAAGCATCAGATTCCCACCAGGGATTTTGGTTGGGATACACACTCCAGAAGATGTCAACAAGCACCTGCTACTTCCATCTCCACTTTTCCCATGGTCAGTTATTTGGTCTTATGGAAGGAGAGGAGGAGGAGGTGATGGTGGTCGCTACAATTTCTTCTTCTTCTTCTTCTTCTTCTTCTTCTTCTTCTTCTTCTTCTTCTTCTTAAATCACAGCGCTCAACTCTCTGAACACTTTCAGAGCAAACAGGAAGGCGACTGCCTGTCCCTATGAAAACCATCGGACACTTACTAGCTCCAAGAGCGGGGATATTCGACAGAACAATCTCTCTGCCTCCCAGAGTCACAGCAAAGCATATCTTCAACCTCCTCTTTTGGCCAGACGTAACAAGGCAACATTGGAGATCCATTATCAAATCCTCCACCTCTAAATTTTGACAAGTGGCAACTGTGCCCTCAGCGCCAAAACTGAATCATTTTCCCAATGTAAAACATTTCCCCAAAGTTTCTATTTGCCCCATCTGGGAAGCTTATAGGTACCCATAATAGAGCAGACAGAAGCATAGCGGAGTGGCAGGATCATTTACATCAGGAAAATGAGAGAGCGAGAAAAGCTCCACATCACCATTTTTATTGTATTTATAACCCACTATTCATGAAAAGCAAATTACAGCATATAAAAACAAATAGGACAGTTAAACAAACAAGCAAACACCTGTAATACTAGAATCAAAAATAGGTAGGTCAGGTTTTCTGCCAAGAGAGGCACCAAAACACATTTTTCGATTTTCAGGAGGGCAAGTGTATCTTCAGCAAACAACAGAAGCTGGAAAGATATGGTGTCCCCTCCTCTGTAGAGAGGAAGCTCCACATTTTTGGAACCATCACCCAGAAGGCTCTCTAACAAGGTGTCATTGCTCACTTCCAAACGTCTGAGAGTAGTAGAATCATCAGAACCTCCACCTCTGTTGTCTTAAGCCCTGAACTGATCTACAGGGAAGAAGGTGGTCTTTCAAATTCTTTACTTTATGGTGATTACCACCTACAGCAACCATAGTTAATAAACCGGACTCCACATGGAACATCCCCACATCAGGCTAGTTGTTCACTTGACCCCATTAACCAAGCCAATCTATGAGAATCATCTAAGAGCCATACATCTTCAGCAGCCAATTGCATGAATCATAACAACCATGAAGAAAAAAATAAGCATTAGCCGGATTTACGTACCTAGCAATGCCTGGAATAAGCTGCTTTTAAAGATGCCCATCACCTTTTTAATGGCCTTTTTCAGTGGCTGCTCTTCTGGCTTTTTCAGCTTCTTGCAATAATCTTCCAGAAGTGCTAAAGCTCGATCCGTGTCTACAATAAATAAAAATACCCAAGGTTATAAAAGTAGTTAACTGGGTTGAAAATGCTGAGAGTAACAAAACAGAGGAGGGGGAGAAGCAGGAACAGATTACTGATTGACCGATGAGAGGGAATAGTAGCATCACACATTAAATAAAGCAATCACAGAGACATCACCTTGCTAACAAAGGTCCGTATAGTTAAAGCTATGGTTTTCCCAGTAGTGATGTATGGAAGTGAGAGCTGGACCATAAAGAAGGCTGATCGCTGAAGTAGTGATGCTTTTGAATTATGGAGCTGGAGGAGACTATTGAGAGTCCCATGGACTGCAAGAAGATCAAACCTATCCCTTCTGAAGGAAATCAGCCCTGTGTGCTCACTGAAAGGACAGATCCTGAAGCTGAGGCTCCAATACTCTGGCCACCTCATGAGAAGAGAAGACTCCCTGGAAAAGACCCTGATGTTGGGAAAGATAGAGGGCACAAGGAGAAGGGGATGACAGAGGACGAGATGGTTGGACAGTATTCTCGAAGCTACCAGCATGAGTTTGACCAAACTGCAGGAGGCAGTGAAAGACAGAAGTGCCTGGCGTGCTCTGGTCCATGGGGTCACGAAGAGTCGGACATGACTAAACGACTAAACAACAACAACAATCGTACAATAAAACCACCATCAGAATCATCAGAATCAAAGTACAGCACAATGAAGATTGCTGCGACAGCTTTGGAAATCATCGCCCTCCCAGTCCTCAAAGTGGTCATACTCCATCTCTTCCCTGCAGCAGCTTCTGAAGACCTTGCCCTAAGCAGGGCATCCATGTACACATGAGATTACACAGGATCCAGACCTATCCTGCAATTTCTAGTAAACTACTGCATTTTGACGTGGCTTCCCTCAAGTCAACTTCAAGCGATCTTGAGCACAGTATTCTTACTTAAAGCACGCTGGATCCCAGGTATATGAAGCCTTCCTTTCCATCACAACTTCCAAAGGCGGAGGTTGGGGTGGGAAACCAATCAGGCAATTCCATCAGGTGAGGACATCACCCCCCAGACTCCACCCACGGCAGGTGACTTCAACACACACCAGCCCATGGGTGTGTGTACAGTGATGGGCAAATTTGACTTGAAATGCAGCGAGAACAAACCTTCACTGTGTAAAACGCCTTAGATCTCCTTTTCAGGTTTCTTCCTAGTGATTTGGTGTCAGCTGGTTCTCAGAATTTCCCACTGACTACCCTAAGCTGGGATTTCAGCACTAAATAACACACTAGAGAGGCAAGCAACTGGTCCAGCACCAAAAACCACTTCAAAAATGAATCAGTGCTCCAAAGTCTGCCATGAATATATGATTATTTTAAGAGCCCAGGCCTCGGATAAATAGGAAATGGCATTGGGAGATTTCAAGACACAGCTAAGAAGCATGACTTGCATTAGCTATGCTTTGGAGAATTATTTGGTTTGCAAACCATCTAAAGGCCTACCTAGATATTTATTACAGGGGATGCATGGCTCCTGTCCCTGGTAAAAGGAAGTCATTCGTTTCCCCACCTCCTACATGCAGTGATCAATGACCTGGAGAGGAGGGACCTGGTCATGATGACATCACATGACATGTCACTTTTACAAGACATTACCAGAGGGACCATGTGGGAAAGATATGGACCAGTGCATCTCCTGTAATGTATAGCTAAGGGCAGTTCTCCCTATACATTTATATTTACAAATTCCAATATGGTGGCTTTTATTGGGCTCTGCATGTGGATAGCTCAATCAGTAGAGCACGAGACTCTTAATCTCAAGGTCGTGGGTTCGAGCCCCATGCTAGGCGAAGGAATCCTGAATTGCAGGGGGTTGAATTGGATGACCCTTGTTGTCCCTTCCAACTCTACAATTCTATGATTCTGCAATTCTAAACATGTGGGGCTGAATGCTGAACCCTGGAGAATGGCAGCTCTAGCAACTCACACCAAGAACATTTTAACAAAGCATCCCCCAAAGGGACAAAAATAGATGCAAAATTGAGATTTATCAACGACAGGTAACAAACAATCCGACAATCCGACAGGTAACAAACAATCTTAAAAAGCAGAGAAATCACCTTGCCAACAAAGGTCCGTATAGTAAAAGCTATGGTTTTCCCAGTAGTGAAGTATGGAAGTGAGAGCCGGACCATAAAGAAGGCTGATCGCCAAAGAATTGATGCTTTTGAATTATGGTGCTGGAGGAGACTCTTGAGAGTCCCATGGACTGCAAGAAGATCAAACCTATCCATTCTGAAGGAAATCAGCTCTGAGTGCTCACTGGAAGGACAGATCCTGAAGCTGAGGCTCCAGTACTTTGGCCACCTCATGAGAAGAGAAGACTCCCTGGAAAAGAACCTGATGTTGGGAAAGATGGAGGGCACAAGGAGAAGGGGACAACAGAGGACGAGATGGTTGGATAGTGTTCTCAAAGCTACCAGCATGAGTTTGACCAAACTGCGGGAGGCAGTGGAAGACAGGAGTGCCTGGTGTGCTCTAGTCCATGGGGTCACAAAGAGTCGGACACGACTAAACGACTAAACAACAACAACAACAAACAATCCTGGTTACCTGATACGTTACTTTACTGATCAGTATTGGCTGCTTGATAACCCTCTCTACTGTGAAACAGATGGCTCACAATTCATGAAGCAGTTCAATTCTATCATCTGTGGTCTGAATCAAGATAATGGCTTTTTGCCCCACTATAGGTGTCCTTTAGGTCACCAGTCCTAAAATGTTGTGCTTGGGAACTCCAGGCCAACACCATAATACCTCAACCCCCAAAACACAATAGCATCACGTATTTCAGTAACAGTTTTCTTCTGTAAACAATGGAAGACTATATTCTTCTGTTCTCAATCCCTCCTCCTACTTCTGCATCCTTGAAATGTTGGGGGGGTTGCCATCTGGAGGTGACGCTTGAAATTGGACCCAGAATCCAAACCCATGATCTTATTCACTATTCGGCTCCCGACAAACAATTTAGCTTTTATATTTGAACTGAAGACCTCATTTCCTCTTTCAGCTTGTTGACTAAGCTCTTGCAGCTCTGTTGTCACTCCACAAAATCTTGACTATTGATGTAAAATGGAAAACAAAAAAATGTAGCTCCTTTCCCACAAATACTTACAGATTAAATATTGTCAAATGATAAGAACAACACACACAAATAAATATCACAAAACTATCTCTGCAACACATAACCAAGGTTAATTTGTTGACTAAATGCTGTAGGATTAAAGAAGCTTTCAATTAAAGTAAATGTCGTATTTGTGTATAGGGTTTCAAACTTTTTGAGTCCATTTGATAGTAGTTTAATCAGCAGCAATTGACAGGTAACTGTCGGGTTTTCAAATGATTCCAACACACTCCTCTGTTATAAGCACAGGAGTAGGCTGAGCTGCTTTTTTCTGGTCAGTTGGCAACCCTACTTATGTAAGACCCACATCTGATTGTAGGAGCTTTTGAGGATTCTGTCCCTTCACTGGGTGAGAATAGATGATTAGCTCTACCTTGGATATTTATAGTGCACAGTTAGCTACAAAGGCAGCTATTCTTAGGACTCAAACATATTTGCATTTGTAATTGATTTTGCACTCTTTCTCTTGGTTCAAATGAGCATCGTTCCCATTCTGCCTGCTTAAAAGTTCTCTGCAACTCAATCAGTTGGCTGCAAGCCTCGAAAACCACACAATCATTTCATATTTAAGCCAGAAACTCCCTGGACTAACAGGAGGGAAACAGCCTAAAGACGCCCAAGAGATGCTTCCCTTGTAACCAGAGTCCAATTGCAACCAGGGTCGGCTCTATCATTAGACAGAGAGAAGCAGCTGCCTCAGGCAGCAGGTGCTAAGGGCCACAGAGGGGCAGTATTCTACTAAAAAGACGCAAGAATGCAAGGATTTCTACTTGCACAATGGAATTTCCCCCCTCCTCGTTCTGTACACCTCATGCCCTCCCAAATCTGTTATAGGAACCCCCAGAACAGATTCAGAGGGGTGCACTGGTGGAGGAGAGGTGGGAAATTTCCGTTGTACATGCAGAAATCTGTGCTGTATTGGGCCCCTCCAGATGATTTATAGATTGAGCATTCATCCTGATTAGTTTGCACAAATCTTAGATGGAGATTGGATTATCTCCTATCTTCACTGAGCATACATCCTGGTTTGTTTGCAAAACAGTTGTCATCCTCAGTGCCGGATTTGCATATAAGCTAAACAAGGTATAACTTAGGGCCCCACTCTCTTGGGGTCCCCCCAAAAAAATTAAAGGAAAACAAATCTGGATGTATATTTCCAAAATAAAAAATAAAAAAACAAATAAAATAAAACCGACATGCAGCAACAGTGTTTTGTGTTGTGTAGGCTCCTATGATGTAAGTCATGGGCCCCGCCTGCTAGCCTGCTCCCTAAAATATCACTGGTTTGCTCCTTTCTGTATATAGGGTGCCTACATTCTTCATGTGCAAATGGCTTTAGATACCTATTAGGTCCATAAATTACCATATAGCATATATTCAACACTAAAAACAGCGGCAATTTGTTGTTGACAAAGGACAACTGGACATATAAAGGGCCCCATTACTTTCAGTAGCTTAGGGCCTCATCAAACTTAAATCTGGCCCTGCATTCACCTCACTTTGCTTAACAAGGTTCTACACGTCTTTCTGTTAGCAATCCAACTTTTCATGTATTTTCCCTGAAGAAGTCCACGGCTGTTATCTTAAGTGGATTCATTGCTCCAGGACAAAGGGTGTTAATCCAGTTTAAATATGCAAACCTAAAGTTCTGGTTTGTTTGTGGGCCCCACAGCACACTTGCAGTCTAGGGTGTCCCAACCCACAGCTTAGAAATTACTGGAAATGTACATTGCTCAAGTGCTAAAACCCACCACGCCACGTCTCCAGTTGTAAATTCCTTCCACAGTTCCCCCTACAAAGCATTTACTTATTCCCAAGATATACTGATAATTGTTGTTGTTGTTGTTTTTAAAGGAATTGAAGCAAACAACTCTCCAGCCTTCAAAGACACAATTGTTTTCAGTGTCTCATGGCCAAACTACAAGACATCTGTGAGAAAACCTCATGATATTTCAATTTTTACTTTCGAGGGTGGGGGAGAGAGCTTTGAATTCAATCAGATGAATGGTGTTTGGGGACCATGGGTATATTTAGGGGGGCGTTATTCTGAAGAAGTGCCACTACTAGTGGGGTGGGAGGAGAAAGAAATTCCATTCAGTTCTCATTTAAAGGAGAACCTGCCTAATTCTCACAATATGCAAACCAATTTGCAGCCATCCTTTGAAATTTGTACTTCTCTGAATTTTGCAATGCTGTTCTCTAGCCAAGTAACTTGTGAGTAGCTGCCAGAGTTTGGTACTGCCCAAACTCCCTGTGGCTACTGTGGGGGCTCTTTTTATTCTGTTTGTTTGGTTTTTGTCTTTTTAAGAGTGTTATTCATCAGTTGGAGACCTTTGGATACCAAGCAACTAGCAATTCAAAAAAACCATAACCACAACACAAAACTGAATATAGAATGGGGTACAGTGAGCATGGAATGTATACATTGGCAAGGTGTGTGGAGAGACATGCGGAAATGAAACTGCTTTTGAAAACTGTACACAGTGGTACCTCGGGTTACAAACACCTCGGGTTACAAACACCTCAGGTTACAGACTCCGCTAACCTGGAAGCAGTACCTCGGGTTAAGAACTTTACCTCAGCATGAGAACAGAAATCGCACGGTGGCAGCGGGAGGCCCCATTACCTAAAGTGGTACCTCAGGTTAAGAACAGTTTCAGGTTAAGAACAGACCTCTGGAACGAATTAAGTTCGTAACCAGAGGTACCACTGTATTAGGAAAAAAGCATGGAGATATGTGTATATTAGGAGGAAGTTGCACTAAAATGCTGATGAGTTTTCATGAGGCATAATAATAATAATAATAATAATAATAATAATAATAATAATGGCATATTGGTGTGAAAATGTGGGGAACTGAACTTAAGATTGGAAAAATGAGAAGCCGGGAGAACTGAAATAGGTACATTCTCTCAGCCCTAGCTATAGATCAGTGATGCAACACACGTTCTGCACGGACAAGATCCCAAGTTCAATCCCGGCCATCTCCAGTTAATAGCCAGCAACAGATTATGCCAGAGATCTCCGATAGCCACTGCCTGTCAGCCTAGATAATACTTAGCTAAAATGGACAAACAGCCTGACTCCATATAAGACGTACTGTATTCAACCAAGTTTAAACTGCGCCCAAATATAGGCTCCACTCAGGTTGCATTCAAGCCAGTTTTGCGGATGTGGGGGAATGGGTCGATATGGTATAACTATTTTCCCTCCACACTGTTTGCTGAATCTTATTAGTCCTAGCGTGGGAGAGGGGGGACACCCACACCATGGGGCTAACAGCAGCTTGAGGGGTGGGAAAGAGGGTCCCCATCCCACATACTTCATGGAATCAAATTTGGGTTGCCAACTTTCCTTTTTAAACTTGCCTGGCTCCTATGCCTTTTAATAACAGTATAGCAAGAAGGTGTTGAAACAGGCAAAACCTTGCCTTCTGCTTGATCTCCTTGGTATGAAAGTTTTTCATCTACTACAGGGGTCAGCAAACCTTTTCAGTCCACTGTCCCTCAGACCTTGTGGGGGGCTGGACTATATTTTGGAAAAAAATATATGAACGAATTCCTATGCCCCACAAATAACCCAGAGATGCATTTTAAATAAAAGGACACATTCTACTCATGCAAAAACACGCTGATTCCTGGACTGTCCGTGGGCCAGATTTAGAAGGCGATTGGGCCGGATCAGGCCCCCGGGCCTTAGTTTGCCTACCCATGATCTACTACATTTCTGTGACTCGGATACTGAAAGGTGGCGAGCCTATGCCAACACGGAGGCAAAATACTAACCAGCTAAAGTGGCGCAAACTGTAGCCCTAGAACACACACCAGCAATTGGATCGTTTTAATCAGATTATTTTAAATTCTAGCTAACAAGGTAGAAATGCTGTCTAGCTTTGGAGTGGCTAAGCTGCAGCAATCTAGCTTAAGCAGGAGAAAAAATGCAAATGCATTATAAATATGAGTTTATTATTGTGTCGCGCTTTACGTAATTTCAGGTTTTCCCTCTGCAGTTCCACGACATGCATATGCAATTGCTTGGGTGGGCTTAGGGTAGTGTGAAAATTCTGTAGAATGGAGCACAAAGAGGCACGCACAGCGCCGCTGGAAGTTGAGAGCCCAAAGTCCGCCACTGTGCACAGCTTGTAAATTGGTAGAATACTGTAGTTGATTATGAAGGCGCTCAATGGGAAGTCTGGTTTTTGACCCCTGTCCAGTACCTATTGGGAGCTGCATTATAATAAGGGTCAGATCACTGGTTTCTCCCAGTCCTGCATAGAGATGCAGGAGATTGAACCTTGAAGCTTTTGCATGCAAAGTTCAGTGACTGAGCCACAGAATTTGCATGACAGGATATACTCCCCTAAGCAAATAGCGGAGAGGTAGCTATGAACCATGGGACGTGGGTGGCGCTGTGGGTTAAACCACAGAGCCTAGGACGTGCCGATCAGAAAGTCGGCAGTTCGAATCTCTGTGACGGGGTGAGTTTCCGTTGCTCGGTCCCTGCTCCTGCCAACCTAGCGGTTCGAAAGCATGTCAAAGTGCAAGTAGATAAATAGGTACCACTCTGGCGGGAAGGTGGACGGCGTTTCCATGCACTGCTCTGGTTCGCCAGAAGCGGCTTAGTCATGCTGGCCGCATGACCCGGAAGCTGTACACCGGCTCCCTTGGCTAGTAAAGCGAGCTGAGCGCCGCAACCCCAGAATCGGTCACAGCTGGACCTAATGGTCAGGGGTTCCTTTACCTTTAGCTATGAACCAGACCAGCCTCTTTGTGGCTTTTTCCCAAGCAATGTTCTCCAGTCAGGCGTGGACCTTGGGGTCTGTGCGACGCCAACATCCAGCACCCTCATGGGCAGGCATTCAGGGGTGTCCTAACTAATTTGCAGTTTCCAAAACAATATGCAAATTGGAAAAAGTCATCCTTCAAAATTTGCAAAGCAATTCAAGTTCTCCAGCCATTTAAGGGGTACAAAAATATGTTTACGAGGGTAAAATGGGTGTCAAAATGCACAAGCTAGTGAAAATAACATATGTTATTTTATTGCCGGATATTGCTTTACAAAGCTAGCATACGCTAGGCAAAAAGACATGCAAAAATATGTGTAAGGAGAAATATGCTAATGAAATTTCACGAGGACTTTAAAGAAAAAATAGCAAACTGATGTGGAAATGCGGAGGACTGTACTTAAGACTGGGAAAATAAGAAACTGAGACAATCCAAAATACAGTCATACCTTGGTTGTTGGACATAATCTGTTCCGGAAGTCCGTTCAGCTTCCGAAATGTTCAACAACAGAAGCACAGCTTCTGATTAATGGCAGGAGCCTCCTGCACTCAAACGGAAGCTGTTTCGGACATTCGGTTTCCGAAAAATGGACCATTTACTTCAAGGTTTTCGGCGTTTGGGAGCCGAGATTTGACTGTATACAAATTAATCCATCCCTACTTGTGAGCTCCTGAAGAACATAACTAATTATTGCAAACTGACACCAACTTTGTACTAGCATATTTTAAATTTGCCAAAATGTGTCTGGCTATACTTTCTGGATGAGACATAGACATAACTGGTGATTGAAAACTTGCTTTCCTCTTCTCTTCTCCTGCCCGCCTCAGCAATATATCACAGCTTCTATAGCCTACATATATAGTAAGGGTATTTAAAATGAGAATTGTCATAGCGTCCTCTTTTTTGCTCTTCAAAATATGGCAACCCTAGAGTTGCTAGATTTGCCATTCTAGATGGTTCAGCTCCTACCCTGGGTCTCTAGAAGCTAACTCTTCTCTCTAAGCTAGGAGTCAAAATGCTAGAGAGGTTCCCTCAATGAATCTGGGAGCTGCAGTTGTGGGGAGAGGGGAGTCCTTAGAATCTGATATACTAATTGTAAACTCATTCTCTATGGTCCTCATGAACCCAAAAGGAAACCCGAAGATTTACAAAAAATCTTTTACAAAAACCCTACAAGAGGAACTCAAAAACATTCAAATGAGGACTGAGCGTGGTCAGTGGCCATGAAATGTTGGCGATCAGAAGAAAAGGAATTGAAACGAGTGAGGTGGAATGGGGTGTTCTAGAAGAGGATTGGGTTAGCTAGAAGCCTGAATAGGAACATGACACACTGCAACATTTTATTGCAGTTTCTCTGTTTGACTTTTTCCCAGCCCCACCTGCAGAATTATATAGTTGTCAGTGGTGATTGAGAGACTATATTAAACCAATTCTGAGGCTACTGTGTTATTCACGCATTTCTGGGAATAGGTCCCGCTGAAATTGATGGCCTGCAATAGATGGAGCTGTAAATGTGTGGCACAGCCTTCCCCAATGGCTTATTTCTTCTACCGCGTCTGCAAATTCTTAGCAAGATGAGCTGTGCTGCTTCCTATTCGAACCAGCTCACCATGTCTAAGTGAGATCACTCTTTGTCGGCACAATCACAAACAGCATCCCTGTAGTTAAGTGTTTTTCAGTCATCCGATTACCCCGTAGAGCAAACAGAATAAGCCCTAGATTTTGGTGCTATTGTTTACAACCATGATCCGAACGTGAGCTATATCTCAAACAGTACGCAAGGCAACGGTATGCCACAGGCTAAGTCTGCCACGTGATGCAGCAGAAAATTAAAGCCTTGTCAATAACATGGGACTTCTGACACAGACCCCACTGCCTTTTTAAGTCTGCCAAAAGCCACCTAAAAGCCATTAGCAGGGAAGGGATTATTATTGGGTGGGGGAGGGTATATTAGAAGGGAGAAATGACATATTAGGAAGCCAAAATGTATTGTCTTTCAAAACAGTTTTAGACCACCTGATGTTTCCCATCTGGCAGCCTGGTAAATATCTGCGTCATAAGAGCTAAGTGGGAATGGGGGACTGAAAAGTAAGGGCAACATTTGTTTACCCATAAAGCAAAGTTATCAACAAGCACCAATCTATATATGTTAAATAATACCCCCCCCCCCGAATATAAGACATAAACTTTACTCCTCTACTGGCATTAAAACAATAATTTTCTTGAGCGTTGCAGTATAAAGCAAACACATTCTCCCCATCACACATTTCCAAAAGGAGAACCCTCCTGGATCAGCCCCAAAAGCCTATCAAATCCGGTGCCTTGTTTTCATAGGTATCACCTTGCCAACAAAGGTCCGTATAGTAAAAGCTATGGTTTTCCCAGTAGTGATGTATGGAAGTGAGAGCTGGACCATCAAGAAGGCTGATCGCCAAAGAATTGATGTTTTTGAATTATGGTGCTGGAGGAGACTCTTGAGAGTCTCATGGACTGCAAGAAGATCAAACCTATCCATCCTTAAGGAAATCAGCCCTGAGCGCTCACTGGAAGGACAGATCCTGAAGCTGAGGCTCCAATACGTTGGCCACCTCATGAGAAGAGAAGACTCTCTGGAAAAGACCCTGATGTTGGGAAAGATGGAGGGCACAAGGAGAAGGGGACGACAGAGGACGAGATGGTTGGATAGTGTTCTTGAAGCTACCAGCATGAGTTTGACCAAACTGCAGGAGGCAGTGAAAGACAGGAGTGCCTGGCATTCTCTGGTCCATGGGGTCACAACGGGTCAGACACAACTAAATGACTAAACAACAACAACAAACTAGATGTACTTTACTAAGCCCACAAGGAGGACCTGCATGCCAAAGTGATCTCTCAACAACTTGTAGATTGCCATTGGTTGGCATTCAGAGACATACTGCCTCCAACCAGGGAGGGAAAAACTTAAGCCTTATGATTTCACACACACACACCCCAATGCTCTTTTAAAGCCATCCAAGTTGGTGGCCATCAGTAGACCTTGTGGGAATGAATTCTTTAGTTTAACTTTACACTGTATGAAGAAGCAATTTCTTTTGTCTGTCCTGAATCTTCACCCAGCTTCATTAGATAACCCCTAATTTTAATATTATATGTGTGTGTGAGAGAGAAGATTCAATCTATTTGCTCTGCACTATGCACAGTCTTATATACCGCTGTAATGTTCTTCCTTACTCGTTTTTTTAGTTTTTTTTATAAACTAAAAAAAAAACACAAACACAAATATTGTCACCTTTCCTCATGGGGGAATTGCTCTAGCCCAGGTGTGGGGAACATTCGGTTTTGCAGATGTTGTTGAACTACAACTCCCATTAGCCATGCTGCCTGGGGCTGATGGGAACTGTAGTTCAGCAATAGTTGGATGGGCAAAGGTTCCTGACACCTGCTCTAGCCACCAACCCCATCTCTCCATAGAAGAAACCAAAACAAAACCCCTGATCTCAATATCCTGTTTGAGGCACAGCAACCAGAATCATGCACAATATTCCTAGTGCTATCACATCACAGATTTCTATGGTTATAGCATTACAGTTCTGCCAGTTTTATTTTCACTCCCTTTCCTAATGATCCATAACCCTCCATCCTTATTTTGCTTGTGTTTAGTAGGAGGTAGACGACAAATTACAGAACTTGTTCCAATAATAATAATAATAATAATAATAATAATAATTATTATTTATATCCCACCCACCTGGCTGGGTTTCCTAGATCCAGTTTAATCCACCTGCCCACAATAAGCACAATATGTTTGTGTAAACTGGTCCTGTCTATACAGCCAAGCAGTGAAGCTTTTCTGGGAATTTACTACTTAAAGACTCCAGGTGGAGAACCACGTTTGAACACAATAAGCTTCCTTATATACCAAGTGAGACCGCAGGTCGATCTTGGCCAGTAAATAGAAGCCACCTTGAAGACTAGATCTGAATTTGCCGTTCTGTGCAATGACCAATGTGCTCACCATCATTCTCTCCCCGCCAACTTTTTCCCATTTAAAGTATTATTCATGTAATTTTTATTTTATTTTTCAATGACTGATATGCCAAGAAGTTTTTCGTGGGATCCCCTGCAAATTCTGTCTATTTACAAAAGAAAATGCTGGCCATTCCTACAGCTCCCTTGTTATGATTCTGTGCCAAAGGGGTTTTATAATCCACCCATCCACAGCCTGTACATTTTCTTTAAAAAAAAAAGTAGGGTTGTTGTTTCTTGGCCTCTACCCACTTTTGTACTCCAGCCCCACTGATCGTGGGGACAGCCAGCAACTTGGCTGCCAGCACTCCTACATAAAATAAAACCTCACATCTGGCCTCCGTAAACTGCCTTTTTTCCTTCTGCAACCTTATAACAAAATTATATGAAGTAAACAAAACAGTGGAGAAATACTCCAAATTCACTTCACTCAAAAAAAAAAAAAAAAAAACAACCTGAAAATTTTACTGGCAAATAAAAGGCCATTGACAGCAAGAGATTTTCTCAAAGGGAAAACAGCAGGTATTGATCTCCCATGGAATCCTACGGGGGATTGCTTCAAAATTTCCCTTTTTACACATAGGACTTATTGTCGTATTTGCATACACAGGCAAACACACTGCATGGATCATCTTTTCTCTCACTTGCCAGTAGAGTTCCCCAGCGTGCCAGCCCTGATTGCCTAATATTTAACCATGGTTGTCCAATATCCCGTGAAGCTGAGAT
The DNA here is from genome assembly GCF_964234715.1 of Podarcis melisellensis. Lineage (NCBI taxonomy): Eukaryota > Metazoa > Chordata > Lepidosauria > Squamata > Lacertidae > Podarcis > Podarcis melisellensis. The sequence continues at coordinate 91,735,161 of NC_138531.1, read as the reverse complement.
GCCACTGATGCTTGAAGAACTGGCCTGTTGCCTGCTCAGCACAACTATCTTTTTCTTCTTTTTATTTTAAAAAATTACTTTTTTAAACAACTGCTGCCTTGTTAAAAGCTAGAAAAATGCATTTTTAAAAAGCTGACCTATCGCTTCACAACAGCAAGTGTCCATGACACCATGATCACGAGAGGTAGGAGGACAATTGCCATGGGGAGTGTGGTGAAGGGTAAACTCCAACCTTTCTCCCACCCTTGGAACTGGAGAAGGTGCAGGGTCTCATCCCCACACTTCAACTACACTTGAGATACTCTGTGTGCCTTAGGAATGCCTGGGGTGCAGGTGGCCTTGCAAATGCACTGTGGATGTGTGTTTCTTAGAAGTCCCACTTCTGCCACAGTCCCCACTTTCAGTAGGGAGGCTGGGGCTTATTGCTTTCATCCTGCACTTGGGCATGAAACACAATTCTAAGTGATCCCTGAACTCTTCTCCAGCATCAACCTTGGAATTAAAGGTGCTGCGACAAGACCTTGCTCCCTTGCCACAGCCCATGCAGTGGGCATTCCAGTGCACAAAGACTTAAGAACAGCTCTCGTGTATACATCAGAAAAGACCTGATCAGCAAATGAATGCTGTACGCCGGCTCCCTTGGCCAGTAAAGAGAGATGAGCGCCGCAACCCGAGTCGTCTGCGACTGGACCTAATGGTCAGGGGTCCCTTTACCTTTACTAGCAGTTTACTAACAATGTTTTACTACTGTAAATGTACATAACCTCACTACTAAGTTAACATATGAGTTACAGGACTTGCAGTGAATGCTACCAGTTTATACACCACTTCTAAGCCATGTTCTGTTAACAGAGCAGTCAGCTCCTGAATGTTTCAGACACTGTCTGGTCATCTTAACATCCATGCAAAATATTACCTTTACAGCTGCTTGCTTGTTCAGATACACCATGAAGCAGGATGATTCTGGACATTCCTGGTAACAACTTTTGTGAAAAGTCTTCTCTGGATGCTATAAGCTAGCCCTACCATTAGGCAAGCAGAGATAAATTGTGAGTCAATATTAAAGGGCAGCAATTCAATTATTTAGCTTTCTATGGATTGGATCCAGGCTCCCTTCCTCTGAAAGAAGAAACCTCCTTGGTCGGAGGAAGGATCCAATACTTTAATTGTATCACCATTTAGATTTTCTGCTCAGGCACCAAAATCTTGTACCATCTCAGCTGGGTGCTTCTGTTTATGCTTCTTGGCTTTCCTCAACTGATTAGGATGAATATTATTCATTATAAACAGGATTGCCATGCTATTCTGCAAGACAATTTTAAATTAATCTGAAACAAGTTTAGGGTCCTTATGACATCTCAGCTATATTTCTGTAACATGAAATAATACTGGGAGATATGTTTGTTTAATGTAGAAAGGCTGTTCTTTAATATTGCAAATCACTTGGCTTTCTTGGCCAGATTAGGTTACGCTTGAACTAAAATAGAAAAGACAATTGCCATCTACATGTTTAAACAACTGCTATGTTGGAACTAATGCAACAAGAGAGCAAAGCCCCCAAGTGGGAGGGCAACCAGTTTTTCTGGGTATATGTGCAGGTATATAAAGGGGGAAAGTTATTCTGTGTGAGAAAACTCTGGAGAATGTTCCCAAAATCAAGGAGCTAGTTAACATCACAAGGTTTTTAAGGTGCTTATGGTTGCAAAAAGAGAGTGCATGTGATTGCCTCAGTCCAGGGCTCCATCTGCACTCTGAAACTGCATGCTGAGTTTTTGCTCAAGCATTAATTTCAGTACAGGTGGCAGCTCAGCCCAGTGTTCCCTGTGTCCGTATGTGCTGAGCCGTCCTTTGATTTGGCGTGAATGAGTAAGTTCTAGCATGCGTGTGATGGGAGATCTCGTAGATTACCAAAAGTGGCTGAACACTCAACATAATCACTGTTTCTGGCACAGGCACCAGAAATGTTAGCCTTGTCCTAAGAATGCTTATCCTGTGCTTTTATTCTAAGTAAACAACCGCTTGACAGGAGATATGTCAGCACAGCTCCAGGCTTTCCAAGCCATGTTTCTCAAAACAGGCACCATAGTAATCATCCAGATTTCTAATTATTGTGGCAAATGAGCAACAGCAACACCACCACCAGTAAGAGAAACCACACCATTTTCTAGAAATGTGTTGCACCTCTGTTGATCATGGCTGCTATTGAAGGGAAATATCCATGCTTTTCACAAGGCAGGGACTGATGGCGACATTGAACATGCAAAGCTGTAACGTGTTCGAAGTCAGACCACTGATGCAATGTAGCTCAGTGCTATCTGTTTTGACTGGTGGTACTCTCCAGGGTCTCAGGAAAGGTTTCAACCCTAACCCTAACCAAAAAACAGGTTGCCGAGGTTATGCCACACTGTAGCGTAACCCAGAAACACAACCCAGAGCTATGCAAATAGGATTCCCAATGGGTTAAGATACAGGGAGCAAGCCAATTGTGTCCCTAGGGCTGCAGGTACCGCCTTTCTATATCCCAAAGAAGTAAATGGTTGCCATTCCTACAAGGAAAAGGGAAAGCATTGGAGATGCTAGTAAGCAGGGGAGGAGATGCCTCTATGTGCATTAGAACAAAGATGCATTATAAGAACTCCACCCCCAACAACAGCAGCGAAGCCCGCCCTTCTTAAGACCTCATCTTTATGATGAGCATCTCACTATTGTTATATATCATATACACATTTTTGTTAAACGGAGTTGGGAAATGTAGGGCTACTTTAAAAAAAAATCTGCTTAGCTACAGCCACACAACTCCCAACAATACTTCATTATTAGATAACTTTTTTAAAAAAAGATTATTCAAATCATATTGTTTTCATGAGCAGTTTTATTTTACGTATAAACCTTGTAGTGAGGAATCTTGAAACATATTCCATATACTTTAATGGCTAAATGATGGCTGTGACAGGTATACTGTTGCACTTTTTAGAAATATATCTAAAGTAATGAAAAATGACAAATCAGAAAGATTTTATCATTTTAGTGTACCATTAAATACTGATTTGAATTACTATTTTTTAAAAAAAATCAAGTCTCACTTAGAAGCTATTCCATAAACCCTAAGCCCACAAATTTACTTCAGAGAAATTCTATTTATTTATTTTTATAAGAAAAAGTTCACTGTTGGAATTATTGTATGTACAGGATTACAGGGTTTCTCATTCCTATACCCCACCCACAGCCACCCTGGTACTACATAAACTACAAAGGCTTGTGAGAAACCAGCATTTGAGATCAAAATGTGTCCTAGCAGATTTTAAAACATTCCAGTTGAAGTAAAGAATCCTTTTGCATGAAAAACAAAATGCATGAAATGCTTCTCTTTCACCTCTCCACAGAAAAACAAACAAACAACAATTTCATTCTCCCATTCAAATGCTTTTAATGTAAAACTGCATGTATGAGAAATCCAGCTTGTTAAAAAGATAAGACAAAAATGAGATAGGAAGCTTCATAGCCCACCTTTCTTCTTGACTGGCATTCTCGCTGTTATTTCTGGCACTGGACGCAAACCCTTATTTACCGGTATCAACAGAGTCCCGCTGGGATTGACTTGTAAGGTCAGAAGTCTGCCATCCAATTCAAAACACACAGTTCAGCTTTGCAACAGAGCTCTACATCTTCATTTCCCACAATGGCACTCACAGTTTTTGTCCAGTTAAAAACTTCCAACACAACCCATGGAAACAGCAAGGAAGAAAAAAGTTTAAGAGAATTTTTGCCAGAGCACTTGTCAAAATCTGTAAAATATTTCCCAATCTATAAAAATATACAAGAGAAAACACTCGTCAGCCTACAAAATTGTATAAGATTCTCTCTTATGACAGAATAGGGGCTTTTTTTTTTTTTTAAGAAGTTAAGTGAATGTAGGAAATACAATTAAGGCACAGTCCAAGTCTTGGCAGTCCAAATGATCCACTTCAACACATTCCAGCATCACCCAGGTTTAAAACCAGCTCTCAAATAATCCAAATAAACGTCCGAGGAAGACAGAAGAGCTTGAAAGGGACCTTTTTTGCTGCAATCACAGGTGACTTTTGCCAGTTAGCTACAGCACTGGATGCACACAATGGTCTTCTGCGTATTAGGAGGAAAAAACCTCCCAGGTTTCATTCGGTTACCAAACAGCAGTCACTTTCATTTTTATTTTCTCCACCCAGCCTTCTGGCCTTTAATGTCCCTCTGATCTTTGCTTGTATTAAGCCCAAGAGGATTGAAAGCAATCCCTCAGCATGGAATTATTAAAGTGACAGTGCTATTCACAGGGCAGGCTGGTGGAGCAGACTGTTGTGCACAGGAGTCACTGACTGCTTGCCATTTCACTCTTTGCTCAGCAGCAGCTGCCTAATGAGAGAGGAGCAAGGTTGTAGCAGAGCTTCTCCAAATGTTATGCAGAGATGTTGGAATATTAACAGAGCAGGCCATGAAGTCAGTCGGAAGTTCTCCCGTTTGCTGGTGCAACTGGCTGGCGTCACCATAACCTCCTATTTTCCTTCTTTTTCCCCCCTGCAAATGGAAAAAGAATGCAATTGACAGTTTCCCCCTTCCAAAATATTGAAAATAAAGGATTAAGGGGGGAATTCGTCTCCAAATATTACACTTTATACACGTGAAGCACAATGGTACATCTTACACATAACCCTGCACTGCATCTTCAAAGGGTGAAAATGGTGCAATGGGGTTATTTTCTGCTGCTTTTGAATTGCTTTCAAGCAGACTCACATCTTCCTATCATTCTCCTATCACTTAACAGATATTTGTTTCCCAATAATAAGATCTATTCCCATATTTTGATAGTTTGGCTCTTTATAATTGAAATGAAATGTTGGCTTAAGAGGAAGAGGAACTTCAAACGGCACAAAAAATGTTTGTGGGAAGAACACTGGCGTGAACATTAAGAGGAACAAAGGAGGAGAAAAGTGTGAATTTAGATTAAAGTTTTAGAGGCATCTGCTAAGTGGGGTAGTGGTAAAGAGCATCCATCAAATATGGATTCTGAGTGAGTAGTGCCCAAGAAAGATCTTTAAAGTTAGTGGGAGAGGGGCAAATCCTAGTGTACAGTGCAGCAATTGAAGGATTAGAGTAATAAAGTAAGTGCAGACATTTAAAATAGCCTTGTATTTAACCACTTGCCTGGTAGGTGACCAGGAATTCCATGCAGGTAAGTTAGCTGGCTGCTGGAAGAGGGACTGACTGCTTCATCCCTCCACCACCAGCCCATTTCCACCCCAACCCCCTGCCTAAGAGACTAACAGCACATAACATATTTCCACGATGGCTATGAAGGAGGGGGCACAGGCAGTACTACAAGCTAGTAAAACATTTTTCAGGCCAGTAACATTTGGGGGGGCTTGTTTACAAGGCTGACTTTAGGAAGCCAAGTAAAATAAATTAAGGTTTGAGGAAGGCTGTTTAGAAGAAGTGGACAGCATGGTTTCAAGGGAAATTCTGTGCAAGCGGGGAAGAGGTGACTGATGGGGTGTGACAAGAGTGGAGTCAATGTCCATATGAAAGCTAAACTTGAGAAGGAAAACATAAAGGAGATAGGAATTGAGAACACTGTCCATTAAAACAGCAGGGAAGTAATCAGGGTTTTGGAAGCAGAAAATGTTAAGAGGGGAATATAAAGAAGGTAGAATCAGAGCTAGCAGAAGAGGGTGAATGAGAGTGACTGGGACAAGTTACTAGTTGATGGCATTCAGAAAATTAGGATTCAGAGTTTTGGAGAACAGGGTAGAGATGCAGGTGAAGAAGAGTGTGCAAGGAGCTGAGTCACTGAAGGACCAAAGACCAGGAAGCAAGCTCAGCAGAGTGCTACTTGTGAAACAGGGTAGTATAGGAAGTTAACTGAAGCAACAGAACAGAGTCACACAATGAAGTTGGGTTGCAGCTGTGGCTGTAAAATAGCAGCAGATGCACATGCAAGTGGGTCAGTGTTTATCTATGAGAACACCTAGGCAGATACTAAATCATTGGGGTTTTCAGCATAGGAGCAGGGTTGAGGAACTGGACCAGCATTAAGAAAGTAGTTAGATAATTGTGTGAAAAAGCACAAGGGTGGAGCAAAGATGCATTATGTATTTGATGTGGAACAGCTGTGTAGAGAATTGTGTAGTGAAGGAATACAAAAATAGGATCAGAAGGGTACACTGCATTCAGGCAGAGGGCGATGCTGGATTTGATTACTACATGGAGACCTGGGTCCTTAAGTGAGGAGTAGAATCATCAGATATGCAAGCTTGAGGGGGACTGTCACCGTTGTAGATACATGGAAGGTTTGAGAATGTGGGAAAGGGGATCAGTGGCTAAGGAGACGGAATGCAGGAGCAGAGGGCTACATGAAGCAGTACTCTGCGTTTCCACGGAGCGAAGGGACATGAAAGGATTAGATAAGTGGGTCATGTACAAGGATCTGAAGGGATATTGGATAAACAGAGTATAAAGGCAAGATGTGCCCAATGGTGTGAGGTTGCAAAAAATAAAAAAAAATAAAGGTTATGTAGGAAATATGGCAGCTGTGTCAGTGTAGCTACAAGCGTTGTGGGAAGAAGCTGAGTGGTTGTGAAGGACAACATGAAACAGTATCAAATGTACACAAGTGGCCAAAGTAGGTTTCAGGGAAATATTTTTTTTAAAGGGTCAGAAACGCAGGTGAGGGACGGAGGTAGGTGTTGCATGAAGTGATAGCTAACTGCACGCATACAAAGGGAATTTAAATTGTTATAGTATAAAGGTCTGCAGGTGCCAGACCCCTGAATGTTGCCACCTGCCTGTTCCCTTCAGCTGCAAAAGCAGAGTGGGGAGAGAGTGGCTGCTGTTAGCAGCAAGGTATGAGCCAGCAAGGTGGACTGCAAAAAGAGCTAGTGACAGGGCAGAAAACCCGTAAGAAGATGGGATGGGACCAGTGCAGCGTTCGAAACTCCCACTGTTCTAGGCGCGTTTTGCAACAGGGAATTTCATTAACGCAAGCAGTTTCTGAACTCTGGGCACAGTACTGCACCTAAGATTTCAGATTAAAACTGCCACTGCTGGAAGAAAAGGAGGAACTTTGTCTGCCTCCCCACTTCCAGCCACTCTCTGAAGACTGGAGAAGGGACCCTCATAAGAATATTAGAGGACCAGGCAGGGGAAGTATGGCTTTGTTTTTGTTTTTTTGCAGTCTTCAGATGAGGACTGGACAACGTGAAAAATGAATATAAGATTTTAGCTGCAGTTCATTCATTTTCAGCTTTGTATTTTTATATTAAAAAGTGCGCCTACACACTCTGTTGCAGCACCCATAACCTGGGTTTAAGATGTCATTTAGCTTTCATATCTCAGTTTCTAACACTGGACCAGTGGCCAGGCAAAATTCACCATGCGTGGGGTGGTTCTAGGAGATAAATGAAATGACCAGGGTCACTAACTGCTGCTGGGGTGGTGATCACTTTACAAGGCAGACTAGTTAGTGTACTAATGGTGGCAGAGAGTGGAGCAAGCAGAAAACAGAGGCAGGGCCTGATGAAAGTTTTTTGGGGGTGGGGGAAGAGACCAATGTGAAGTGACCAGAAACTGAGAAGAGAAGGCAATTTCACAGGGGCAGTTAGTTAACCTTTGATCTAGACTTAATAGCCTCAACCAACCATATTTACATAGTGGTATGTACTACTTACAAGATGCCTTAGTTAAGTCAACCTTGCTGTGTTTGCTCTCCTCCCCTTGTTCACTAAGAGGAAGGGACTGGACATCTGTCCCGGGGTCCTCCCCTGACAGCACCAGTGGGAAAGACCCCAACAAGGCAGAGAAAATTTGTGAGGAAGGGAATAAATAAATAAAAAGGGAGATAATTTTGTTGTAAGGTGGGTTAATGGGGTGGGGGCAACCAGAGGATATTACCTGATGGTGGGAAGTATTGGGTTGCTTTTTTAACACGGGTGCCAAGGAGTGTGGTGGAGTCTCCTTCTTTGGAGGTCTTTATGCAGAGGCTTGACAACCATATGTCAGGAGTGCTCTGATGGTGTTTCCTGCTTGGCAGGGAGTTGGACTCGATGGCCCTTGTGGTCTCTTCCAACTCTATGATTCTATTCTATTCTATGCTTGGGATAGGAGTGGCGGGAAAAGGGCCAGCAAGGGAGGGAGGCTTGTGATGTGTTGGGGAGAGCTGGGGTGGTCCCACAAGCAAGAAGCACCCCTTTACCTGACAGGAGCAAGCACGGAGCTGCTAGTGTGTGGGAAGCCCCACCTCCACCCCTTAAATTCACACATATCTCTGTCTGGCAAGGGCTGCCCTGTGTGACCATGACACCCACTTGCAATCACAGAATTTGTAGAGTTGGAAAGGGACCCCAAGGGTCATCCAGTCCAACCCGGTGGCACACAGGAACCTCAACACACCGTCCTCCACCCCACCATCCCAGGCCCTGCTTAGCTTTGCATATGAGAGCCATACTGGGCAACCTGAGTGACCTGGTCCCCCATACTGTATATATATACATATGGGGGACAACACACTCAGGTTGCCCAGTACTGTGTGTATGTATATATATACATATACATATATATTCGGACTCCAGAGCCTCGTGTGATGGGTTGTGATGGGGGTAATCTCCATATATATATTCACACGCACACTTCTGTCTGGCATGGGGTGCCCTGAGTGACCCCATAAGAGCCACAATGGGGATCCTGAGTAAAAATACCCTACATGTTGCTGGACTCCAGGGACTCGTGGGGTGGCTTGTGATGATGGGGGGGGGTCAAAAGAAGCAGGAACGCACACCTACACCCCTGTCTGTGACCCCCCACCCTCCCCACACACCCCTCATAAGAGCCAGTGAGGAACCTGTCTGCCCTCCCCCACCCCCGTCGTCGCCGCCGCGCCTCCCGCCTCCCATCAGCCCTCGCGGCGGGCGGCCAACCCCCTCAGGTAACTGGCGCGAGCTACCTGGCCGGGCGGCCACAGGTTCCCACCCGGACCCCTCCGAGGCCGCCTTCGCCCCACCTGCTGCCCCTCCTCGCCGCCTTCGCCTGGGTCGCCTTACGGCCGCGCGGGCTGCTGCGCCCCCATCGAGGGCTCCTCTGGGAGGGAGGCGGCCTGCTCGCTGCTGCTGCTCCTCTTCCGCCGCGGCCGCCGCCTCAGCCGCGTTTCCATGGAGCGGCCGTTACCGCGCCCGCCGCCGCCGCCGCTCCGCCTCCATCTCCCGCCCTCCCTCCGTCCCTTAGCAACGCGGGCGGGGAGCCCCTCCCTGACCAGCGTGAGGAACGACGGGCCGCTCGGCCAATCCGGAGGCAGGCCCCTCCCCCGGCTCCTCGAGCAGGCGAGGGGCCAATCGGAGCCCAGCCGAGGGTCGTTGGGGGGGGACGTCACGTGATCGCCCAAGATGGCGGCCCCCGCGAGAAGGGCGTGCGCCTGGCCAGTGTGGTAGCCGAGTCGCCTTTTTTTTTTTAACCAGAGGCGGACGCCGCGGCAGCGGAATAAGTTTTTTAACACGGCAGAGCTCTAGGGCTCGAGGTGAGTTTTCCCCTGCGGGTGTTTGCATGGAGGAAGCGGCGCTCAAGGTCACGCTGGACGTCAAATGTGGAGAGACTATGGAGTACGGTGGGTTTGAGGTTACGGGGTGGGGGCAGGGGCAGGGGCGAAAATAGGCTGTTTCACCCGGGTCAATAACCCAGCTTGGCACACACACACACACACACCATGCATTTGCGCACACACACGCACAGGATGGGAGCCTCAGTGGCGCACCACTGGAGGCTTTCCCCGGGGCAACGTCACCCGCCCCCGGTAGCTGCGGCTCTCGGTGGGGCTTCCCTGGTGAGACTGTTTCCCTTATTTAAAATTAGAGCCTTATTCCCGTGGAGCTTATGTCCCTGCAGGCGTGTATAGAGTTGCAATCATTTATGGGTGTGGCTTTTCCACTGCTTTGTGGTAAGTGAAAATTAGTATATAGTGAGCATAGTATGTTATTGTTTGTTATTTTTAAAGTACTGTTGTTGGCATCTGTCAGGCTTGGAAGGCAATGGAGGAGTGCGCCTTCAGGGGTGAAGTCAAAAGGTTGAAGAGTTACAGCGCCTGTTGTGGCTGAAGAGATTGATAAGGGGGAGACATGATGCATTATTGCAGCAGCACAACTGGACACCTTAATCTGCCCTAGGGGCAACAAAACATGTCTCTCCCATATCGGTCTCTACATCCACAGCAGGTGCTGCAACCTTCCAGCAGCTTGACTACACCCCCAAAGGCTCATCCCTGAGACAGATGGATGACAGCAACAAATATGTATAGCAGTTAACAGCAGTGACTGTTAATGAAATACGAAGAAAATAGCCATTTAGGAATTCTTCTTAGCAGCATGATGACACAATGTATGAGCTTGTAAAAGGAAGGACTAAAAAAGTATGAAGACTGCCTCAATTCTTAACTGTTCCCATTGCCTGGAAAATGTGGCTGTCAGAGTGTAAAATAGTGTTAGAAACTGGGATGGAAAATTTTGGAGTTATTCGCTTGTACAGGCAACAACATATTTATATGCATGCAGTTGATATGCAACCATTGCATGCGCAGGCATAGTGGGGTTATGCGCACTACACTGTCATGCTCAGTCACTTGGAACATAACCCCAGTGCGAATCAGGGATTGCCTGTATAGCTGGAAGCAACAGGATACAATTGAGGACTTCATACATGCCCTCTAGCAACTCTATTTTGTGGGCCAGATTTAACCCTGAACTGTGTGCCAGATTACTTACTGTATCCCATGAAACTAAACTGGAACAACCTTACTAACCAAGCCAATGTCAAATATGTTAGATCAATGGACTTCTCCCATTTTTAATCTGATATAAGGAGTGGGGACATGCATGCATACACAGACTAAGGGAATTTATGCTTGGTGTCTTTGGGGAGTTTTTGTGTGTGTTAAGCAGCAGCGGCAGCTTGCACCATGCGCAATAAATGGACCATCCAGTTCCTCTCCACCAGCTGTAAGGCGGGCTGAGTGGGAGGAGGCACAGGCTAGACACCCAGCAGTGCACCCCACCCCTATGGTTACAGTATTTTTTTCTATATTTAATTGCTACATTCCATGTATAAGACCCATGGTTTTACACTTTAAAAAATTGGGGGGGGGGACCTCGTCTTATACACGGAAAAATACGGTATTCTGTTTCTTGGACTATACTGTGCAGTAGAATCCAAGAGTTGACATAAATGTGGCTTCTTGGCTGTAAATTTCACAAACCATTATGCCTGGGTCATTAAATATGTTTTTCTTTCAATCATATTGCTGGTGTGTCTGATGTACGTACATACATACTCATTTTTGTAATCAGCACCATTTCGTTTTCTTTCCCAGTGCTCCAGAAGCTAAGATGGCAGGAGAGTTTATCGAACCTACTTCAGAAAAAAAAGTTCATATTGCAAGTAGAGACATATCTGAAATCATGAAAAAAAGGTTTGAACGGCTTTCAGAAGCAGATCAGTGAGTGGCCTTCACAAATTTAAAAATATTTTAAAGTGAGGTTGTTTTTTGCTGTTCCCATTTTCAAAGCATTGAAGAATTTACCTTGTTGTGAAGAATGGAACCCACGTGATACCGAACAAAATACCACATGGAAGCCTATGCCAAGTCTCTGGTTTCCTCCATTCACAAAAATAGGGAATGCTATTTTACCAGACTAGCAGGATTAGCAAGATAAACATTAAGGACAATGTTGGATGTTGAAACCAATGTAACTTGAAATGACACTTTTAGTGTTTTAGTTTAACTTTTAATTGCATCTTTCAACTTAAAAGACAGGTCCCAGGACTTCAGAAAATGTATTTAGTATTGTCAGTTGAAATAACTGAAGACCACACATTGCTTTTTATATATGACCCCATCATGTATAAAACATAAAACCCTCTGCTATTTAGAAATGTAAAAACATTTGTAAAACTTTTCTCCAAGAGAACAGCAAAATCTTCAAACCAGTTTTAAGGATCTGCTAGGTTTCTTGCCAGTGGCTATCGTTGTCCTTAGAAGCTGAAGTGATGTATTTACTATGGTCCCTCCTGCTGCTCCTTCTATAGCTGCTCATATGCTTGCATCCTCTATCGGAGCCTCAGAGTATTGGACAACTGTTCACTCTAAGCATAGACCTGGCAATCCTATGGACACTTGGTATAGTTCTCCAATTAAGAAGAGGGCTTATAGCTGAATAGGTAGAATTGCAGTCCTAAGTATTTTGTTGCAGCTGTGAAAATCATTGTCCCGTTTTAATACTGCAAGTGGTTGTATCTGTCAGCTCTAATAGGACACAGCAACATACTGGTAGCACTGTGGGATATACCCCAAGAATACAGCATTTGCCTGGTTTCAGAAATGTGCTTCTTTGCACAGCACACAAGGATACAACTCTCCTAATGCACCATGTTTGTACATGCACAGCTATTAGCAATTGTTGAAATGTTTTTTTCCTTTTCTTCCACAGGAGTTTTTTTCAAAGTGGATCCATGTTCCTTGCTTTAAATGGAAGTCTCTGCGGCTTAGTAGCAAATAGCTTGTTTAGACGTGTCCTGAATATAACCCAAGCGCGTATCGTATCTGCTCTGCCCATGGCTGTTTTACCGTTCATTTCAACTGTGGTCACTTATGAGTGTTTGATTAATCGGCCTTTAATGGAAGGTACGTTATCTGCATTCAAAGCGAACTGTAACCTTTGAAATGTCTGTGCTGGGAAGGATGTATTTAGCCACACTGGCACAAGGTTACCTACTCCCAAGACAAGAGGCTATTTGCATTACTCCCCAGATATGTAGGGCTATGGAAACTTGTTCCTTTAGCTCTTTGTATTACTCTTCTTGAGAAAACAAAATGAGCTTAAGGTGCAGGTGAGGTGGGGGGGCGCCCCACCCACTGATGGGATGCAAGACCTCACAGCTGGAAGAGTACCAGTTCTTTAAAACAGTAATAATACAGTGTGGTGTTTCGGCGCCTTATCTGCAATTTGGTGTTACTGTTGTTTCTATACTTTTCCGAAGCGTCCCAAAAGAACCTCACTATATAGATGTATGTAATTGTTTTTGGCATCCAACATGGGGAGTCTTCTTGCATTTAAAAAATATTGTCTTAGTCCCCTTTGAGTGTAAACTGCAGGATAATGCTGTTAAAATTACTTCCAAATACTCAACCTTCCATCTTGCCCAGTTAGCAACAGTGATGATTCTGGATCATGTCACTGTCCATATTTTGGGGGAGAGCAGTCTATACTGCTAGAATGCCCAATGCATTGGCTTCTCTTTTCAAGGCACACTTCGGTCGCTCTTGTGGCATATACTTAGGGAATCTCAGGAATATTTTGCAGCAATACTTTTATGACAGGTGCTATTGAAATCTGAGCAGCTTATCAGCCTAACAAAGTCTAATCAAAATTAGGAAAGCAGATTTTAAGATGCTGTGATGCAAGCCTGCAATAGGGATGCTGTCAATACATCACTTAATTCTCATAATGCTATTTGTCTGCAAATTTATGTCACTTAGTTTTCCAGCTTACCTGTCTTATTTCATTTTTCAGGTGATCTAAATTGTGCAACTTGTGCCTGGATCAGAGGTGGTTTAATTGGAGGAGTAATAGGTTGGTTCTACCCTATTTTCCTAGCTCTACCTTTGAATGCAGCTCTTGCAACAAGGTACGTTTTTAATCCTTGATGTAAGCTCAGCTCTTAAATGTGCAGTTTTGGAAAATCCATTGCACTGCTGGCAGCGGACTGAAGGAGGTGCTACCAGTGTTGGGACCATGAGCTGTTCACCCTTATATGGGAAATCCATAAAATGGAATTTGTTTAAAATGCACACATTGTTTTTCCACACCTAACTTCAGTTTTCTAGGATTACCTAAACTGATTTCCAAGTATAGCTTCCCCTCAATCACTCTCTTCAGACATCCATTGTCTGGGTTAATCTGCTTGAATCACAAGCACTTGCTATTGTTCTTTCATTCCTGAACACCACCTGAAAGGGAAATCTGAATAATGGACCAACAACTGGTTGTAAAATAAATAGGTGTAACAAAGTCCGTATCATTAGCTTGTGCCTAATGAAGTGTTTTCTGGCAACAATATAGAGCCATTAGTCTGTAGAACACCTTTCTGCACCTTTTCTGGCATCATGTAAATTGGTCCCCTTTCACATGTTGTGGGCTGTATTTAATTAACACATCTTTTGTCCATATATAGAATTTGCTCCGTTTTTGCTTCAGTTTTAGTATAATTATAAGGTAGTACACAGAAAGAGATGCAGTGTCTAGTATACAATTTGGTAAGAGTGGGCTAGCACCTATTTTGAAAACCTAATCTTAAGACAACTGACAAAGAGGCTTTATAACTTTCTTAATAAAGGCTGAATTTAACAGTAGCCTAGTGTTTGCAATTGTCAAGCTAATTCTTATTTCCACCCCACCCCAGGTATTTAACAACTCCCATGCCAGGCCAAGAAAACATGCTGCGCTACTGGATGATGGTTTGCAAACCCGTTTACAAAAAGATGAAATTTGCTGCAATCCTTCAAATTGCATTTGGAGCATACCTGACCTCAAAAAGTCATGAAATATACATTAAAATGCTGCAGTTGCCCCAGCCTGGAGAAGACCCTGAAGAAATAAAAGATAAAATTTGAATTTATACGATCATTACTTATTTGGTTTTTCTTTATGTAATTATCCTGCTAGTGTTTTGTTTTTTAAAGTAGCTCTTAGCATATTGAGCAAGCCTTGGGACCTAATGGTGAAGGGCCAGTACTTTTGCTTGTGCTTTTTTTCCTCCTTCCTTTCTTTTTGGTATGGGGGATAGGTGGAAAGTAATACCCTGTGATGAAGGAGACCAGTATACTTTGAAGAAACCTTTGTGGTGACAGTGGACAGAGGTTTCCCTCCTGCTCACAGAATTGTGGAGTTGGAAGGGACCATGAGGATCATCTGGTCCAACCTCCTGCAATGCAGGTAATCCTACCGTACGTAATACCATGGGTGTGAGCAGCTGGTGTGTCTTGCTTTTACATTTTCTTTAAAAAAATGGGAGAACATTGCATCAAGGCTACCTTCCAAGGTTTTCCAAGGAGTGGCTGACAAAGCAGCAGCCTGCAGAGCACTACAAAGCTCTGGGGTTTCATTTTTGAGATTGTAAGTTGTTTTAAACTGTTTTAAATACTGTATTGTGTTTTGTTGTTGTAACCAGCTTGGGCGGCGCTTAAGTAAATAAAGAACAACAACATTCCCTGGAGCTCTTCAATGCCCTGAAGGTTGCTTACCTGACCATATTCCTCTAGAAGGGAAGGAAGAGATCTTGATTATGCATCATTTAACACCCAGTGTACAACAAGCTCCTGCTAACCTCCCAGTTGTACTGTCTTAAGGAATAGCAGATCTGGACAATTTCCATGATGGATGCCACCATGGCAAGTGGTATTTATGACCTCCTACTTGCAGTGGCCCATGTTTGTTCTTGCTGACAGTTAAATGTTGCTAAAATATTTCTTATTCAAGACAGTTCTCAACATAATAAAACTTGTACGGTAAATATTTCTATTTCTATATTCTTCTCAATTCTCATCACAGCATGGGTTATGCAAATTAAGTATCATTTTCTAGAACACAGAACACACCAATCTGAACACATTACTCAAGGTAGACCATGCTACTACAAAATTGCTATATATTATATTCAAAAGGTTTATAATCAACTTTGAGAATGTGCTCCAGAGAGACAGAGAATGTGTATATGTATGGCAGCAGCATCTAAGCTCTAAAATGACTGTCAGTCCTCACCCTGGTTCCATACGAGTTGCAAACTGGTCTTAATATGCTAGTAACTCTGGCTGGGCAGGGATTTTTCCCTGCTCAAAAATCCAAGAACCCAGCCCCCAAACAAGTGGGAATTCAACTTTGCATCATCAGATATAAGAATTTGAACATACATCCTTGCATAAACCACCTCGGGTTGAAGAAGCAAACCTGAACATTCCTTCTCATAATTTATGTCTAAATGGACAAATGTTCAGTAGTGTAAAGGTGTTTGCTTTTGTTTTTTAACTGACATGGAGTATGTCCCCAACAAACCTTTTAGCAATTTTGGGAACAAGACAGATACATTCTATCTACTGTTTTTCAAATTGGATACTAAAAACCAAATAAACCTTACCTAACATTTTGCAAGTAAATGTTTGGCTGCAGTCCAAAAATGTCAAACAAAAGATTTCTATTTTTGGTTAAATGGTAGCAGATGGAAACAGTATTCATTTTGTTGGATGCTAATGTGAGACATGGCTCTCCACAATTACTTTGATGCCATCTGTCCAGGAAGTTATAGGGTGCAGAATAGTGATTTCCCCCCACGATACTACTAAGCTGTTTAAAAGAAAAATAAACAAGGAAGGTTAATTTGCGGTATTAAGATGCACACACATTTACATCACATTTTCTAAGTGAGATACTAAAAAAAAGGCCTTATTTTCCCAACGGTGGTATAGTGCAGGCCAAAAAAGAATGACAATGTTCAAAAGCTGGTGTATTTGAAAAGTCTTATTTCCTATCAGCTTCTACCTGATACTAAGAAAACCCATCCTGGGGCAAAGTTCGCAACCAGGAGCAGCTACTTCCGGGTTAGCAGAGCTCGTAACCAGAGGTACCACTGTACTAGATAAAATTTGAGCTACACTGGTACCTCCAATTGCACACGGAACGGCGAAACCCAGAAATATACAGGTTCGCCATGTGCGTAACCCGAAGGATACACAACCAGAGGTGTGCATATCCAGAGGTACCACTGTACAGTGGTGCCTCCGGTTACAAACGGGATTGGTTCCAGAGGCTTGGCTATATCCCAAAAAAATCATAACCGAGGGCCGCGTCTGTGCACGTGCGAGCAGCAAACCCACTTCCAGGTCTGCCGCGTTTGCAACCCGAAGTTTACGTTACCCAAAGGTAACATAACCCGAGGGTCCACTGTATTTCCTTCTTGGAAAATCAGCTTTGCATGCAGGAATTCCTAGCTTCACTTTTCAGCATCTCAATGAAGGAATGTGAACAACCCAGGTCTGAAACCGTCTGGCAATGTTGACAATGCTTAGCTAGATGGACCAGAGGCCTCAGTCAGTTTAAGTCACTTTCCTGTGTCCCATAAACTGATTCGGCACAACATTAGGCTGAATTGTAATTTATCATTTAAGCAATACCTAGTTGTTTAAGTGCTTTATTCAGTCAACATTCCAAACAAGGTGACGACATTTTCTGACTCAGGTGCATGTAACATCTGTGCAACTCACTAGGTCACAACTATCTGGCCAGAAGGCTCTAACTGAAGGCACCACTAGTGGCGAAAGTGCTACTTTTTATAGTAGGGGTCAACTCAGATAATCATTTTAACACTTCCCCTCATGACAAGGGGAATTATTAAGATTTCAATACTTTTCTTCAGCAGAATCTTAAAAATTTAGTTATACAGTATCCAAGAACATATTTAAAAACAGTCTTAAACTCAAGGTGTTTACAGACCCAATCACTGCTGTTTTGCTTTAAGCTGGAAGTAGAATGGCAACTATGTTTCCAGAGTCCGATAGATAGATAGATAGATAGATAGATAGATAGATAGATAGATAGATAGATAGATAGATATAGGATACATAGATATATAAATACATTATATAATGGTAATGAATAGGAGGATGCTCCATTGCTGTCTGGAAAGTTAATTCATGGATAGGAGCTACTGATATCTAAGAGGGAGATGGCTGGAGCAAAGTCTGTTCAGGCCCTCACCAGTCTGCATTAAAGAACATACTCTAAACAGATAACTTGAGGACATTTTGCTTATGCCACCAATAGCTCCTTGGAGAAAAGGTGGATGAGTAGATGAGCCTATTGAACTTTATGGCAGAGTACCAATTGGGCCTTACACTCGTCTTGTTGCAAACAGAATTATTTTATCACCGACTTGCTCTCATTAATTTATTCTTTGAAAAAGAGGAGAGCCAGCAAAAGCTGTTTAACCAGCTCCCAGTGCAATTGTAACATGTACAGCAATGCATAATTTTTAAACAGCCAACATTAACGTAAAAATAGCATTGAGTGCCGAATAGCAAACAGTAAGCAATCTAAAGCAGCTTACTTTTTCCTGCTGTGTTCAAATATTATTAATGCTTTCCTAATCTATTACTGTTAACACACATAATGGTAAAATAGGTGGTTTCGACTGTATTTTACTATACATTATTATACTTATTTGTTTATAAAAGTACACAACACCCTACTGCAAAACATCAGGGTCGTCACAACATTAAAATATTTTAAAGCAATCATGAAAGTGTCTGGCTACTCAAGGGATATTTTAAAGAACTGCATAGGTTTGCTGACATAAGTATTTAAAAGACTCTTGGAAAGCACAAAGTGAGGATGCTTTTTTGGAAACAATTATCTTATATGTGCAGAGCTAAATGTAATGTGACCTCTTAATGACCTGAGCAAGAGGATGTGAATAAAATACATGGTAAGTGATTTTCTACATTACTGCGAACTCTGGTTAATAACCCTAAATCAGCAACTCTTAACATAGCCAGTGTATCACTGATCATATATAGAAAATGCTCTGAACAGCAGCATTAATCCAACCCCAACTACAGCAAGAAATGAGCTGCATAAACCACAATGCTGCTTTAATATCACACCAACTATTTTCCAACTATGTCACACCAGTCAACATTTAAAAAGCCATTCAATGAAATTAAAATTTTATAACGTAAGATTTAAAAAAATCCTTTGAGCCTGTAACTGGAAGATCAACACATTTTTTTATTAGGACACTGTTCTCATAGGTATGACACAACTAGTTACACAGAAACATTCACACATATTTCAAGTACTATTATTCAAGGCTTCAATTTCAAAAAAATATTCAACAATACTCAACCGATTAGCAAGAAAAAAAAGGTTTGCAATTTTATTTGGCTTCAACATGCTTCAATAGGCACTAAAATCCCTGCAGTCATATTTTTGAGATTTTTGCTAAGCAAGTGTGTCATTTGCCTTGTTGAAAAACAAGCAGCCACTCCCTTTGCATACAGATGCAGCAGCTTATTCTTCAAGGGGCAATGACACATAAGGTGGATCAGCTACCCAGAATGTATTTTATCTAACAAAGTATTTCAATAATACAAAATTAAAAGAGAGAATGTCTGCTTTCACAGTAATACCACATTAACAAAAATGTCTATTGTGAAAAGCAATTGTAAAAATTCATCAACTTCAGAAACTATGCAGCATAGCGACAGCCAATTGTGGCCTGTCAACTGGAAAGGTACTAGCAACAAAAAGGAGGGGATGTTGACCCTAGCTTTTGAAAAACAACAGCACTAGGTCATAAGGAGCATTGGTGGGACTGTATATAATGTACTGCTCCCATTATAAACATAGAATGCTGAATAAGAGTATAATTTAAAATTGATTAGTATACAATTTCATGTGTTATGCTCCCATGCCATCAAGCATGGGTTATGAATAGCTAGAGGACTTTCCAAGATTGCACTCATTTACAGCAACTGGTATATGGGGACTAACCCAAGATATGTACCAGTATATAGATTTGTCCTGTGTTGGGCTGCAATTTCCCCCCAGAAAAGGGATGCCAGCCAATCTGTATAGTTCAGTGATAGGCAGATAAATACACCTGCACTACAGGTATAACCCAAAACATGAACAGCCATATAAATGAATTTATAGTTCAGGCGAGGCTCATGGTCTCTGCTATGCCGAAAGGATGTACTTCAAATAATTTAGACAATCAACTGAGAATAAGGAGGAAATTGATGTAGGAGAACAAGTGCTTTTTCACACCATTACTTTTCACATTAGTATTATACTCATTTTCTTGATAGACTGTATTATTCCAAACATTCACATAATTTTGCAGTGTTGTTTTAAAGTAAAATGCTGCAAAAGCCCTGTTACCTTTCCCCCTTTTTAATCATACTACCTTTTAAAATAAAGCAGGAAGTGTGCCAGCAGCTGGTCCCGTCTCTTCTGCCCCATGACAGCTGTATCCACTTCAGCATAAAGAAAAACAAGGATGCTAAATACATGTATACTTTATTAAACAGTGAGGTTTCACAAAGAATCATATCTCCTTGTAATCAAATTAACTCCTGATTCTGGTAACTGATTATGTGTTTAACAGGAAGTATCCCACATAAATACCAAGAGAAAAAGTAATATGGAGAAGCCTCCTTTAGGAGGCATACTTTTTCCAGATTTAACATTCTTTGTGGAACCCCACTTTACATTTTCACACCCCTTATTTCCCCAATTTACAGAAATTAAAGTATTAACCATTTCAATACAACAGAAAAAGTTGGAAGTGTTTGACAACAGAAACTTTTCCTCAACCCTAGACATGGACAGTTGCAGGAACACTATGAAGATGAACATTTGTTCACCTACTTTTTTTCTCCTTAGGGACACATCAGATTGATATGCCAATGTCATTTTGCTACAACAATTTAAGAGACCTGTATGTGCCTTAATCATGAAAACTAATTCCACTGGGCTGTGATAGAAGACTTAATTTTTTGGAATAAATAAGTGTTTAGTAATATTTATGCAGTGCAGTCTTCGAACTGTACGTAACAGTGCAAAGGGTCAGTATGGTTGAGCACTCCTGCTTGCAAAATTACTGTTCTCATTTACATTCTTAGATTAGTAAAATAGAAAGTACCCAACTATGTCAGGATCTTGGTACTTTTATTTGCACATGTCCTACCCCTAGCCAACATGGGAAGATAATAGTGAGGAGTTTGGGAGTTTAAGCATAGATGCAATAGTAAGAAGCAGCCTTTCTCAACCTTGAGTTCTCAGATGTTGGACAACCACTCCCATCATCCCTACCTGCTGCCGCTGCTGGCTATGGATGATGGGAGTTGCAGTCCAACAACAAATGAGGACCCAAGGTTGGGAAAGGCTGAGTTAGAGCCTTATTTCACTGGCAAAATCCAACATCAAAGACAAATGTATGGGGCTTATTTGTACCTTTAAAGGTTCACCATCTTAATTAGTAAACTGATTTTAATCCCCCTTTCTCCACATTCAAATGTATGGCCAAACATACATTTAAGCAGCACCTGCTTTTGAAAACTTCACCTACTCTGTAAAAATTCTGCATAAAATAACATCTGTCCTGATAAAGCCTTTCCAAAAATAATGAATGACTGGAAAAGGCTATGCAGCTTGACTAACCATTAAATTGCAAGTTGCTCAATCAGGATCAACTGATTCTACAAAATGTCTCCAGGGCTTCTGAACTCTTCTAAAGACTGGTCCAGACCAAGGAATAAGAAACCCCAGAGTAAGCATCAATGCAAAGTTGTCTGATACCACATTATGGGAATATAGGGATCCTTACCAGGTTGCGAGGTGGAAAGCGACTGTTCTTTTAACCCCTACACAACGGAGCCTGGCAGGGCAACCACCTAAAAGAGAAACTGTCAGAGAAGTTTAATAGTAATGTATAACAGATGCGATATAATTTCACATGCATGTTTTAAACTACCTGCTGCACGGTATTACTACTCTGCTCTTAAGTCTGTCCAGTGACGAGGTCAACGTTTACAATTCCCAGAAATGCAGGCTAGATTTTTTATCTGCCAGGCAGAGCATTATTTTTACTGGCAACCAACACCAGGTGCCGCCATTTCAGGCAATCATTTTTGTCTTTCTTTTTTTTTTTAAACAAAACCACCTGGCAGTCTCGAGCTGTGCCATCTGCGTGCCATTGTGAGAGATGTCCTGACCATTGTGTGCCTTAAAAACGGGTCCTCTGTTTACAACACGGCCAAACAGGCACCCCGGCATCGATCCGTCCTGTTCACACGCCCGCGAAGGTCTGCGCTTTTTTTTTTTAACTCTCTGCTACGGAAGGGAAGGAAGGAACATGCCAGTTTTCTGACTACACCCCCCGTTTGTGCGCTGCGCGTTTGTTTAGGTCTGCTTGCTGCGGCTTGCTTTCCTCCCGCTCTGTCCTCTGACTGCCTCCTCCACTATAAAGCACACACCCCCTGGGCGATCGCGGGCAGGCACCCCGAGACAAAAAAAAATGTTATGTTCTGCGTAGTTAGGAGCGAAGAAGAAGCGGAATACTTGACCCTACATTTTGGAAGCGAGGGTAGAGTAGGAGTAGGAGTCGGCGGTGGAGGGAGGCGAGGCGGCCGCCGCCCCCAAAGCAGAGCCCACCGCCGCCCGCCGGGCGCAAGCCGAGCAGAACTCCACCGAAACCTGGTCGCGATCCACGTGCAGGCAGATGCCGCCGGCGCTGGGGGAAGCCGCCCTCTTGCGCTCGCCTCCCTCGGGCACCACCGGCAGGGCGTAGTCGTGGTCGCCGCTGGCCTCGTAGGCCGGCCTGGCCTCCAGCACGGCCGCCGCCGCCGCCCCGTCCTCGACCAGGCCGCTGCTGCTGATGCGGAGCCCCACTCTGCCGTCGCCGGCCAAGCGGCTGAGGAGCCTCCCCAAGGCGCTCTGGTTGGCCAGCACGGCGCGCAGGTAGCTGGTCTCCCTCTCCAGGTCGCGCAGGCGCCGGCACAGGCCGCGGTTGCGGTCGCGGAGGCCGCGGTTCTCGGCCGCCAGGCCTTGCAGGCGGCTCTCCAGGCCCATCACGTACTGCTTCTTCCGCTGGCGGTTCAGGCGAGCCGCGGCCGCGGCCTTCAGGCGGCTGCTCCCCGCTGGCCGCGCGGGGCGGCGGCCCTGCTGCGGCCTCTGCTGCTGCTGCTTCGGCTGCTCCTCCTCAGTCTCCGCGCAGGCCCGCTCCGGGCTCGACAACCAGCCCGGCCGGTTCTCGGTCGCCACCACCGCCGCCTCCAGCCAGTCGTCCAGCTCCAGCTCCAGGCCCGCCGGGAAGAGCAGCTCGGCGCCACCCGCCTCCTCGAAGGAAGAAGAATCGTCGCTGTCCTCGCGGCGCGGCGGCGCGGCTTCGTCGCCCGCCTCGGCCCGGCTGCCGCTCCTGGCGGGAGGAGGCCCTTTGCTCGGGGATGGGCAGGCCGACGAACTGGCCAGCAGCTGGGCCAGGCTGTGGCGCATAATGGCGGCGGCGGGCAGGCCCCAGCTACCGCCGCAACCGCCGCCGCCTCAGTCCCAGCCCTCCCCGCCGCCTGAATCAGATCCGCCTGGGCTGCTGCGTCTCCGCCTCAGCGGGAAAGCGCGGCTTCTTCTCCCCGCGCTCGCCTTCCGGCCTGTGAGGGAAGATGAGGAAGCGACCCCGCCTCGCGACTCCGCCGGGCCGTTAATGGCGGAGAAGGCGGGCCCGGGCAGCTGGCGCCTGCGCACTGGCTCGAAGGCGCTCCCTCGAGGGGCAGAAAATGGCGGAGGCGGCACCTTCCTCCTCGCCCCCCCCCCCGTTTACCTCAGAGCGGGAGCTTTAAAGGCGAGGGGATTCTGCACAGGGGTGGGTCTTGTAAATGACGGGCCTTGTTTATGCTCGCTTGTATTTAGCCATTATTATTATTATTACTATTATTTTATACCTCTCTGTATAGAGCGGTATATAAAGTCTAATAATAATATTTTTTTATTTTGTACCACTCCCCCCCCCCCGCGGGACTCTTTTTTTTCATTTACTGTATTTATTGCATTTCTACATGCAACATTTCCTTTCAAGGAGCTCTAGGTGGCATCAGATACCCTTTCACATTTCTCCCATGGAAAAAAAGAGATATCCTATTCTATTATTACTACTACTACTATTTATAGGGCTGCCAAACGTCCAGAATTTTTCAGGCATTGCCAGAAAACAGTGTCCGGAATTGGGGGGCAGGATAATAACCGCTGAATGTCAGGTACAATCCAGATGTATGGCAGCCCATGTTGGAAGTCTAGATTTTCGTGAATTTCCTTAAAAATAGCTGAAAGACTTCATTTTCTTTTTTTAGATTTTGCAGAAAAGAAAAGAAACCTCAACTACAACTTTGGCAAAAAAAACCCCCACAACTCAACAACAACAACAAAAAAGCTCAATTACCAATTTATATTTATATACCTGTTGCTTGTAATTATTTGTTTCTTGGTCCTTACCAGTTCCATCCAGTAGTAAGCCCAATTAATGCTACTGCAATTATTATTTTAATTAATTATTATATTTATTAGTCGCTTCTTTTTGCCATGGCGACTGGAAAAAATACATCCAAAAAATACATATCTTAATCTCAGCAACCTAAGAATGGTCGCCTTCCTACTCTAAACAAAATTATCTTAAAACTGGTATCTAAAATAGGGGGGGAAATGATCTGGTAAAAGATTATTTTATTTTCTCAAAGGCGGTAGGAGCAAAGCTGACAGCAAAGGCTTACGCTATGAAATGTCGGAGTTTGGTATTTAATTCTTTCTCTTTCGTAAGCAACTCTGTGCTGTGCTTCTTGTACGCTTCAAAATGCATCCGGAGCTCAGTGTAGGCTTGCTGGGTGCCATCCAGCCGCCTCCGCAGGTCTCGCACCCGGAGGTTGCAGTCCACTGCTACAGCCTCCGTCTCAAAGCGCAGCTCCGCCGCCTGCTTGGCTTTCTCCATCTCTTCCGCCTTCTTCTCCAGCTCCGCAATCTCCCTTTGCTTGTCCTGCAGCACCTTGCCTCTGTCCATCGCCAGGTTTAGCAGCTCCTCCTTCTCCTTGGTCAGCTTCTCCACCTTGGCTTGCAAGGTGCAGTCCACCTCTCTTAGCTTCTTTTCCGCTTGCTGCAGTTCCTCCGTGACGTGGCTGTGTTTCTCCTCCAGGATACCCAGCCGGCTTCTCAGCGACGTGATTTCCTCAGCCTTAGATTTGGCTTCCTGCTGGTGGGCTTCCAAAAGTTCCTTCTCTCGCTCTCGGGCTCGGTGGCTGTCCTGTTCGTAACGTTCCTTTAAGGACTTCGTTTCATCCGAGAGTTTCTTAAACTCAGAAGTGAGTTGGGCCACCTCGGCCTCTTTCTCCTCCAAAGCCTGGCAGAAAAGGTTCTGGTTCTCCACCCGCAATCGGTGGTTCTCTTCCCTCAGCTGCAGGTTCTGCCTCTTGTGCTCGTCCTTGAAGTGGATCATGTCCTCGTGGTTGGCAGCCAGATCCATGAAGCGCTCTTCCAGCTGCTGCACTCGCCGCGTCTGGTTCTCCAGCCGCATAGCATCCGCCATCCTCTGTTCCTCCAGGTCCATGTTGATCTCCTCCAGGGCCTTGCAGCGCAAGAGCTGCTCGTCCGCTCGCTTCTTGAGGATGCAGATCAGCTGAGACTGCTCATGGAGTCGTGAGCGGAGCATGGCCTTCTCCCCCTTCTCCCCGTCAGAGAGACCTTGGAGTTTCTCCAAGGTCTCAAAGGGGTCGCCCATGCTCCAGTCTACATCATCATCATCTTCTTCTACCTCCTTTGGTACCTTGGGAAAGGCCATTCCCGGACTCTTCCCATCCTGAGGCATGTTGAGGAACTGCTGCCTCTTCTCAATGCTGCAGAGTTGTGCAGCGCTTCCCTCTCAAGTAGCATTCAAAACGTCTGTTGCTGGCCCAAAAGGCAGTTGGTGCAAACGTTCCAAGAATCCCATGATGTCATAAGCCAAGAACTGCTGGGCTTTCTAGAACCAGAGGGCTTTGCAGGGGTCTCCAGTGCATTCCTTCTGCACTGCAGGTGAGGAACGCAGATCTGCAAGGGAGCAGGAATCGGTGCAAAACACCAGCCTGGCCTGGAACGAAAGCCACCACACTAGATCAGTGCTTAGTTTCCTAATCGAAGATAAACAGTATGAGAGCTTCACCTCTTATTTAATTCCCCACCCCCGGGCCAAAAAAAGATGTATTCCCTGTTAAATCCTAAGTGACTCTTAGCTTCATTCTCCCCTTTTCCTGAGTTAGGCTTAGATAGGGCCATTGAAGTCAATGGTCTTCCTGGCAGCAGCGACACAGCTACCGAATTCTCCTTCCCTTGGGAAGCCCAACTGGATCCTTATGTCTGGGCGTTAAGATGAGCAGTGAAGGCATTCCTGTTTCACCATTCAGTGCTCATCACTGGCTGCATGCACACCATATACCGTATTTTTCGCACCATAGGGCGCACCGGACCATAGGGCGCACCCAGTTTTTTGGGGGGGAAATAAAGGGGAAAAAATTATTTCCCCCCCAGGTGCGGGGCTGGGGCGGGGGAAGCTAGAGCTTCCCCCGACCCCAGCCCTCAAACAGGCAGCTCTCCGCAAGCAGCGGGAGCGCTCCCGCTGCTTGCGGAGAGGTCCGCGAAGCCTGGACGCGCTGAGCTCAGCGCGCCCAGGCTTCGGCATGCAGGCACCTCTCCGCAAGCAGCGGGAACGCTCCCGCTGCTTGCGGAGAGGTCCGCGAAGCCTGGACGCGCTGAGCTCAGCGCGCCCAGGCTTCGGCATGCAGGCACCTCTCCGCAAGCAGCGGGAACGCTCCCGCTGCTTGCGGAGAGGTCCGCGAAGCCTGGACGCGCTGAGCTCAGCGCGCCCAGGCTTCGGCATGCAGGCACCTCTCCGCAAGCAGCGGGAACGCTCCCGCTGCTTGCGGAGAGGTCCGCGAAGCCTGGACGCGCTGAGCTCAGCGCGCCCAGGCTTCGGCATGCAGGCACCTCTCCGCAAGCAGCGGGAACGCTCCCGCTGCTTGCGGAGAGGTCCGCGAAGCCTGGACGCGCTGAGCTCAGCGCGCCCAGGCTTCGGCATGCAGGCACCTCTCCGCAAGCAGCGGGAGCCCAGCGCTGGGCTCCTGCTGCTTGCGGAGAGGTGTGCGAAGCCTGGAGAGCATGAGGGGTTGGTGCGCACCGACCCCTCTCACTCTCCAGGCTTCAGCGAAAGCCTGCATTCGCACCATAGGACGCACACACATTTCCCTTTCATTTTTGGAGGGGAAAAAGTGCGTCCTATGGTGCGAAAAATACGGTATTTAAAGAATGTGGTTTACTCCAAATAATGTTGGGAAGTGTAGTTTTTATAAATGGTGCTGGGAATTGTAGCTCTGTGAAAAATAAAAATTCCCAGGATTCTTTGGGGGGAGCCATGTATAGTGTGTGAACACTGCCTTAATT
Organism: Podarcis melisellensis; assembly: GCF_964234715.1. NCBI lineage: Eukaryota > Metazoa > Chordata > Lepidosauria > Squamata > Lacertidae > Podarcis > Podarcis melisellensis. The sequence continues at coordinate 91,708,093 of NC_138531.1, read as the reverse complement.
ATTCTTCTACCCTAACAATTTCTGGTGCTGATGGCATCTGTTTCTTTCAGCTCTCTGTTACGTGTGTTGTTGCTGAGATTCTATTTGAAAATGTATTTTAGAATTGTTGCAAGATGTCTTAAACCCTATCTAACAAAAGGGGGGAAGCCTAGTTCAGCAGTCCACAACAATATTGTTGCTAGATTGCCTATTATAAAGGCATTCATATATGTGACTCTTTATACTGTGCATAAGAAGAGCAGAATTCCACCTGACCTGAGAAATTTACCATATTATGCCTAGAGTCAATAGGCATAGGTACTGGAAGCTAGCACAATTGAATGTACTTGTTTTTAATTTTAGCTATGTTGATGGTTAAAGGGTTAAGACCCAAAAAACTTTATGGAAGGGATATGGTTTGAAATGGGAATTAAAAGAATAGAGAGAAGGGAGGTACTACTTAAAAATTGAATTATGTGGCTCTTTTCTCTCCTGATAACAATTATTTAACCCACACTATAGTCTTATGACAAATCCCAATGCTTGCTAGAATTCCAATTTTTAATCACATACATGCATGTATGCCGTCCAATTAGCACAATTCATAATTATTATATTGGGTGGGGGAGTGTGTTGTTCTTATCACAGCTCTGTTTATGCTTGCTTGTTAATCAGCAGAGCCTCTGAGTACGTATTGAATAATGTTTCAAGGCTAAACAATGTAATGGTTAAAAGGCAAATCATAACTAATGAACATACTACTCTTTCCTAAAAATGGACAAAGGGACTCTGTTTTGGGAACATACTCCCACAACACCAGAGTGTTATCAGATCCCTGAAGCTGGATGGGGTTGAATTGAGGGATTAAAGAAGGATCTAGCCTGAGAGAAAATAAAGATCTGACTCTGAAGGTTTTCTTACTCTCTTAACTGCACAATTCTGTACATATCTACTCAGAAGTAAGCCCCGTTGAGTTCAGTGGAGCTTACTCCTAGGTAAACAGGAGTGCACAAGATTGCAACCTATAAAATAAGTTGCAATAAATTCAGTGCTCTTATAATGAAAACAAATTTGTACATCAGAATAGTTCCAGTTGCTGTTCCAACATTCAGAAAAGGTCATCCAATTTCATTTCAACAGATATTATCATCATCCTGTTTCTTTTATACTCGTACATAACTGTCTGGTTTTGCCATTTTAAAATAGCGTTTATAAATATTTATTTTTTTGAAAAAAAGTTAATCAAAGAGCCATAAAATGTTTCCTTACCAGGCCTTTATTCTTTTACTATCTTGGTCTGACAGCCTTGTTGAGTTTGCATCTCCATAGCAATAGGATTGAAGCAGACTCCTTGCCAAGTGTAGAGCGAGGCCAAACAAGAAAGAAAGCATCCTGGAAGCTTAACAAGCTCTGGAAAGCACGTTCCTTGGCTGTGACCCTCTGCGATAGATGTCTCCTTCCTTTCCCTCCCAAAGGAAGCCTGAAAATGACCAACAGCTCACCACTATTACTGCCAACTCTGAAATAATATTGTGTCCCTGAGAATCAAATGAGGTAGAAATAAAAGGTACCTATGTTCTTAAAAACCAGGCTATTTTTTTGTTAAAGTAACTTGCCAATGAGGAAAAGAATCAGAATACAGTGGTACCTCGGGTTACATACGCTTCAGGTTACAGACTCCGCTAACCCAGAAATAGTGCTTCAGGTTAAGAACTTTGCTTCAGGATGAGAACAGAAATCGTGCTCCGGCGGCATGGCAGCAGCAGGAGGCCCCATTAGCTAAAGTGGTGCTTCAGGTTAAGAACAGTTTCAGGTTAAGTACGGACCTCCAGAACGAATTAAGTACTTAACCCGAGGTACCACTGTATAGGCAAGACGAGCTTGCATAATGGGGCTATCAGCACTTTCCTAGCTATGTTTACTCAAAGTTCTCTTGCAGTTTCTGACATCAAGTTATTCAGCTTTGTCTTCAGTTCCACATCATTAGGCCAGATAACTTCCCACCAGCAGCTGCACAACAGACCAGTATCCATAGTAAGGTAGTGCAAACTGATGCTTACATGTTCTGTGGTGAACCAGAAAATAAGTTCAGGTACGCTCAGGTGTTTAGTGAACCTCTATCAAGCTGAACCAGATATATCCAAGCATAACTGAAAGTGCAAGGGGGCGGGGAGTTTTGTATTTGACTTCTTTTTCAGAACAGAACACAACTGGAAAGCGAATGTACCACCAAAAAAAAAAGCACAGAGCGAATGCAGCACGCTTTGTCTCTCTCGCAATTTCAACACTTGCTCATCTGAGCATATACATAGTTTCTAACAGACGTTTTGAGTTTAGAAAGCGTGAACAAATAAAGTTCCAAATCTTGCAACATTCAATTGCGATGCATAAAAGCGTTTGCTCCTGTTTTAAGTATTGCTTCCTGCTTTGCCCAAATGGTGGCACTAGAGAACATTTTAAAAGCCCTGACGCATTGAAAAAGCCAGCAGCACATTTTGCAATGGAGGTGTTTGTTTGTTTGAGGTCTCACTTTAGCTTCACCAATAATAAAAGCTGATAAGAGTGATGATGAGCCGATGTGAACAGGGTCTTGCTCACAGAAAAGGGCGAGGGGGAAGAAGAGAATCTGCAATTTCAAGGTTGTTAGTAAGTTGAACAATCTGTAAAAGTCTTCCATCTTTGCAGGTACTGTATTTAGAGCTCTTCAGTTCTAATAACTTGTGCAACGTGGAAATAACAGAAGCTGGAACTACACTTTTATAGCAGAGGTAGGGCTGCCCCACCCCACCTCTCAGCCCCAAGCTTCCTTCTCCTTTTTCCCCTGTCATGTTTAGGAATGCCGCAACCCACACCAGCAGAGACCAATAGTTTAGATCAGGCATGGCCAAACTTGGCCCTTCACCTGTTTTTGGACTGCAACTCCCATCATCCCTAGCTAACAGTACCAGTGGTCAGGGATGATGGGAATTGTAGTCCCAAAACAGCGGGAGGGCCACGTTTGGCCACCACTGGTGTAGATGCTTCTTTCTGAAGGATGTTGTCATGTCACACACTGAGTAATCATTAGGCCTTAAGAGGAGGGAGGGAAGCAAGACACAGGGGTGGCTGTTCTTCAGTGAAACACTGATGCAATGTCTACTTCCCACACCAATGCTTACCATTAACATCCATGTTTGCAACCGCTATTTACAGATTTTCCCAATTCGAACAATAAAAGGCCGTTTTTGAAAGGAAGATGGGATACATGCAACAATTGGACTCAGCTTTACGCACAATAGCACCACGTTGGCAGGTGCATTCACTTGTTCACTTTGGGGACTGTGGGCCAGTGGAAGACAGTAAATGCATGCTGAAATTTAGCTCATTTAGTGAAATGGCCAACTTCCCCCCTCCCCCCATATGCTATTCAAGAAGGCAAGAGTACACAATATTTTAAATATATATATTTTACAGTTTTAATTCATCTTTAATAAAGTTTAATTTTTAATAACAGTACCTGAGGGCAGGAAGGAGTTGACATGCATTATCAAAGCAGCATTTAGTAAAATAGTTTAAAACTGTATTGCAGACACACATGCCCTCTGATGAAATTACAAATGAATATATCAGCCATTGTGCACCCCCCCCAAGATCCTCTCTATTTTTGCCTGCCTCTTCTTTCCACCCAAACGCCAGCAAGCCGTACAAACAGGAAGCGTCCAAAAGGTGCATCATCTATTTTGGTGTTTTTGCCATCATCAACATCCTGAGTGGCAGCGTATCTTCAACCCAGGTGTTTGGAGAATCAATCATTCGTTCCCATAAGTTGCTTTCATCTGTTGTAGAGTCCATCCAGTCTACTGGAGTACCGTAGCTTTTACCTAAAGAAAAGGTTTTTTAAAAAAACATATTGAATTAGCATTGCCTTTTATCTGTCATTTACACAACAGTAACTGCAAAGTTACCTCCCTTAAGCAGTACGCTCTGGGTTACAACCAGGAGAAACCTTGGACTAATCTATACTGGTGAGTTAGAATGTTATAAAGGTAAAGGTACCCCTGACCATTAGGTCCAGTCATGGTGGACTCGGGGGTTGCGCGCTCATCTCGCTTTACTGGCCGAGGGAGCCAGCATACAGCTTCCGGGTCATGTGGCCAGCATGACTAAGCCGCTTCTGGCAAACCAGAGCAGCGCACGGAAACACCGTTTACCTTCCTGCCGGAGTGGTACCTATTTATCTACTTGCATTTTGATGTGCTTTCGAACTGCTAGGTTGGCAGGAGCCGGGACTAAGCAATGGGAGCTCATCCCTTCGCGGGGATTCGAACCACCAAGCTTCTGATCGGAAAGTCCTAGGCTCTGTGGTTAAACCCACAGTGCCACCCGCGTCCCTTATAATGTTATAAATGTGTTATAAAATGTGACACCAAAGGGGCGATGTACAGAGGTCGATGGAAAATTGCACTGAGAGCTACATAATGTTTTTTCTTAGCTTTTGTTGTTGTTTTTTAAGATCAGTGCAGATCCAGCACTTGTTGCACAAGCAGAAATCCTTACATTGGGCTCGTGAGGTGAATCCTGCCCAATATTTCAAGAGCACTTTGTTTCAAAGCCATTGGGTCATAGAATCATAGACACAGCTTTTAAGGGAAATTCCCTTATTCCGAATAGGATTCCTCGCAATAAAAGGGGAAAGTTGTCAGCTATGATCATAGAATTGTAGCGTTGGAAGGGACCCCAAGGGTCATCTAGTCCAATTCCCTGCAATGCAGAGGTCTCAGCTAAAGCATCTATGGCAGATAGCCATCCAACCTATGCTTAAAAACCTCCAAGGAAGGAGAGTCCACAACCTCCCAAGTAAGACCGTTCTACTGTCGAAGAGCTCTTCCTATCAGAGTTGTTCCTGCTGTTTAGCTGGAATCTCCTTTCTTGTAACTTAGAATCACAGAATCATAGAGTTGGAAGAGACCACAAGGGCCATCGAGTCCAACCCCCTGCCAAGCAGGAAACACCATCAGAGCACTCCTGACATATGGTTGTCAAGCCTCTGCTTAAAGACCTCCAAAGAAGGAGACTCCACCACACTCCTTGGCAGCAAATTCCACTGTCAAACAGCTCTTACTGTCAGGAAGTTCTTCCTAATGTTTAGGTGGAATCTTCTTTCTTGTAGTTTGGAACCATTGCTCCGTGTCCGCTTCTCTGGAGCAGCAGAGAACAACCTTTCTCCCTCCTCTATGTGACATCCTTTTATATATTTGAACATGGCTATCATATCACCCCTTAACCTCCTCTTCTCCAGGCTAAACATGCCCAGCTCCCTTAGCCGTTCCTCATAAGGCATCGTTTCCAGACCTTTGACCATTTTGGTTGCCCTCCTCTGGACACGTTCCAGTTTGTCAGTGTCCTTCTTGAACTGTGGTGCCCAGAACTGGACACAGTACTCCAGGTGAGGTCTGACCAGAGCAGAATACAGTGGCACTATTACTTCCCTTGATCTAGATGCTAACTTGAAGCCACTAGTTAGATTCCTACCCTCCAGAGCAGGAGAAAACAAGCTTGTTCCCTCTTCCATGTGACAGCCCTTGAAATATTTGAAGATGGCTATTGTATCTCTCTAGTCCCCACTTACTAGCACTAGGGTGGTGGGGAGAACTTCCACTTATCCGACATTACCTGTTCCAAGTCCTATCCTGAGGCCTCCAAGGAAGTGATTGGCTAGTTTGTTGTGATCCCAGACAGTGAGCTCCACGCAGGCTTCTTTCAAATCTTGAGGTCTGAAGCCATCGTACACCATTGTATGATTGAACACCGGATTTGTTGTCTTCGCTACAGCTCTTGTTTTCTGACGGCTTTTCCTGCTTGTGTCTGGAAGGATGGTACTTCGGATAAAAGTGGGAAGAGGGAGAAAAATGACCATGAGAATAACCTTAGACACTTGAGACTTTGTTCATACCACACAAGAAACTGTTGTTGTCCCAGTAATCTGGGGTGGGCGGGTGACTTTTGGTGGAAGTAAAGAGAGAAACTAGTTCTGCAACCAAGAAAGAAGGGATTCGATAAAACAGAGAGGGAACGCTGATAGAGGTGACCCAGCCATCTTGTGGAACAACTACCGTATTGGCCCGAATATAAGCCACACTTTCCCCCAAAATTCCGACCGTGAAAAGTTCAAGTGTGGCTTAAATTCACAACTTTACAAAAATTGGCTTTTACGATATTGCTGCTGAAACAGACAAATGGTAAAACGGAACAAAAAAAGGTTTTATTGCTGATTTGCGAGCTTGTGGGTCATCTCTGTTACCCATAGGATTTTCTTCTACATTTGCCTTTATGGGTGTCAGTGCCTGCGGAATTATAGGAATTGAATAGTGATTTGTGATTTTAGCGATTGTAACTTTTCGGGTATTGTCTTTTTTTCTTTTCCCCCCTTGAATTTTAAAGGTGCGGCTTATTTGTGGTTGCGGCATATATTCAGGCTAATATGCTACATAATTGTTTAACTCTATCACCAGCTTTATATTATTTTTAAGTTTAAAGTAAAGGTAAAGGGACCCCTGACCATTAGGTCCAGTCGTGACCAACTCTGGGGCTGTGGCGCTCATCTCGCTTTATTGGCCGAGAGAGCCAGCGTTTGTCCGCAGACAGCTTCCGGGTCATGTGGCCAGCATGACTAAGCCGCTTCTGGCGAACCAGAGCAGCGCACGAAAACACCGTTTACCTTTCCGCAGGAGCGGTACCTATTTATGTACTTGCACTTTGACGTGCTTTCGAACTGCTAGGTTGGCAGGAGCAGGGACCGAGTGGATTTGTAATCTTTTGTATTATATATTTTATCTTAACAATTTTTTTGTGCTTTGGCTACTTTTGTCATGAAGCGGTTTATAAATCTGCAAAAAATAAACAGGAAACCTCCTCCCCTTGCATCTCAGGCAACAAGAGGTGGTACATTGATGTTCAGTTTGCAGGTGTGCTATTGCCACATGTGCATTAAACAGAGAGAGGTTCATGCAGGTTCATGCTTGAACTCATTTTTTCAATATCTTCTTGATACGCATCTTCACCAATTTCACAGCTGCAGCCCATCAGGGTCTATGATGTTGTGACAGAAATTGCCACAAACATGTTGGGAGCTGCTTTGGATAATAAAGAGCTTCTGGGCCATGGGCTGGTTGGACACAGAGGAATGGTGGAAGGAACCAGCTGGGGAACCACCAAGGAAAGAAGGCTCAGAGCCCGGGGAGTGGGAGTGGGACAATAGTGAGTGGTCAGGAGGAGAAGACTGGGAGGAAGAGGTGTCAGAAGCTGAGGAGGTAACAGGGCTTAGTGAGCTGGGAGAAACTGAAGCAAGAGGGAGGGAGGAGGGAGGCCAAGAAGCAGAGTTGAGTCAGACTGCTGAAGTGGGTTTCTCCCCCTCTTGCTGTGACACACTCCCCTCTCCCTGGTTTCCCAGAACCAAGAGAGGCATGAAAAGGGTGTAGGAGAAGTTCACTTCATGCAGGCACAGTCTCAGATCGCTTGGGGAAAACTCTACAGAGGAAGGGAATTAGGCAGCTGTGGGGAGGCAAGAACCTACAGTCTCAGCATCTGTTTCATGGGGGCAAGACCTACCAGAGATGAGTTGCTGGGCTCATTAGGCCTGACACTCCTGTGTCATTTTTGGTTTTGCTAATAAAGAGTGAACTCCAACTTGGATGGTGTGATTCACTGCTGATTCTCACTCCTGGCATTCTGGTAGTGCCCAGGACCCGCTCCAAGAGTCAGACACCCAACCTTGCCAAATTACACCTTCATTCGGTTGAATCCCTGTTCTTACCACTTAACAAATGAGTTGAGTCTATTGCCCCTGAGGACAGGGAGGTCACTGCATTCCTTCACCCAAATGTGGACTTCACCAGTGAGTGGAGGTTTTTTACCTTTGAAATAGACAAAAAAAGGAGAAAGAAAACAGAGCACAACATGGTTGGTTGATCTGTTCAAAGCATCCCTCTTTGTGTTTCCTCTTGTTAACAACAAATAAGGTACACAGCAAAACCTTAAAGTCTTACGAAGCTACTGAATGCAGAATGGGTCAGGCATCTCAGGCCTCTCTGTCTGGCCTACAAGACAACACACACACACACACACACCCCGCTCCAGACCAAACCTCTTCCCAAGGTCACCCTCACCCCAACCATCCCTGTGATTCATTTTGCAATGGCCACTAACTGTGTACAATCGGTCTGACTGACTGGAACAATGGCACATCTTCATGCATGTGAGTGCTCTACTAATCACAGGCAAACGATGATTCTCTGCGCCTTCTATGGGTAGGGCCTCGGGTGCACTCACATGCTACAGTAAAGCTTCAGATGATAGTGAGAAGGATTAGCTGCCTCCAGCCTGAGGTTGACCCATTGTAAGCTAACCGTTCAGTCACCGAACAGAAGGTTACTGCACCAGCCACACAGAGGGAGAACTTCTTAGCAAGCAACACAGAATTCCAGCAACATCTAGGAGTCTCTCCATACTACTTCATAGCCAAGTAAACTTAAGAGGAAGGTCAAATACAACCTTAAGGTAAAGGGACCCCTGACCATTAGGTCCAGTCGTGACCGACTCTGGGGTTGCGGTGCTCATCTCGCTTTATTGACCGAGGGAGCCGGCGTACAGCTTCCGGGTCATGTGGCCAGCATGACTAAGCCACTTCTGGCAAACTGGAGCAGCGCACGGAAACGCCGTTTACCTTCCCGCTGGAGCGGTACCTATTTATCTACTTGCACTTTGACGTGCTTTCAAACTGCTAGGTTGGCAGGAGCAGGGACCAAGCAATGGGAGCTCACCCTGTCGTGGGGATTCGAACCACCAACCTTCTGATTGGCAAGTCCTAGGCTCTGTGGTTTAACCCACAGCGCCAACCTTAGTTTACTGTTAAAAGAGTGAGGGGCCTCAGGCTGTCTCAAACACTTCCCTCATGGGAGTGAGGCCTCCATCCCTGGTTTGCAACAAGCTGTGGTTTATGCGATTTCATTTGAATATGGAAACCAATGGTTTGCCCAAACAACCGTTTAATAATAATAATAAGATTATTTATATCCTGCCCTCCCCAGCTGTAGCCGGGCTCAGAGTGGCTAACAACAGTAAAAATAACACAGTTTACATAAAATCACAATCAATTAATTGAAATACATTCTAAAATCAATTCATTCTAAAATCAATTCAGAGTCAAATTAACGGCAACCATTGGGCTAGAGTTCTATGAGGATTACAGAAGGAGGGGGTCAGACTGTGCCTTGGCCAAAGGCCTGGTGGAACAGCTCTGTCTTGCAGGCCCTGTGGAAAGATGTCAAGTCCTATAGGGCCCTAGTCTCTTGTGACAGCGTTCCACCAGATCGGGGCCACGGCTGAAAAAGCCCTGGCTCTGCTTGAGGCCAGCCTAGCCTCCCTGTAGCCCAGGATCTCGAAGATGTTTTTATTTGAACACTGTAAGGTCCTCCATGGGACATACCAGGAGAGGCGGTCCCATATGTACGAGGGTCCTGGGCCGTATAGGGTTTTAAAGGTTAAAACTAGAACCTTAAACCGATCCTGTATTACACCGGGAGCCAGTGCAGCTGGTATAGCACCGGGTGAATGTGATCCCGCGGCGAGTACCCCGTAACACAACCAGAAGCCATGGTTTCATCCTGGTTGCTTTGTAACCAAGGCATAGTTTGAACAAACCATAGTTTGCCAGGTTTGAATGACATGCCATTAAATTAGGGAGGCAAAACACCCCATGAAGCAAATTTGGAAAGTGGGTAACAGAAAGATTCTTACCCCCAACAGGCTGTGGAACATATTGGAGAGCTATTTTCATGTCCCCTCTGTTCTCCAGATCAAGACCAGCTAGTGGAGTCTGACCAAACAAAAGCAAAAAACCAATGACTATGTAATACAAGCAACATCTTGAAATATGTGGTCCAATTAGACCCCAAAATAGATTTACTAACGTATCTCAAAGACACAGTTCCAGGAGACAGGAAGAAATTATTATGTCATGATTTAGCTGCAAGGATTTGAAAATACTGGGGTGAGAGTGGAGTAGGGAATTCCCCCATTTAAAGGAATGGCTTATTTAATTACGGGAACAGGCAACCTCCTACTCACGATGCTTTGGGTTCTTCAAAGGGAAAAAGAAAATTACACAAGAAAGGGCAATGTTTAAGGAACTCTGGAACAGTAAGACAGAGAGGGATTCGTCTTTGTTAATTTTATGAGAAGATATGAATATGAATCTTCTCAAACTGAAATGGGACATTAAATACATTGCTCCCATTAACTATGGGTGGTATTCAATGCTAGTCATACTAGAGAGTAGCCCCACTGAAGTTAATGAATAACTCATTAATTTCAATGGGTGGCATTCAAGTAAATTTTACTGAGAGTAGACACACTGAAATTACTGAACATGACTAACTTAGATCCACTAACTTCAGTGGATATATTCTTCGGTATAACTAGCATTGAATAAAACCCTTATATTATGTCAGTTCATTTCTTTTTCTTCTTTTTGGTTAAATTATTAATTACTGCTATTTAATTTCTAACTGCTATTTAATTTCTAACTTACTGCTATTTAATTTCTACCTGGGCTAATGTTAATTGTCCAGTTTTTGTTTTTTGTAATTGCCATTATTGATACTCAGTTGCTTTCCACATTGCTATTACTCATTTTGAATACTATATTGATATATAAAGGTAAAAGGTAAAGGACCCCTGGATGGTTAAGTCCAGTCAAAGGCGATTATGGGGTGTGGCGCTCATCTCGTTTCAAGCTGAGGGAGCTGGCGTTTGTTTTAGACAGCTTTCCAGGTCATTTGGCCAGCATAGCTAAACTGCTTCAGGCACAATGGGACACTGTGACGAGTGCCAGAGCACATGGAAAGGCTGTTTATTTTCCCGCCGCAGTGGTACCTATTTATCTACTTGCACTATTTATCTACCTATTTATCTACTTGCTTTCGAGCTGCTAGATTGGCAGAAGCTGGGACAGAACAACAGGAGCTCACCCTGTCGTGGGGATTCGAACCACCAACCTTCTGATCTGCAAGCCCAAGAAGCTCAGTGGTTCAGACCACAGCGCCACCCACTCCCTCTGTATTGACATATATTTCCTAATAAACTATATTTTAAAAAATCAACCCACTGTCTACAAAACCTAATATTGTAGCATCTCTTATTTGTGTGTTTTCACAAATACTGTGTGCGAAATGGGTGCAAACTGAGCTTATCAGCTGATAAAAGAAACATTTAATTAGCCACCTACTGGGGGCCATGCAAACTGCAGCATGAAGAAGCACCTTAGGAAAATATGTACTGGGAGAGATTTACATCTGCTTCCAGGTTAAATCTCAGACACCTCTTTAATAGAAATATTTTTAATCAGCTACACCGGGGGTAGCCAACGTGGTGCCCTCCAGATGTTGTTGGAACTACAAACCCCATCATCCCTTATTGCTGGCCATGTTTGTTTGGTTGGGGCTGATGGGAGCCAGAGTCCAACTGCATCTGAAGGGCACCACGTTGCCTACCTGTGGACTACATGTTGCAGCACTGTTGAAAATTATACAGAAGCCAAAGTAGAAATTCATCACACTGGGCAAGGTTATTAATTTCAATGATAATTGTTGGTATGAAAACAATACTTCCTATGAATGTAAATGATAGCACAGGAATTATAAACTGGTAGCCGTATGATTCAGAATTTTGGCTGTTGCTATTTACTCATTTATGAAATCATTGAGGGGTAGAAGAGAGTTTGGCCCAACGACGCTCATTATAGACCAAAAACCATTAACTCACTCTTGGCTTAAGCGGGTACCAAATCATCTGCTTGTTCTGCCTGTCTTCCCAGTCCCATTCTCCCAGGTCCAGCTCCACCTCGCCCAGGAAACTGTTACGTCCAAACGTGTCATTGTGCCACACGGAGACATTCAACCTCTGGGACGCCAGGAGAGCCCTGTCAACTTTATACTGCAAAAGAGACAAAACAGACGCTTTAAGTATGCATTTATCTACAGAATTAGAATTGTGCGTTAGGACTGTGAGCTGTAGATGAAGCATGCTATTCCAACGAAGAGGTGGGCAGTAGATTGGGTTTACTTCGCCAGCATCTACCTTGCTGGAATGGTGCGTCAGCAGAGCCAACCTGGCACTCACTCCTGCCAGTGTGTTTGCACCATGCCCACCTCCCTATTATCCTCAGCGACTCAGCTGTAAGGAGGTCAGATAAGCCCCACTAACCTCTACTGGTTAAACCAAGCTATCATTCAGAAAATGAATTAGTTTACTGAGCTGGGCTCGCACATTCAAACAAACCATGCTTAGGCTAAATGAAACCATGACTATGTGCTGCATTCATTCTGGTACTATTAATTATACAAGTTACCCTTAATATCTCATTGAAGACAGGGTTCAACGTCTTCTTCTTCACCGACGTTTTTCTTTTGCCCAGTTTGTACTTCTCTGGTAGCAAGTAACTCTTCACATACCTAAGGAGATTTAACCACCAGTCTGGTTAACGTAACATTTGAATCTGGAAGAAGGCTTTCAGGGAAACCCAAGAGCAAAATGAGCACCTTTTGTCTGTAGCTCTCCTAGCCTTAAAACTCAACAGGCCAATATTACACGGGGAATTTCAAAAGGGTATCTATAATTATGAAGCACTCAAGTTTGTTCCCAGTCCTGAAACGTCAGAAACGGGATATCTGCTTGTGCAGGAAAGAATTTTAAAATTATTATTAGAAACTGTTCTGTGCAAGATCATTTCAGTCTTGCTTGGTTTCACCTATTTATATCATGCCTTACCTTCAAGCAGCTCAAGGTGGCAAACACACTTCTCCTTAGGAAGAAGATGGTCAAATGATTTCAACACTGCTGGCTTCCACTAAATTTGTCAGCTTTCAAATGCTGGAGAGTGGGACTCTCCCCCACCCCTGTCTGATTGGTTTTATAGAGTACAATACCCTGTAAATATGCTACTGAATGCTACAATCAAGTAAGAGGAAACAAAAGATCTGAAAATAACTTTACTGGCAAAATGGGCCAATTCTACTGCCCTTTGGAATGAAAAATTTGGAGGAGATCTCTGAAGAAGTGTGCATGCACACGAAAGCTCATACCAATAACAAACTTAGTTGGTCTCTAAGGTGCTACTGGAAGGAAATTTTAAATTTTGTTTAGACCACATTTGTAACTTTTGCTGGTTTAAAGTAATCTGTTTCAAAGATGCATCTTGGCAATTTTGTATTATATACGTTAAGTTTTGCATAATTGTGCTTTGATAAAGGTAAAGGGACCCCTGACCATTAGGTCAAGTCGTGACCGACTCTAGGGTTGCAGCGCTCATCTCGCTTTATTGGCCGAGGGAGCCGGTGTACAGCTTCCGAGTCATGTGGCCAGCATGACTAAGCCGCTTCTGGCGAACCAGAGCAGCACACGGAAATGCCGTTTACCTTCCCGCCAGGTAAAGGTACCCCTGCCCGTATGGGCCAGTCTTGACAGACTCTGGGGTTGTGCGCCCATCTCACTTAAGAGGCCAGGGGCCAGCGCTGTCCGGAGACACTTCCGGGTCACGTGGCCAGCGTGACATCGCTGCTCTGGCAAGCCAGAGCCGCACACGGAAACGCCGTTTACCTTCCCACTGGTAAGCGGTCCCTATTTATCTACTTGCACCCGGAGGTGCTTTCGAACTGCTAGGTTGGCAGGCGCTGGGACCGAGCAGCGGGAGCGCACCCCGCCGCAGGGATTCGAACCGCCGACCTTTGGATTGGCAAGTCCTAGGCGCCGAGGCTTTAGCCCACAGCGCCACCTGCGTCCCCTTACCTTCCCGCCAGAGTGGTACCTATTTATTTACTTGCACTTTGACATGCTTTCGAACTGCTAGGTTTGAATACACACACACACAGCACCCTCCACCTACACTTACGGATCTGAACGCTGCTTCTTAACATCTGCAATTGCCAAGTCCTTGCCCTGGGCGACGAAAATATGAAGTTCCTTCAGCTGCTCCACGTAATCAATAGCAAACTGAAGATTTCCTTTCACATCCACGTTCCCAAAGTCTCCGCTGTAGATGCTCATCACGCTGGTGCTGACCTGTAGAAGTCACCGAGCAGAGAACAAGCCCTTAAAAAAAGAAATCCTTATCCCTTCCTGCAGACTCTTTTAAGGTGGGAAATAAATCTAAGTTCATGGCTGAACTTCATCTACGCATAGCTGAAGGCAGCAAAGAACAATCCCTCTGCAGATGTCATCTCAGGGAGAGAGAACAGTTTATACTCAAATAATGCATGCTCATTTTCAAACCAGATGGGAAATCATCAAACACTACACATGCGAAGAGTGGTTTTGTTGGATGGAACCCAGAAAAAATATATATATTGCCCTCTGCTCTCAGATATGCTAGCAGTTTTCCTCCATCTGCCTTCCCGCCTGTACTCACAAACCACTTAGAAATTTGTGCTCAGACCTGATAAATTATATTTTTTTTTTTTTTATAATAATGTTTTTATTTGCTTTTTTCCAAGGTCAGATACATCGTCAGTTATTCAACAAAGGCAGTTTTACAGAAAGAAAAGGAAAAAGGTTATAAGCAAAAAAGAGATCTTACTTTACAAAACAATTTTTCATGATCTACTGGACTTCCCCACATCTTCCATCCCCTGCATCTTTTTCAATAAAATAAAGTTACAGCAAATTAATACCTTGTTTCCTGTGTTTTGTACTTTCCTCAATTGTATATTAGGTTTAGGGGAAATATTGTTAGTTCACAATTCCAACAGTCCTCAATATAGAAACTTTACCCTAGACTTTAGTCATTTCATCATCAGAACTTAAATTCAGCAATATCAAAAATTTGAAATCTGAAGTTTGTTGTCTAAAAACTTAACAAATTCTCAACATTCACATAACTTATAATGTTTTTGTAAATAGTCCTTAAATTTTTTCCAGTCCTCTTCCACTGCCTCTTCTCCCAGGTCTCGGATTCTGCCAGTCATTTCGGCCAGTTCCATATAGTCCATCAGCTGCGTGTGCCACTCTTCCAGCGTGGGTAGCTCCTGTACCTTCCAATATTTAGCCAATAGAATTCTTGCTGCTGTAGTTGCATATAAAAAGAAAGTTCTATCCTTCTTTGTCACTCTCTGGCCCACAATGCCCAGGAGAAAGGCCTCTGGTTTCTTAGTAAAGGTATACTTAAATACCTTTTTCAACTCATTATAAACCATTTCCCAGAATGCCTTCACCTTCGGGCATGTCCACCAGAGGTGAAAGAACGTTCCTTCAGCTTCCTTACACTTCCAACACCTTTTATCAGACAAATGGTAAATCTTTGCAAGTTTGACTGGGGTCATGTACCACCTATATATCATTTTCATAATGTTTTCTTTCAAGGCACTACATGCCGTGAATTTCATATCGGTGTTCCATAACCTTTCCCAGTCTTCAAACATGATGTTGTAACCAATGTCTTGAGCCCATTTAATCATAGCTGATTTAACTAACTCATCTTGTGTATTCCATTTAAGCAGCAAGTTATACATTCTTGAGAGCACTTTCGTCTTAGGTTCAAGTAGTTCTGTCTCTAATTTTGATTTTTCCACCTGGAAACCAATCTTTTTATCTTTTTTAAACATCTCTTGAATTTGGGCATAGAGAAACCAGTCTCGCACCTTGTCCTTTATTTTTTCTAAACTCTGCAGCTTCCAATTATCTCCAACTTTTTCTATTATCTCACAATATTTAGCCCAACCACTCTCCATGTTAAGTACTTTGGTGGTCTTCGCCTCCGTTGGTGACAACCACCTCGGTGTCTTATTTTCAAATAAGTCCTTGTATCTAGTCCAGACATTAAACAAAGCTTTCCTGACAATATGGCTCTTGAACAATTTATGTACCTTTACCTTGTCGTACCACAAATATGCATGCCATCCAAAAGCATTGTTAAACCCTTCCAGATCTAGGACATCAGTGTTTTCTAGTAGAAACCAATCCTTCAGCCAGCAGAAGGATGCTGCCTCATAGTATAACCTTAAGTCCGGCAGGGCAAACCCCCCTCTTTCTTTAGCATCTGTTAGTATTTTAAGTTTTATCCGGGGCCTTTTGCCCTGCCAGACAAATTTCGTAATGTCCTTCTGCCACTTTCCAAAACACTCCACTCTATCCACGATCTGCAGGGTTTGGAACAAGAATAACATCTTTGGCAATACATTCATCTTTACAGCTGCAATTCTTCCCAACAAGGTAAGTTTTAATCTTGACCAGATTTCTAAATCCTTTTTAATTTCAATCCAGCATTTTTCATAATTATCTTTGAATAAGTTCAAATTTTTCCCGGTCAAATTCACCCCCAGGTATTTCACTTTTTTAGCCACATTTAACTCCGTTTCTTTCTGAAACTCATCTATTTCTAAAGAAGTCAGATTTTTCGCCAAAACCTTTGTTTTTTGTTTGTTCAACTTAAATCCTGCCACCTGACCAAACTCATAAATTAATTCTAAAGCTCTTTTAGTACTAGATTCTGGCTCCTGTAGTGTTAAAACCAAATCATCTGCAAAGGCCTTCAACTTGTATTGTTTACCTCCGACCTGTATTCCTTGTACCTCCCGATCCTTTCTAATCAAGTTCAGCAGTACCTCCAGGACCGAGATAAATAGCAGGGGTGATAGGGGGCACCCCTGTCGTGTTCCTTTTTCAATTCTGAACTCTTCTGTCACCACATTATTCACTATCAATTTAGCTTTTTGCTCTGAATAGATTGCTTCTATACCATTTTGAAACGCCCCTCCCACTCCCATCCCTTCCAAATTTCTCTTCATAAATTTCCAAGATATATTGTCAAAGGCCTTCTCTGCATCTATAAAAATTAATACAGCTCTTGTGTTCAAATTTGTCTGTAGTAGCTCCAGAACATCTATAATGTTCCTAGTGTTGTCAGACAGATGTCTACCAGGGAGGAAGCCTGCTTGGTCTTTATGAATTACTTCATTCAGAACTTTTTTAAATCTACTTGCCAGAATGTCAGCAAAAATTTTGTAATCCACATTCAGGAGTGAAATAGGACGATAATTCTTGAGTTGAGTCTTTTCAGATTCCAATTTTGGTATCAAAGTGATGAATGCTTCTTTCCACGATTCCGGAGCCCCCTTCCCCTCCATAATTTGGTTACACACCTCCACCAATGGTTGAATCAAATAATCTTTTAAAACCTTGTAATATTTGGAGGTGAGTCCATCTGGGCCTGGGGATTTCCCCAATTGCATGTTCTGAATGGCACTTTCTATTTCCTGCTGTGTTATTCTGTAATTCAGGGTTGTTTGTTTATCTTGGGATAATTTTTTCAATCCGTTACTTTTTAAAAATTGAATAATCTCCTCCTCCGCCTGTGGACCTTGAGTAAACAGTTTTTTGAAATATCTCTGGAAACACTTTCTAATTTCTTCTGGTTTCTGAATACTTTCTCCATCAACCTCCAAGTTGGTAATAGAATTCAATTTGTGTCTCTTTTTCAGCTGCCATGCTAATAATTTTCCACATTTGTTTGCTGATTCAAAAGATCTTTGTTTCATTTGTTTAATTTTCCATTCTACTTCTTGGTTTATCAATTTGGCATATTGTGCTTGATGGAACTTAATTTCTCTTAACACTTCTTTTGACTTTGGGTTAAGTCTAAGTCTTTTTTCACCCTCTCGTATCTTCTCTAAAATCTTATCTCTTTTCCCATTCCAGAGTTTTTTCTTAATAGAATTTTGTTGAATCAGAAACCCCCTCATTACAGCTTTGCTTGCGTCCCAGATTGTTCTCTTGTCCACCGGGGTATTCATATTGATTTCAAAATAATCCTTCAACGTTTTTTGGGCCTTCTTCACAATCTCCTGATCTCTGAACAAAGTGTCATTCATTCTCCATCTAAAGGATCCAGCTGGCACAAGTCTCAGATCCATTTTCAATGCGTTATGGTCGGAGCAGGTTTTAGGGCAGATCTCTATTTTTTTTGTCTTAGGGGCCAGCCCTCTAGTTATCCAAATTTGGTCAATTCTTGTCCATGATAGGTGAGCCTCAGAAAAGAAAGTCCCTTCTTTACCTAGTGGGTTTTTGGTCCTCCAAATGTCGATCAAGTCCATATTGTCTGTCAGTTCAAAAAAAGATTTAGGTAGTCTGCCATCTTTAGTCAAATTTTGGTTTTGTGACTTATCCATATGTGTAGGGACGACTCCATTCATATCTCCCATCAAAATGATGTTAGTGTAGTCTATATGATCCAACATTATCTCATGCAGCTTTTTGTAAAATTCCGCTTTCCCCTCATTTGGTGCATATACTCCTACTATCAAAAATTTTTCTCCTTGTGTTTGGATTTCAATCGCCAAAATTCTTCCTTGTTCATCTTTAAATATCAACTTTGGTGCTAGGTTCTCTTTTGCATAAATCACTACTCCTCTTTTCTTAACTTTGTCTGAGGAAACAAATTCTTGGCCTAATTTTTTGTTAATTAAAACTCTCCTATGGAGCCTAGTCACATGTGTTTCTTGTAGGCATATGATGTCCAATTGTTCCTTTCTCAATATGTGAAAAATCTTTTTCCTTTTCTCAGGGGAATTTGCACCATGAATGTTCCAACTAAATAGCTGCAGAGACATCTTGAATCAAATTGTTAGCCAGTAGGAGTGTCTTTCTTGCTGTCAAGATCTGGAGGTATTGCACCAGGCGGAGGTGGTGGCCAGGCACCTGCTACTCCTTTCCGAAGGTCCTCCCCGTAGTCGTTCAAAAATTTTTCTTGGTCTTCTGCTGATCTAATTCTCACTTTTTTCCCTTTAATGCTGAAGGATAGTCCTTGAGGGAATTCCCACCTATAAGGGATTGTGTTGTTTCTCAGTAGGCTTGCGAGGTCTTTATATGCAATTCTTAAATCCAACAGCTGTTTCGGAATGTCTCTGAAGATTTCTGCAGTTCTTCCCTGAATCACCAATGTATTTTTAAAATGAAGGCCGAGTATGTTATCTTTTTCTTGCTTAGATCTCAAAATGACCAAGCAATCTCTTGGTTTGTCCTTCTTTGCTACTCTTCCCAGCCTGAAGGCGGTGACAATTTTAAAGTCCTTGTCTTCTGCGATACCCCAGAACTTTGATATTTCTGCCGTCAGGTAGCTGATCAAATCTTCTTTCTCAAGTTCTGGTATATTCCTAATCCTAAGGTTGCTTTCCCGGTTTTTCAATTCTGCCATGGACAGGTAGGCTTGCTGTTCATTAAGCTGTCTGCTCAGTGGTCTTACTTCTCCTCTTACTTCCTCTATCCTCTTTTTATTTTGGTCTGCCTTTAAATTTGCTTCTTCGGCTAATTTACGATTTTCTGCTGTTGTTGCCTGCAAATTTCCAATGGCCTCTAAATTTTTAGAAACTTGGTCAGTCAATTTGTTGATTGTGGCTGTCACCTGATCAAACTTAGAGGCCTGCTCATCTGCCTTTTTATTTAACGCTGCCAGCTGTTCCAAAATTTCCTTAGATACAGGATCTAGTCCTCCTGCAGCCATGTCCCGAAAAGCTGGCTGTTTAATTTCTCCTTCTTGCAGACCTGTAACTATTGGAACTGATGATCTGCGAGGCTGCACCGGCAAGGTTGTTTGTATTAGCTCAGATTGTTTTGCTTTTTTGGCAGCTCTTGTTTTTGCGGCTCCACTCATTCCACAGCTGTCCATGTAGCAAGGTCAAATTGTAAATCCCATGGGAAAGACAAACCGAAAGATAAACATCCAGGCAGAAGCTTTACAAAAAACCCTGCAGTTCCCAGAGACTATATATTCCACAATCCAGTAGGGGGAGCTCCCCAAAAGTTAAGAGAAAAAAAAAGGTGAAAAGTTTCCACCATTAAATTCCCCTCTTTAAAAGTTCCAAAAAGTTCCAAAGGTTAAAGAAAAACCGAAAACCAAGGGGTAGAACCTTCAAAAGTTCATTTAAACTAGCAGAGAGTACGTGTTCTTTACAGTGGTGCATGCACAGTTCCTTATTTGTAACCACAAAAGTAGCCCCAAAGTAACTTTAAAGTCTTATATACAGTTACCGCAGTCTGATGATTTTTGTATCCAGACAGCCCGAGAGCTGTTTTGAAACTTTGTAATCCACACAAAAAAGAAAGGAAGAGGTTGCTGCCTATATCCTCTTGTAAAAAAGAAATTCTCAACTTTTCTTAACTTTCCATGCACTTTAATTCGAATTTGCAAGGTGTACTCCAACTTCTTAAAAGTCCCTCTCAGCGCTTCAGATTTATAGCTCTTTGCTTGGTGTTTAAACAGAGCCGGAAGACGGACTTCCTTTTTAACGTCTCCCGCTTTCAGCCAAATTTCAGAAATTTAGAGTCCCAAATCTCAAAAACCTTACTCACGAGTAAGTTGATTCCAATCGAATGTTCAAGGAAGAAAGGTCAGCGCTCATCAGCAGCAGCCGCGCGGCTTCACTCCCGCGGAAAGAGCGATGAACTCACAGCACCGCTACCCCCTCCACGTTCCGGAGCCCCTTACGGGGTCCCTTCTTCGTTTCCGAGGTCGCTCTTGGTGCCCGCCGAGTCCCACGACCACAGGCTCACTCTACCTGTGGTTTTTCTTAACGGGTCTCCGCTTTGCCGTAGCGGACGACCCTTTTCCGCGGAGCCCCTCTTCACAGCGCGAAGAGGACCGCCATTGCTGTTTCGCGCCGCCTCCGGAAGTCCCAGACCTGATAAATTATAAAGTGATTGGCAGCTTGGTTATCCACTATTATGTTATAGCACTTTCGGCATAACAATTGCTTTTTACAACCCTCATATTGCTTTTTCGCAAATGATGTTACGCTAGAGGTCACTGTTATTCCCATTTTACAGATTCATTTATTAAAAAACTAAGAATCGCAAGAGGAGCTCACTTGCGTCTGCCCAGCAAATTCAGGGCTGAGATAGGACTTTGAACTCTCATGGACTATAGGAAACCAGAACAGGATCAGAATTCTGTATCAGCATATAGAATTTCACAAGGTTCATATAATGACTCCTGTTTTTCCCAGGAACAATAGGAATTGTGCCTACCTATGGTCTGTCTATTCAGACATCCTGCCAGCCAAAAACCATAGTTTCCAATTCTGGTTTGGTGGTTAATCACTAAGCCTGATCTCCCAGTTCCAACCTAACACCAAACCATGGATTCCTTAGCCATGGTTTGGCTGCATAACCATTAAGGCACCAGGGTTATATACCTGCCGAGAATATCTTCAATGGCAAACTCAGGCTTATAAATTCACTGAAATGAATGCTTAGGAGCAGTAACTACAAATGCTCTGAAGGGCCCCCAAAAGGTTAGGCTGAACAGAAAATGGGAAATGAGAAGTTAATTCAGATAGCGAAAAGAATCTGGATGTTACAACTAGTTAACAGTCAACTGCAACAGCATCAAGCATCACACATCACAATATTAAACAGAGGCTCTGCTGCTACTGCAGAGTTAAAGAAAACGAAGTATTAGCAAAAGCAGTGTTATTAACTAAAGCTTTCGTCTACATACAGAAGACAAGGACGCCAAGCCAGAAGAGCCACTAAGATTGGTTAGCGAACTGGGGCTCTTCTTGATTCTGCCAAGTGGGTAACTGCTGTCTGAAGCGGTATCTGTTTCTCTGTCATCGCTCTACAAGATATTACACAAAGAGAAAAAAAGAAGTCTGTGCAGGTGTTCAAAAAGTGGCGAAATATATTGCCATGCGGCACACCATTTTAACAAAGTAGGTCTGCCAAAGTAGGCTTGCCATTCTGCAATGCAAAACTGTAGGGGACAACCATTAATGAATAGGCATGCAAGAACTTCGCCGTCTCAAATATATAAATCACGGAGAAATTAAGAAAGAGGCAAATGTGTGTTCAGTATATCGGCTGCCATCACTGTTCCTGGGCCAGTAAGACACCAAGTCCAAACTCCTACCTCAGAGACAATACACTACTCAGTGTGGATGCCCTGCTTAGCTTTACAGTTTAGCCTTTAGCAGAAAGAGCCATAGCCTCTGCTTTCATTGCCGAAGGTCCCTGGGTTCAATCCAGGTGTAGCTGGAAAAGACTCACCTGAAACCCTGGAGCGGCACTGCCAGCCAGTGTGGGCCAGGGGGTAGCCAATGAGGTGTCCTCCAGATATTTGCTGGACTACAACTCCCATCATCCCTGACCATTGGTCATGTTGGCTGGGGCTGATGGGAACTGTAGTCCAAGAAGATCTGGAAGGTGATGCATTGGCTATTCCTGAGCTAGATGGATCAACAGACTGATTCAGTATAAGGCACCTTCCTAGCTTCCCAGCCATTGTGACAATTTGTCAGGCATGATGGGAGTTCCAGCTGACAACATCTGGAGGGGTGCTGCGTTGCTTGATTCAGGACATTGCTTGATACACTGGCAGAAATCCCCAAGACTCACTCCTCCACCCTGACCTCTCAGGAACAAGCTAAGTAACAGTGTCAGAAGACTCAAGGCTGCAGTATTTCTCCTGAGCCAATCAGCACTCCCTGAAAGTAGGCAGCCAAGATTCTGCATTTCTCAAACGAGCAAAAGACAAGCAAGCAAACAAAAACCCTTACCTCCTCCTGCGTAAATGTTGGGACTGATTTGCTCATCCTTTTGATTTTATCCGGATGTGAGAACTGGCTATCAAGGAAAGAAGGTGCTGTGGAAACTGGAAAAAAGCAGCAGTTCTTGTTTAGAGAGCTAATTAGATTCTAATACGGGGGGGGGGGGCGCAGGGGACAGGGACGAGTCATAGATTGCTTTTGGAGAGGGGGGGGGGGAGAAAACTTCAACATGCAGGATGCACTTACTAGGAGCTGCAACACATATCACAAGGAAGCTGCAACGAAGGACACGGACGCGAGCTGTGCATGCCCTTCCAACACTTCCAGCCACCCTATACAGGGCACAATGGCCTCCAGATGTTGATTGACTACAACTCCCATTGGCCATGCTGGCTGGGATTGAATGGTGTATGCAGTCTGCAACATCTGCAGGGCGCCATATTGGCTTTTACACATTGTTTTTTTTTCTGACGTGGGTATATTTTACCAAGCCTCCCACACATGATACCCGAAGACACTAAAATAAGGTGCAAGTATCTCCTGTTACTTCATGATGTCTGAAGCGACTCTTTCTCTAGCCAGGAACTGATATGACTCTATGGCAGAACAGGGTTTCCCCTGCTTAATATATTAATTCCCCACCACCACCACCTAATTATTGATTTGAACCCAAGATTCCTCTTGCATGCCGTCCACTATGTGGCACTGGCTCTCCAGATATTTGACTTCAGATAGTATTTCAAATGTCAGTACTTGGAAATCTACAGTCGTGGGTTCTCAGTATCGTTGTTGGCATCTGTCTGTCTGAAGAGGAAATGGAATGTGCCTCTGGGGGTGAAGCTAAACAGCTGTGTTAGCAGCACCAAAGTGACCTCCCTTGGGCGCAATCCTGGGCAGTGTGTATGGAGGTCCTAGACTGCCCAGACAACAAGACCCTTACTGATGTGGTCCAAAGGAAAGGAAAGCAAGATGTTTGGCAACAGCTTGGCTGCAGGAGTTGATGGAAGGAGGCATACAAAGGGCCATCCAACCATTCTTGATAGAGGGCTGAATTAAATGCACAAATTTTGCCTGCACCTAGCAAGATGTATGGGACTGTCCTTCTGCCTCCTGGTCCTATAGCTATGGATGGAGCATTGTGCTATTCAGGAATATAAAGAGCCTTTTCCATGATGCTGCCAGTTCTTCTTTACTGGGCCTTCCCTTTCCCATCCAGTATCACTATCAAGCTTTGATGCTGCAAGAATCCCAGGAGGTGGTTCTAAAAGGCTCACTGTTCAGGGATCTTCCCATTCCACAGCAAGTCCATGAATTACAACTTGGTTACAAACAGCAAATGGAACACACACACACACCACGCTAAATATGCACGTCCTGCTGCAGAAGTAGCTTTACAAGATACAAGCCATTAGTAAAACAAGAACAAGAACAAACTCCAAATGTATTATTAGTCAGCCAATATTAGCAGCAATGAAAGAGTGTGAAGCCACAAAAGGTTTTAGCTACTGTGTGCAGGAGGGGACATTATTACTCACTTCCTGGAGCATTCTCATCAGGCTGATCTGCTTTTTGATCTGGTCAAAATTGCAACGTTAAATACTGTCACACTCTGATGCCGCTATTGGCTGTGCTATAATCACAGGTGAACTGGACACTTTGCATGCGACGTCTCAGCTATCCCCCCCCCCCCCGCAATCATGGCTTCAGAATTCTATGCCTACTGCATTGCAGAATGCAGAAACTGCCTTCTTGACTGTTAGAGCCACGACTGGTCTTGTCCACTCAATCCGCCAGAGCCTGTCTTCGCAAGCAGGGGAAGTCCCTAACTCACCAAGAGTTTGAGACCCATCGATTACCCTCACCTGGTTTAGCCAGCCAATCAAAGCCATTTCCTGGGATGTGGCCGCTGTCGCATGCTGACAGCTTCTAGGAACCACAGGTGAGAGCTGAGTGCAGGCTGGAGACCCAAGGTGGACAAACTGCCCCAGAAGGAGAACAGCATGTCCCCCAACAGAGGGACAACCCCTCGCATACACCCCAACAGCACTATAGACACACAGATGAACATCACCCAGAGTCTAAATCATGCAATACTCTTATCTAAAAACCTGGCAGGCAGAAAAGTCTTTTGCTGCTAAGAACGAAGAAACACTACTGAAGCAGGTTACGTTCATGCAGGCACAAATAAAATAGTTACCATCTTCCGCACTAAGCATTAAATCTTCCTTTGGGAGGTTTCCTTTATCTGCACAAGAGGGGGGGAAACGTTGACATAGTTAGACATTCCTGCTGTTTAGGGAGGTCGCTGTGGGCTCTCAACATAGGCCTCTCGAGGTGGAAAAGAAAGATGCTAACTCGGGAACTTAAAGCCACAGGCAAACGCATAGAAGCCTTTTTTTTACGAAATATTATAGGGTAAAGAAATGCACCTTAAAAAATGAGGCAGCCATGCCATCCTTTCTAGCACAGACTATATGGCTTTTATGGGTGCCTGGAAGCCCAGGGTCATAAATGAGGACAACTCTGGGGTTGCGGCACTCATCTCGCTTTACTGGCCGAGGGAGCCGGCGTACAGCTTCCGGGTAATGTGGCCAGCATGACTAAGCCGCTTCTGGCAAACCAGAGCAGTGCACAGAAACGCCATTTACCTTCCCCCCCGGAGTGGTACCTATTTATCTACTTGCACTTTGATGTGCTTTCGAACTGCTAGGTTGGCAGGAGCAGGGACCGAGCAATGGGAGCTCACTCCGTCGCGGGGATTCGAACCACCGACCTTCTGATTGGCAAGCCCTAGGCTCTGTGGTTTAACCCACAGAGCCACCCGCGTCCCTGCTACATTGGATACAACCCTTAAAAAAAAAAGTAGCTTGGGATGCATAGACCTTCCAAAGGCAATTCTTAACAACAATGAGGCAGGTGGGGAAAAGAATTCTAAGAAAACCTTCAGGGAGTACGGAAGACGTCAGACAAGTTTTTTTTGCTCACTTGATGTGGCTGATGGTATGTCCTCTAGACTTTTGGAAGGGATCTGCCTATTTGAACTCCTTTTCAAAGCCTCCTTTACTGGGTTTAGTTCTTCTTCCGAACCTGTTTCAAGACAAAAACACATGAACACTGCACAACGCACAGGCATGTACTTTAAACAAGCATAGCCCTTTTAAGAAAATAAATAAATAACTTTGGTGGGTAGGAGCCCACAGATGTTTCAGCTAAGAGGCTAAGGAAACCTTGGTTCCTCAGATACAGGTGGACTACAACACCTATAATTCCTGATAAACGGCCATGATGGGAGGCAACGATGGGGGTTATAGTCCAACAATACCCAGGAAACCAAGAAGACTGAGCTAAAGTGTGAACGGGAAAGATTAAGCCGTTATGTAGCACACATCATTTTATTTTTTAAGTTGCTTCTGTGTGAAGCAACGAATAAGTCGAATAAATAAAAGCAGCCATCATGCTGCCCGCCAGATGTTGCTGGACTACACCTCCCATTATCCCTGACCCCTGGGCCATGCTGACTGGGGCTGATGGAAGCTGGAGTCCAACACCTAGAGCAGTGTTTCCCAAACTTGGGTCCCCAGCTGTTTTTGAACTACAATTCCCATCATCCCTGACCACTGGTCTTGCTAGCTAGAGATGATGGGAGTTGTAGTCCAAAAACAGCTGGAGACCCAAGTTTGGGAAACGCTGATTTAGAGGGTACCATGTTTGCCATTGCCTAGAGAGCACAGCTCCCTTCCTGAGCCCCAACTGACTGGCAAAGGGGAGGGCAGGATTCTAAGAGGCAAATGTTAGCAAGCCTATTGCGCAGCTGCAAGGAGGGCGTCTATCCATTGTTCTGGGAGATTATGGGGAAATACACATATATGCAAAGCAGTATGCATGTCCTGCTTTTAATCCAAGGTGAAGGGTTGGAAAAGAGTCCCAAGAAGATGGGAATAACTACCTTAGAGAAACGATGCAAAGGCAAATTGTTACGATGTGCCCTTGGGTTTATTGCACTAGACCAGGTGTGGAGGAATCTTTGGCTCTCTAGGTGTGACTTAACTGCAGCTCTCATAATCCCTGGCCATTGGTCACAATTTCTGGAGGTGGAGCTGATGAGAGCTGTAGCTCAGTAACATCCGGAAGGTCAAAGGTTCTCCGGACCTGCAAAGGGATCTGCTGCCCAAAACACCCTTTTTAAACCATAGGAATCTGTTTACAGGGTGGCCAAGTGCACAGAAAAGCACTGTGCCAGCAGGGTACCAGGCACCTGTCACCTCAATTTGCCCAGAGGCATGTTTGTGTCAGGTGTCAAGTACCCAGCAATACCCCCAATTGAACAAGGTACCCAATATTTGACATTACCATTCCGATTGTCTACTATCGATCTATTAATGTACTAAAAATATTTCCCCCTTGGGTTAATCTTCATAAAGCATACACACCACCCAGAGGTAAGATCAAATAATTCAGAAACTGCTCACGAGTTGAACTTCTTTGGAAACCCACAAAAGAATTGCGGCTTTCTTCTGAAAGGTTGGATTCAACGCTCCTGGCATCTTCATCCTCTTTGTTGCCATCAGCGTGACGGGCGGCTAGCAGCTCAACCTGTCTTGTTTTAGGGGGGTTCCCCTCTTCCGCACCCTCTTTTTCACTTCCACCATCGAGATAGGCACTGGCAGTAGCAGAACCTTCTCTCCCTTTTTCATATTCCTCCTCCCTCTTACCTGTCTTGGCATGAGTGGAAGAATCTTCCCTTCTTCCCAGGAGCGGGGCTTCAGGTGATGCGAGGTTAAGCTGAATAGTTTTTTGGAAAACCGCATTCCTTTCAGGGGTGCCAGAAAACTTTTCTCGGTCTACAGTTTGGTTATCTTGCTTGAAAGTCTTGCCCTTGAGCGGTATTTTAACCTCGGTTCGAAAGTCGCTCGGCACGCTCTCAACAGACGTTTGTGTTTTTACGGCTAAACCTCCCCAAAATCCTGACTCATCAGTCACTTTCTTCTCTTCTTCATTGGACAGAAGCAAAGCAGCACCAGAGATTTCTCCAAAAAGCTTTTCTAAACTGGATTTGAATACAGAACTGTCTTTTTCTAGGGCAACAGATTTTGTTACAGTTTCATTTACGTCTTGGGGAAGAAGGCCCGTCATGCTATCTGAGCCATGGACACCATGGAGGTTCTCCTTCATTCTGATATCCAACCATTTCATTTCAGAAGGTTGCATCTGGGCAGTTTCTTCGAGGAGTTTCCGGAAGCCTGAATTAAATTCTCTTTGCTTCAACTTGGATGGGGCAACTTCCTTGTTTACAGTTTCATTAATCTCTTGACCATAGCCAATTCCCTGCGGGCAAACTAAATCTACAGTCCGATTAGACTCACTCTCTGTCTGTGCCCCATGACCACTGCTTGAGTCTTTCTGGCTTTTTGGAAGAACTTCAACATCTTCCTTGAGCAGATTTTGGAAGCTGGCTCTGAGTTCAGCCTGCCTGAAATTGGAGGGAGCAGTAGCTTTTTCTATCATCTCAATTATCTCTTTATCATAAATTGAACTTGTGTTCTGATGGGGCTGTAATGAATCATGGTCTGGCTTAGGAACTGCAATGTCTTTGAGCAAAATTTCGGAGCTCTCCTTAAGCAGTTTGCTTAAACTGTCTCTAAATGCCACATGCTCAGCCGAATTTGGTTTAACAGTTTTCACGACCGTCTCTGCCACTTCTGTAGGTTGCTCACCAACATTCCCTTGAGCTCTTATGTTTTCCTGGTTTGAAAATGACAACAGCACAGCTGCCTCTCCTGCTGGTCCAGCCTGCATTGTAGTCAATAACTTGCTACTGTCTTCGTCCGTATCTAAACTTCGGTCAAGTGTCCCACCAGGAGTCTCTTTAGGAGGATTGGCCATTTGGGGTGAAACAGGAATGATCTTCCTGGTTGCCTGCTCAGAAAACCTCTGCTGCAGTTCCCCAGGGACACTGTCAATTTGTGCTTTCAAAATACTCTCATTTGTGGGTGTTTCTGGCAATTCCTTCAAAAGAAAGGCTAGTTTGGCATTCAAATCGTTGCCTTGCCTTTTCGATGGAACATTAGCTTCTGCCGCTGTCTCGAAAACCTCTTTCGTGGGAGAGTTTGCTCTGTTCTGACTGGCGAGACGAGCGTCAGGCAGGATCAGTTTTGGCGAAGGAATCTGGAAGAATTCTTCCTGAGAAGTAGCATTTAGATGCCTTTGGCCTTCTTCCCTGTTGGGGGATTTTCCAGACACCAAATCTGAATCTTCTGTTAATCCAGATGAATCCCCCAAATGCTTTTTGAATGCAATGCGTCTATCCTTGGGTGGGACATCTTTTTGTATTGTTCCATCTGTTTCCCAGGACTCCACTCTGCTATTTTTTTCATCCGTGTCACGGCTGCGTTCCATCACCTTATTAAAAAAACGCCTCTTTTCCAATGGAGAATGTGCTTCTTCAGAAACATCCGCCGCTATATGACGACTGGGTGAGGAGCTCTCATCTGAGGTGTCCTTTAGCAGCCTCTCTAAGTTAGTGACAAAAGCAGTGGTGTCAGCTTTTGGTGGAACCAAAGTTCTGCTTACAGTCTCTGGAACCTCAGAGACTTTTCCATCTGCACCTGCAAAAACAGGCCCCTGCTGTTGATTCTGGTCACTGTAAGAGGCTTGCACCTCTGTTGCTAACTCCACCTGTGGAACCCCTTTCTTGTCAGCCAGAGGATAAGCCAGCAAGGACTCCTGAAATGCTTCTTTCAACAGTTTCTGCACGCCACTGTTAAACAGACTGTGCTGCACTTTGGATGGAGCTTTTGTTTTTTCTATATACTCTTCCACCGGGCGCACAGTCTTTCCCTCTGCAGGGGCAAATTCTACATTTCCTAATGGCACAGCATTCACTGATTGGGAGAGAGCTGTCCCTCCTGCTTGTTTTGGGACAACACAGTTTTGTTCCTTCACGTCAAATCCTTGGAGGATTGGTTTTTGCTGTTCACCTTCCAGCACCGCCTGGCTAGTTCCTTCCCTGACTTCTTCCAACTCTTTCAGATACCTTCCTGAACTACTTTGCCTGCCCCTTGGAACAGTCGCCTTCGCCTTGGCTTCATCCATTCCGCTCTGCGGTTTAGTACCCCCATCCCAAAAGTTTCTCAGGCTTTTGAACTGCGAAGGATTGAGCATCTGAGCCTTTGCCTCTTCGTCTGCTTTTTCCTTTAAAGCGTGAATCTTAAAGTGTGGCTTCTGGTGCAGAGCAGATGACGCTCTCTCTGTTTCCAAACCGTCAGCTTGGAAACCTCCATCCTCTTTAGAGAGAACCATGCTGGGTCTTGGGCGCGAATTATTTGCATCCAGCAACTCTGTAAATGCATTATTCCTCTGGTCACTTGGGGGTATTTTGCCAGATTCATCAACAATACGGCCCCCTTCGAATTTATCCATTACATTTGGTCGAACTTTTCTTGAAGGCAACTTAATGCCATTATCATCAGGTCCAGAGTCATGCGCACCAATTTCAACTTTTCTGAAGGTTACTAAATTATATGTGCCTTGTTCGTTATCAGATTCTCCAGTAACATATCCTGAGGATCCACCCACTGGTTTTATTCGGCTGCGTTCCTCTTTATAGATTGGTATCCGGTTACTCCCAGGAGTGCTTTCACTTAATAGGCCTTCCTTATATGCAGGCTTTGGGTTCATCGCCTCTCTTTCCCAGAAAGCCCTGATATTCTTGACTTTTCTTGGAACCTCTGATTCTTTGGAATCGTCTTGAGGCAAGGTAAGGAGATTCCCTCTACTAGGGTGCTGCACAGTTTTGTCATCTAGATGCCCAGATTCTTTCCCTTTAGGTTCATTAAACAGCTCTCCAGATTGATGCTCAGAGTTTGCTCCTTCCAAAAAAGCTTTAACACCTCCTGCCCCATTGGGCGTAACATCTCCCCTTTCTGTTACTTTTCCAAAAGAAGAGCCAACACTTTTCAAACCCGGTTTTCCCTTTGCATCTTCCAACATCTTCCGTTCTTTGCCCAAAGCACTTTTGTCCTCCGTTTCAACCTTGCCTCCCGCAGCCCTTTCATCTCTCTCGTTTGCAGGCTGGCCAATGGCCTGAAAACGTGTTCTCTCATTTAAATGAATGTCCTGCCCTTGGGAGCTAGAGGAAGCAACCTCCCTTGTTTTGCTTTGATCTTCTAGTAACAGGCTGCCTGGACTTCCATCCTTTGTAAATGGCGACCCACCTGGAACGTTTACCATTTCGTGGAATCGATAGTCCTTGCTGGTTGGCTCTTCTCCTTCACGTACAGAAGAATGCAGATTTAACATATCTGAACTGCAGCCTTTATCTTTTGCCGTTGCAGCAGTTTCTCTTGCCTTGGGTATATCCATTTCCTCTGCAAGTCCCGCGTCTTGCGGAAGCGTCTCTTTTTCATCATCACTGGAACTTCTTTTAAACCAGTCGAGCACCTTAGATATGGACTCATCGGCTGCCTTCAAGATCTCAGCAGTGTATTTGTCAGATTTGGAAACAGTTTTAGCACTGGGAGCCTCAACCAGAGCTTGCTTACCTTGTTCAAGGTCTGCAGAGCCAACTTTTGGCACCTGAGGGTCTTCTGTTTTAGGCAGCTGCTGGTCTGCAAGAGACAACCAATTTTTGTTGTTGTAGTAGCGAAACTGCCTAATTAAAGAAGCCTCAGTCAGTCAAATTGATTGTAATGAATGGGCCAGATCTGCATAAAATCAGCATGTGACTAAGCAGAAGATGGTGCATTTGCGACACAGCAGCTAGTTTCATCCCTTCTGGATGAGAGCGGGGATAAAACGCCTCTTCTAAGATGTTGCCTGGCATGTGATGTATTTATAATTTAAAAAGCATTTGTTTAAAAAGGATTCTATTGCCTGATTAACCAATCGGTTAATCAATTCAAGTTTGCAGTTCCAGTTGGAATACAAGCTTCCCCCCCCCAAAGCAATCAATTTCTTTGAAATGTTAGCAATGATGGTAATATGCTTTAAATAAATGTGAACTAGTAATTATTGAGAATAAGGTGCAACATATGAGCTTTAATCTGATGCCTCAATTGAAAACTATGCAAGCAAGGGAAAGCTCCCTCTTTTTAGTCGTGATTCCAGCATTGCCGGGGGTTGGACTCAGTGACCCTGGGGGTCCCTTCCAATTCTACAATTCTATACAATTCTATTCATGTTCTGCTCGAGGGTTTTCTGCAGGGATCTCGTTGGTCACTGGGAAAGGCTGGACTGGAATGGTCTGATCCAGCAGGTCTCTTGTGTTCTTAACCAGGAAGTGGAGGGAGGGGACTCTGGATGCACTTTCTAAACCAGGGGTCAGCAAACTTTTTCAGCAGGTCCACTGTCCCTCAGACCTTGTGGGGGGCCAGACTATTTTTTTTTTGGGGGGGGAGAACGAATTCCCATGCCCCACAAATAACCCAGAGATGCATTTTAAATAAAAGCATACATTCTTCTCATGTAAAAACACCAGGCAGGCCCCACAAATAACCCAGAGATGCATTTTAAATAAAAGGGCACATTCTTCTCATATAAAAACACGCTGATTCCCGGACCGTCCGCGGGCTGGATTTAGAAGGTGTTTGGGCCAGATCCGGCCCCCAGGTCTTAGTTTGCCTACCCATGTTCTAAACAACAGCAACAGCTAGATGAAACCTCAGCCTCCTCCTTAAACAGAGTTACTTACCAATTACACAAAATGCAAGCTTTGCCCCTGTCAAGACTTAAAAACCTGCACGCCCCAATTCTGATATGATTTCAAATCAGTGGCAGCACAGCAGCCAAAGGAGTGAATCTTGAAGAAAAGTGATCAGCGAGTGTGTCGGGATGTGGTGATGGGAAGCGAGAAAACAAGCAAATGGTTAGGACTTGAATTGATCAGGGTTAAGATAGTAAAAGCATTAGTGATCCCTCCAAATGGCAGACAGCTAGACAGGGACCTGAAAATCTCACTAAACTGTTAACTCACTGGGATATGCTATTATTTCTTACCAGGTGTGCTTTTCGAGATGTCCTGTTCAAGGCTCGGCGGCTTAGTTTTGATCTGAGGCTTTGTGGTATCGGTTTGTTCTTCCCTCACTGAGGGAAAGGTCTTGCTAGGAGGTTCACTTGGAATTGTAGGTCCCGCAACAGGATGTTTCTCAGGCTGCAATGTATTGGGTGGCAAACCCGAGTTCTTGGCACCGTGAGAACCTAGAGCCGTTCCCTCTCCTTGGCTCTCAGTGTAACCATTTAAGGCTGGAGAATGGGCGCGAGGAGGCTT
Organism: Podarcis melisellensis; assembly: GCF_964234715.1. Lineage (NCBI taxonomy): Eukaryota > Metazoa > Chordata > Lepidosauria > Squamata > Lacertidae > Podarcis > Podarcis melisellensis. The sequence continues at coordinate 91,675,282 of NC_138531.1, read as the reverse complement.
AGACGGGAGAGACTGGCGACTCTGAAGCGCACCTGGGTCGCCCACTCCATGTCCATTGGCCTTGGCGTCGTCGGAGTCCAACAAAACGAACTCCCCGGATTCCTTGCCCTCGTGCAACTCAAGGCTCGGCGGGCGCTCCTTCCTACTGATGCTGGACGAGAACCGGACCTGCTTCAGCCTCTCCAACGAGTTTTCGGAGAAGCCTTCGGATTCGCCTGGAGGAGGCGGGCTCTTCTCCGCAACACGTTCAAGGACGGTCGGGGCTGGCAATCCGCTTTTGCCGGAGGGCTCCAAAGTTTGGTTCAAGCGGAGCACTTCGGAATCGGTGGAGCTGGAGCTGGAGCTGCGCTTCAAGATGCCCCTGGGCAGAGACCCCTGGCCGTTAACCTGCTTGATCCTTTTCGGAACCTGGGGAAAGGGCTCTTCGCTCTTCAAGCTGACGTCTGATGTCTTGTGGATGTTCCTCCTGGCTTTTGGCACAGGTGGTTTCCCTGCCTGCCTCTGCAAGTCGTTCGGTTCTGCAGGAGCCTGCTGAGGCTCCTCTACCCTGCTGTGGTTTGTTACGTCTACCTTGGGCTGGTTTTCTACCGAATGCGGGTCTGCAAAACAAGATGCAAAGCACACACAAAGCAAAGGGTAAAACACACTACATGTAAAGGACAAACGTTAGTTGCAAAAAAGGGGGGACATGCAACTAAGTAAAAGCATTATTGCGTGTCTTGGGGAAGGAATTGCATCAATGTGCTTGTTAAAGTAAAAAAAAAAATGCAACGTAACAAGGCAGGACCAGTTTAAGCTTTAACTTGGGCCTGATCTACGTATGTAGCAGACTGAGAACCATTCCACTTCATGCTGCAGGCTTCTGTGTGACTGTGTGGTTTTTATTCGTTTTTTTATAGTTGCGCCATGCCATAAAAAGCTCCCTGTATACTGCAAAAAAAAGGGAAACCTAACAATTCCTTAGGAACATGGAGTCATTAACACGACACCCAAAATGTAAAGGTATTTTGTCACACTTGGTCAAGTTTTCAGTGTCTCCACAGAAACAACACAGATTACGTATTTAGAAACCTTCACCTTTCTCCATCGCCATTCCATGTTCAGGCTGCTCATTTTTTGCATGATCTTCTAGTAGGGTTGATTCATTGAATGGGTTTTTCCTTTGCTAGAACAAAATAAGAATGTTCCGCTTAACACTACAGTATTATTGGGGGAGAGAGAGCCTGGGAAGGAAGGAAGGAAGGAAGGAAGGAAGGAAGGAAGGAAGGAAGGAAGGAAGGAAGGAAGGAAGGAAGGAAGGAAAGAAAATGGAAAACATAACAGCAAGTTTTGCAGGTCACAGTAAGGCAAACTATGGCTTACCAGGACCAGGTGAATGTGCAGGCTTCCAGAGAAGGGTTTTTTTTTACTCCAATGCTGTGCTGAGTTAACCCAAGTTTTGGCTTCACACATTGGCCAAAACCAGACGTGGTTTAGCGCTCTCCCTGCTTACCATTTAGCCAAGAATAAACCTGTCTTTTTCTTCCTGTGGTTTTTAAAAGCTTGCTAAGAAAATGGGTGGCAGCAGAAAACGGTCATGTCAAGGAACCTTGAGTTACTGTGAGTGGGACTTCCATGCACCCTGAGATATGAAAAATCTAAAACAACACAAAAACCTAAACTTGCATATATAAAAAGGGGGCTTGAGGGGAGCATTTTTTCCTCTAAGTGGAAACCATGGAAACCCATTTAATTTTTTTCTTTTAAGGAGGAAGGAAATGGGGGTTCCAGAAGTACAACCTGAGTTCCAAAATGAGGACAACAAAAGCTTGCTGCTTTTTAAAAGACGAGGGAATCCCTAAACACACACACACACACACACACACAACCAAGCGATGGGACCAGATGCATAATTTGCAAACTAAAAAAACAAAGCACAGCAAATATTGAACACACAAATACGGACCCTTATAGTGAGATCTATTTGACCATTTACAGATCACTGCATTGCTTGCGTGCTAGCGAGGCCCTCCCACTTCAATAAATACCAAAGTGTGTGGGAACATATCCAATATCTCCAGTCTAACCAGAACTTCCAGGCTACAGCCTGTGACTGCTGCTCAGGTTTGACCATAGCTGCAGTCCACATTTCAGCTCAAGAGGTTGGTTGCTCCACTACTCTCTATGCAATTCATGTCAAAGTAATTTTATGGGGGGGGGGGGGGAGGATACCGATACAGTTTCAAAGGAAGCTTAAAATGAACTTAAAATGAATTGCTCATTTGTTGGAGCAAGGTACACTCCTCGCCTGATCCCATCAGCTGAAGAGTAGTGGGATCATGCATTGCTCCAGGATCAGGAAAGGGGTTGCATTGAAACCCGTGTTAAAATTGGGTGGGAGACATGCTTTGGCAAGAACCCCTTCCTAATCCTGGAGCAAGCCTCTTTGAAGCCACGCTTTCAAAAGAGACTCATCACCTGACGCCACTGTGATGTCAGCTGGCAGGGAGGCAGCCCACCCACCTGTCAAATTTGGCCTGGCAATTTAAGATCTGGCGGCTCACTGGGCGGTGTGAGGGGAGGTTCCCTACCCCTGGTGTAGTTAATTCCTTTGGCAATAACACAGAGATCATGGCGCCCGTATTGTTTTCTCATTGTCTTCCATCCAGGACACTGACAATGAACTCACCTTAGACGGTGAGGCAGCTAACTTCCTTGTTTTTTCTTGAGGCGTCTCTAATGCGTCAGAGGCTGCACTGAACACTTTGGGGCTGTAAAGAAAAAGAAGAACCAGCCCATTACTTGGAGGCTGCTATGCCACACACTGAAACTAGCTTGAATATCAGGGCTCCCATGCAAGGAACTCTAGGCATCTGTAACTATTTTAGTTTCAGCCATTATGACCTTGGAGCTGGGTGCACAGACCCTCAAGTTATCAAGTTACACAATGTCACAGGATACCCCTTCGTGAATAATCATGAGGAATCGGAAAGGCTTTAAGTGAAGACAATCTGATTTGTCATTTGCAAAAAGTGTTTGTGAGGTTGCGAGTCAAGAATTGCAGAGAAATTCCAACCATCTCCATATGAAAGTCCTCTATATTTAAAAGATCTCACTTTTTCTACACGTTACTAAGCAAGGCGGAGCTCCTGTGCTGAGGCAGTGCAGGGTTGTGTTATGTCTACATGAAGCAGCGATTCTGAACATTCACACACAAAACATTTTCTATATAAGTACCCAGAGCTCTAAACAAAAGAGACAGAAACACAATGTGTGAAGGGCTGTTTCATGGAAGATGGCGCAAGCTTGCTTTCTGCTGCTCCAGAGGGTAGAACCCGAACCAGTTGATTCAAATGCAAGGAAGGAGATTCCGGCTAAACATTGGGAAGGACTTTCTGATGGTAAGAGCAGTTCGACAGTGGAATCGAAGGTCATGTGGACCTCTCCTGGAGGTTTTAAAGCAACGGTTGGCTAAAGGGATTCTTTAGCTGTAATTCCTGCATTGTAGGAGGGTGGAATAGATGACTTTTGCAGTCTCTTCCAACTCTACAATTCTAAGAGATTCGGTGAACAGAGCATGGCTGCAAAACAATACACAGGGCCTTGCCTTAGTGATAGCACACATACCTTATACACAGAAGGCCCCAGGGACCATCCAAAACCCTGAAAAGAAGTTCCACTTCTCCGTTGATAATACTGAGCTAGATGGAGTCATGGCTACGTGAAAGGCAGCCCCCCACGCTGTGTTCCTAAAGCCAATGATGCCTGTCAAACCCTCCTAACCAGATATAAGTAGCCACTTGAGAACTGACTGTGTTTGCAAAGGAGGGAACATGCCTGCAGTCCAGGTGTGGTTTCTGAATCATCTTAGCACAAACACCCACAAAAGGAAGCACCACAAAACGGGAAGCAAAGTAAATCCAAAAGGTGCAGAAGTCAAATTTATGGAAACCAGCTGTATCAACTTGTTTTGGGCTGTCCTAGTGGTGCAGTGATAAAACTGCGAACGCATTTGCAAAGCTAAGCAGGGTCTGGTATGGTTGCAAATTGGATGGGGGACCACATGTTGAGATTACCGCATTGCAGGGGGTTGGAACCTCGGGGTCCTTTCCAGCTCTCTGAGTCTATGAGCAGACAACTCTTTTTCACGAATATCCATTATAGTTACTTTAATTAACCTCCACCCTAACACTTCTGATCTTTTCCTACATTTATCCTGTCAAGTGGTATTTACTGTGGCTTATAGTACAATTTGACAGCTGCACCCAGGAAAATTCCGCCATAGTTGACAGATGGAGCCAAACACCTTTCTTCCACGCCTGTGCCATCTCCAGGCTTGACTACCATAAGCGGACAGTCCTTGAAGTTTCATTTAGGATGATGTAGGAGATGGGAAGCAGGGCTGGTTGCAGATATGGAACCAGGAGGAAAATCATACAAAAAACAACTGCTCTGATTTCCTCCATCTGACCAGCTTGGGTTGCTGTGTACTATGAAAGTCTGGAAGAGAAGTGGGCCTCAGGTCACTCACACCCTTCAAAATAATAACAACAACACCTTCAGCAATATGAATTTCCATCGTCAGCTTTGTGCGACACACCTAAAGGGCTTCTCACTTAAAGTACACTTCTCTCTTCCCACCCACAAAAAGGTAGGTAAATACTACTCTGGAGAAAAGGAACAGTTCATGAAATTGACAGCCCTTCCCTCACTTTAAACAAGGGCGATTTTCATTTATTGCAGTTCACATCAGAGGCACATTCCTTTCTAACCCAGAATGTCTATAGGTGTGGATGGGGCTAACATTTGCTCTAATAAAAAGGGGAGGGGGGAACTGTTCAGTGTGTGAAACGACGAGGCGTTACCCATCATGCCACATATAACAAATAATTCTAACAGGCCACTAAAAAATTAATATCTACAATAGGAATATAAAGGCGCCATTGTAGGTTTACCAAATGATGCTGATACTTGCTATTAGCATCGAGACAACACGGTTTCTGACTACAGTATTTTGCTTTCTGATATTCTCCCAAATAGATTCCGTCTTTTGGAAGCTAGCCATCAGAGGCAACTACAATAGCCCCCACAACACAATTCTATTTGCTGAACAATACTGATATATCACAAGTATTTACGTCACCCAACTAGGTTCCCTGAGACACACTGAAAATTATTCTGTAGGTAAAGTTAAAATATACAGTTAATTAAGTCACAATGCTGAAGGCTGCGTTTTCTGAATCAGTTCAACTGACCAACTGGTTTATAAAACAACAATAACAACAAAGTTATCAACACGTTTCTCTGAGTGTCTAACCTTTCATCAGATTTCGATTCCACCTCTGCCTCTTTTATGGCACCCAGCAATTCTGGAGGCGTGAAAACTTCTTTATTGACATTGTTCACCCAGCTGCTCTTCGTCTTGTCTGACTTACTTTGACTCAGTTCTGCTGAAACAAACAGGGGAAAGGTTACCTTGCATTTTCTCTGTAAATGCTCAAAACTACAGATACCAAGGAGCTTTTAAATTGGCACACAATTAAGTACCCACCTTCCAGTCTATTCAAGATTCTAAGTCTTAAAAGGCATTTCCATAGTTTTGTAACTCCTGGGGTTTTTAAACAACTATTTTTTAACATGCGAAATATGCTTTATAAGCACAAGCCATTGGAACAAACCCTGTTATGATAAATGGGATTCATGAAAGAGTTACAAATGTCATAGAAATCCACATTAAGTAGACCTTAGACTCTCAACGCAAGTCGTTCCCACAACAGCACCTTTGAATTTCCAGGCATCGAGAAGACATCTAAAAACAAGAAGAGCCTTGCTGGGCCAAGTCAAAGGACAATTAAATTCCACTTTCTACAGCAGCCCAGCAAAACGGCGTACTGCATTGGAGAGCTATGGCTAAATATGTCTCTCACATATCCATGAATTGGCCTAGTGTATTTTTTAAAATGGCTGCCATCACCGCCTGAGGGAATGACTTCCCTAAATAAGTCTACGTGGTGCTGCGAATAAGCATTTTGAGATACTTGGAACCTTTGCCGTCAGCCGGGGGATCAAGAGCCACAAAGCGGCTGCTCCCCTGGCCTCTCAGGAAGAACATTGCAGCAAGGCGGGTGGAGAGATCATCCGGGCTCCATCCATCCGTTGGCCAGAGAAAGGAGGAGCTACAAAGTGCTTCCTCCCTCCCTCCCTTCCAGAAAGAACACTGGACCCCAACTGCCATTTTGCACCGGGTTTGTCAATCGTGCTGCAGGGAAGCGCCCCTTGACCTGACCCATCAGCCAAGGGGCTATAGTCTGCAGAGGGCCTTCTTGGTAGTGGCACCCTCCCTGTGGAATGCCCTCCCTTCAGATGTCAAGAGATAAAGGATTCCATAACTTTTAGAAGACATCTGAAAGCAGCCCTGTACCGGGAGGCTTTTAATGCTTGATGTTTTTATTATGTTTTTAGGTATGCTGTAAGCCGCCCAGAGAGGCTGGGGAAACCCAGCCTGATGGGCGGCGTATATATAATAAAATGGTTATTATTGGTTTGTGTGGGCTTGGAGTGTGTGTTTGTGTATTTTGTATGGTGCTCAGTTAACTGCCGTTCATCCGAAGGTCCCAGGGCAGCTCATGACAACTGAAAAAGTTTAGAACAACCAATAATCATAGAAACAGGGTGGGTCGTAAGAAAATCTATGTACAGTGGTACCTCGGGTTAAGAACTTAATTCGTTCTGGAGGTCCGTTCTTAACCTGAAACTGTTCTTAACCTGAGGTACCACTTTAGCTAATGGGGCCTCCCGCTGCTGCTGCGCCGCCACAGCACAATTTCTGTTCTCATCCTGAAGCAAAGTTCTTAACCCGAGGTAATATTTCTGGGTTAGCAGAGTATGTAACCTGAAGCGTCTGTAATCTGAGGTACCACTGTACTCTTGTTGTCTGCCATAAGCTACCTTGATGGTTATTTGATCAAAAGTAATAATGAAATAATTAGGTAATAATTAAATAAAGTAATAATGAAAGGTGAAAGAGTTTCAAGTAAAACAAAGGTTGCCAATAACTGTGCAGGTATATGATTTTTTAAATTTGTTTTTAGAACGCTTCAAATCGTTTTTCAACATTTTAATATTTTTTTATTTTATTTTAAATTATGGTGTTTTGACATTTTTACGTTTGCCTCCCTGGTTTCCTTTGGGAGGAAGGGTGGGGTACAGATTCAATAGAGGATAAACAACGTTTTTGGGCCCACAAATACAGCCTGTCACCAGACACATGCAGCAACCTATTTTACTGGATATTAGATAATGTTTCCTTCAAGCCCAATTACAGCAGGGAGGCTTAAAGGCTGTGGCCGCCAGAGAAGGCCTCTGCAGATGTGCCCCACAGGTACCATGTTGGCAATTCTGGGAAGAAACTCTCTTTTTAAAAAAAAAAAAGTTTTTATTTATACTTTTCAAATTTATACATTTCATTAATTTTACAATCATTTTAACAATTCAACATTTCACTTCCTTCCCCCTCTTTGTGCGGTTTCTTAAATTTATTTTTAAATACCTTCTGCATATCCAAACTCATTTAATTTGCTCATTGAATTATCTACTTTAAATACATACTCTTATGAAACTGCAGGTTATTACAATAATCCTGCCAATGTTTTTACCTGTTTGCAATTTATCTGTAAATATTCAATCAACCATTTTCATTCTTTTATAAATAGTTATCTTGATTTCTTTTTCATCCAGTAAGTTTCGCCATTTCTACATATTCCATAAGATTTCGTATCTATTCTCCCTATTGGGTACTGATTGGTTAGCAGACCCAACGATACGATAATCTTTATTTTCATTGTCCCATACAGAAGAACGAAATCAGAAAAAAAAGAATCTACGCAAGACATTCAAAACCAACAAGCCCGCTATCCCAACCTAGCTTGCTAGGACTTCTGCTTCTTTCCAACTGGAAAGTAATTCTCAGTTAGGATCTCAGTCAACTATATATTAATAGGATTTTTTTTTAAAAAAAACCACCCTAATATAAGCTTCACATTTTAAAGAAATCATAAGGCAGTTAAGATGGTTAGACAAGATGGCCTCCAACATCCTGTGCAATTCTGTAGCTTTGTTCTTGATTGAAGCTCTACACAGAGACCCAAATACCTTTCTTCACTTCAAAACAGCTCTACTATTTTTATTATTTTTAAAGTCAACACTGCATACCTGTTGGAAATGGCTTCCTCCTCATGGACGCCCGGATGATGTCTGCTCCGTGAATTTTCTCTCTATGCCTCTTGGACTTCGCTTCGTAAAACCACTGCCCGCTCATGTTCTTAACTTGGATCTCATCTTTAACTTTTTCACTTAAATGCCTGGGGGGGGGGGGTGAGAAGGAAGGGGTGGAAAGATTATTACACATGCCTTGCAGCAAAGGAAGCTTGACCATATGTACTGTCTTGGAAGCTATCTGACCAGACAAGGAACACACACAATTCTTTATCTTAGGTAATTTTCTTCTCATCAGATTGTGGTGGTGGTTTTTAAAGCCCATATGAAAATTCGTCAACATTTTAGTACCAATATACATCTTTTATTTATTTATGTATGTATGTATGTATGTATGTATGTATTTATAATATACAGTGGTACCTCTGGATACGAACGAGATCCGTTCCGGAGCCCCGTTCGCATCGTGAAGTAAACGTAAGACACGACTGTGTGCCTGCGGGTCGCATTTCGCCGCTTCCGCGCATACGCGTGACATCATTTTGAGCATCTGCGCATGCACGAGCAGCGAAACCCGGAAGTAACGCACTCCATCATTACATCCAGGTCGCCGCGGAGCGCAACCCGAAAATATTTAACTTGAAGCTACTTCAACCCGAGGTATGACTGTACACTTTCATTTTTTTAAAAAACACACACACACCAATGTACGTAGGCAGCATACAACATAACCAGATTAAAATCAACATAACCAGAATAAAATCAGCAGAAAGCATCCATGAAAACATTAATAAAACTGAATACATACTGAATGAGTAAAAAGAGGAAACTTATATTGTGAAGGCCTGCATAGACAATATAGTTTTCAAAAGACTTCTAGAAGAAGGGAGGGATAGTTCTTGCCGAATCTCTACTGGCAGGGATCTCCACAGGACAGGGAAAACAGTCCCCAAGAGAAGGCCAAGTGAAATTCAGGGATGTATGGAACTAACAGATGTTCCCCATTAAAGGATCTCAAGAGGCAATTTTGCTTAACACAACACATTTTTTTGCAAGGCAACAGTATGACGCATCTTTGTATTTTCTTTCCACGAATACATGCGTTGTTATGCACACTGTGCCGCAATATATGCATTTTTGGTACACATTCCTGTGTGGTGTCTTTATGATGTACAGTTTATTTACACATGTATACAATCTGAGCCTCTCAGCTCAAAGCATTGCACCCCAAGATGGTCCTGCTCCTCCGACTGCTACCACCTTGGATCCAAAAAGATATGAAGCATATCTGAAGGAGCGTCTCCACCCCCATCGTTCTACCTGGACACTGAGGTCCAGGGCTGAGGGCCTTCTGGCGGTTCTCTTACTGCGAGAAGCCAAGTTACAGGGAACCAGGCAGAGGGCCTTCTCGGTAGTGGCACCCACCCTGTGGAAAGCCCTCCCACCAGATGTCAAAGAGAACTACCAGACTTTTAGAAGACGTCTGAAGGCAGCCCTGTTTAGGGAAGCTTTTAATGTTTGATGCATTACTGTATTTTAATATTTTGTTGGAAGCCGCCCAGAGTGACTGGGGAAGCCCAGCCAGATGGGCGGGGTATACAACAACAACAACAACAACAATAATAATAATAATAATGCAGAGGCTCAGCTTGCTGTGTTTAAGACTTTTTCTCTGCTATCTCACAGTGGAAGAAGGGGCTGATACGCATCTGCCACCCGCCACAGAGCATCCGCTTTGTTAATCGCTCAATACCTTCCTTTCGTTCTCTGCAATGGCTCTTCTCCCATTAAATTTCATGAGCATGGGAAAAACGGGTTTGGCCTGTGTTTCAACACTGCTAAATTCAGCGTATGGCAGCCCATCTCAATGCTCCAAGCATTGATTAAACTCTGAGACCCAGGAATTTAGGGGGAGGATCTGGAACCCAGGAATTGAGGGGGTTTCTAGGCACCCACAAACTCATAGCAATACTTGGGAGTGACCTTTCAAACGTATGTACTCTCTCAAGCCAGCCCAGCCCTCCTCACTTGCGGTTATGAAGCACCACTTTGAATCAATGTGACTGGTCATAAGGGAGTTGGAATTCCAGCTTCTGTAACACATGACTTGTCTTCCTTTGCTATTCTAGTTTAGGGGCTTTAAGTATCCAACGCAGAAAGGGATTCCTAACCGTTCAGCTCTGTCTCCTGCGTCAATGTTTTTTTAAATCAATGGTTGCTTTTATGGAGCGTGAGGACACCACATCATAAAAACACCAGTAGATCTATATTCTTTTTTACAATGGCACAGAGCATATAAAACCTCTTTACCCTGGCCTTTGACCCCTGAGATGCGTTGTATTCCGGGCCCACCCTATTCCTGCAATTGCAACCTTCCCCCCCCCCCAAGAATTATGAACTGGGGGGGCCAATGTTATGTACTGAAGTTCTCACCCTGGGCCAGCAAGGGGGATACTGTAGATAGTTTTCACTCAGGTCCACATATGCAAATAAGGGAGTGAAAGTGACGTTCAGTGATTGGATAGTTACAGAAAATGGTTACTGTTGCATTGTAGTGGAGCTCTATATAAGAAGGCTGGCTGAACCCTTCAGTTCAGTTCTGTTCTGGCCTGTGAATAAACGAGAGCTGTTTGAAGAATCACTGTGTCGTCTGATATGTTCACCCACAACTTAACAGCCAATGTATGTGTGTTGAGGGGGATGGGGAACAGAAGAAGTTCAAAATCCTGATTTTTCATAGAGTCATAGACTTGCAGAGTTGGAAGGGACTCTGAGGATCATATAACGCAACCCCCCCCCCCCCGGCAATGCAGGAATATGCAGCTGGGAATCGAACCTGCAACCCTGGCATTATCAGCACCAGGCTCTAACCAACTGAGCTATCCAAGAGGATTACCGTATTTTCCCGTGTATAAGACAAGGTTTCCCCCCTAAAAAATGTCAGAAATTAGGGGGCGTCTTATATGCAGATACATCCCCCCATTTTCTTAAATCTGTGTCCCCAAAAATAGGGGGCGTCTTACAGACGGAAAAATACGGTATTTTCTTGTTTTGAGAATGCCACTAGGACAGTCTGAATTGCTTTCAACAGAAAGGCACTGATTTGGGTAATAATGAATCTGAAAATGCCTGATTCACTTCCTTTGGCTCCAGGTTCTCTTGCTGACTGACAAGAGGGTGCAGTGCAGGCAGTCAACTCAAGGATGAGTCACTCAGAGCCAAACTGCTTGTGGAGTTAGTACCAAAGGGGAGGGGCTGGTTTTTTTATTTTAGAAAATGCAACTAGCATCATTGAGGAAGGGCTGGTTAATTATGGGATCAGAGCAATAATGAAGAGTGATTTTAATCCTGTGTAAAAGCTAGTAAAAGCACTGAGGTTAGTGCTTTAGTAGGTAGGTGAAGGAATATAATGAACTATATTTTATCTTCCTACATACCCACATATGTGGGTTAATGGACAGAAGAATCAGCTTACTGCTTGTGTTTAAAAGCGCAGGGTTTAAATCTCATTTTAGACACCTTAACTGGAAACACAAGAAGTAGCCATTAGGCTACTCTTCCTGTGTTAACCACATTTATCAAAGAAACAGGCTACAGCAGGCATAGGCAAACTCAGCCCTCAAGATGTTTTGGGACTACAACTCCCATCATCCCTAGCTAACAGGACTAGTCGTCAGGGATGATGGGAATTGTAGTCTCAAAATATCTGGGTGGTAGGGCTATTGCAATGATCCTGGACCATGGAGCTGTCTTTAAAGAAAGTTCAGAGCTTGCAGCTGGTACAGAATACAGCAAAGAAGAAAGCTGGCCCTCACTCAACACAGTTTTCAGCTTCGCTGGGTGCCCATTACTTTCCAAATTCAATTAACAGTGCTGGCGTTGACCCTCTGAGATCCTTAAATGTCTGGGGAGCTGCCTAAAGGACTAGGGGAAAGTATTCAAACATCTGACACACACCCCTTCTGCAAGATCTGAAATGTTTCACCAACTCATTTGCTATTTGTGTAGAGACTAAACTCTCAGAGGCCGTATACTTGGGAGGTGCAGATTCAGTAAATTATCAGGACTTGTTGACACAATCATTTAAGCCAGCGATAGCAGCCCTTTAAGCAAACCCATTGCCAAAGTAACAATCTAAAAGTAAATATTTGATTCTAAATGCACACCACACCCTGCCTTATCAGCACAAAAGCCACTGACATAATTTTACAGGTACCTGTCCACCAGCAAGGATGCAACTAAAGAAACATAAAGCCCTGTATTTTTCAAGCCCCTGTAGATCACATGAAGGGATGTTATACATTTTCCCTCATACAGTAATGTTGTCCTCAAGGCAGCTGAGAACAATATGCCTAGCTTCCGGTGGTCGTGGGTGAGTGTGCCCCAAAGGGCCAGCCTTTTTCAACGTTGGGTCCCCAGATGTTGTTGGACTACAAATCCCACCATCCCTGACCTGCTAACTAGGGATGATGGGCCTTGTAGTCCAACAACACCTCAAGATTGAGAAAGGCTGCCCTAAGCAGATCACTGTTGCTCCTTAGTTTTCTACAAGAAAAGTACAGACACCTGCTTTGGAGATATTGTGACTCAGCAGAATTGATTAGGAAGGATTTTATGATCCTGAGGCTCAAAGCAGAGAATACATTTTCTTTTGTATCCGCCCCTTTCTGCACCCATGTGCCTCTCAAAGCATTTTTTCTAAATCTCCAGTGATTCTCCTCCCCGCCCAAACTGCCAGCTTTCTCCATCCGTCCTCCCTGGTCCTTTGACACTTCCTCCTTTTAGCCACATTCTTCTCTTCTCTCCTTCCTTTCTATTCTCAGTTGCAGCTTTGGGGGCCTTTTGGTTTAGAGAAAAAGGAGAGTAAGAGGCAACGTGATAGCTGTTTACAAAAGAATGCACAGCATGGAGGAATTGGACAGAGAAAAGTTTTACTCCCTCTCTTATAACTCTGGGACATCGAATGATGTTGACTGCTGGAAAGCTCATGAAAGATAAAGTACTTCACACAGTGATGGCCATCAACTTGGATGGCTTTAAAAGTTGTTGTTTAGTTGTTTCGTCGTGTCCGACTCTTCATGACTCCATGGACCAGAGCACGCCAGGCACTCCTGTCTTCCACTGCCTCCTGCTGTTTGGTCAAACTCATTCTGGTAGCTTCGAGAACACTGTCCAACCATCTCGTCATCTGTTGTCCCCTTCTCCTTGTGCCCTCCATCTTTCCCAACATCAGGGTCTTCTCCAGGGAGTCTTCTCTTCTCATGAGGTGGCCAAAGTATTGGAGCCTCAGCTTCAGGATCTGTCCTTCCAGTGAGCACTCAGAGCTGATTTCCTTCAGAATGGATAGGTTTGATCTTCTTGCAGTCCATGGGACTCTCAAGAGTCTCCTCCAGCACCAGAATTCAAAAGCATCCATTCTTCGGCGATCAGCCTTCTTTATGGTCCAGCTCTCACTTCCATACATCACTACTGGGAAAACCATAGCTTTAACTACACGGACCTTTGTTGGCAAGGTGATGTCTCTGCTTTTTAAGATGCTGTCTAGGTTTGTCATTGCTTATTATCAACCTTTCACCTGACTTTTTGATTGCACAGCCATCACCCCTCAGAAAAGGGAAACTTCCATTCCCTTCTTCCAGAACTTCCCAGCCTCCCTGCCACCTTCCCTCAGCATACAATATGTTGCTGGTATTGGAATTGGTCCAGCCAAAAGGCTTTCGTCACATCTCTAAGGGCTGCGGCAGATAAGCAAGGAGGCAACGGGCAGCCTGCAGCACCTGAAACTGGTCCAAAGCCCACTGCTGGGTCCAGCCCACCGTCTGAGAAACACTGGCATACAATACAAAGCTAGCTGGATTAATGGCCTGGGCTCAGTATAAACACAGCTTCCTACTATCTTCCAGTACATCAAATTTCAGCACTCAACTGAAGTAGGTCTCAACTTGCCTTCAGTGGGAAATGTTCTGATGACGATTATGGGAGACATTGCAGAACAGTTCTCTTCCTGCTTTATTTGATCTGTGATGGCTTCTCCACCATCGGATGTCAATAAAACCTAGTAGAGCTGGAAGGAACCGCAAGGGTCATTTAGTCCAACCCCCTGCAATGCAGGAATATTTTTGGCCAATGTGGTGCTCGAATCCATGACTCAAACTCGAACCCATGACTCAATTAAGAGATTATTTAAAAAAAGAAAAGGAATTGTAAGTTTCAAAAGGTTAGAAATTTAATACAGTGGTACCTCGGGTTACATATGCTTCAGGTAACATACACTTCAGGTTACAGACTCCGCTAACACAGAAATAGTACCTCTGGTTAAGAACTTTGCTTCAGGATGAGAACAGAACTTGTGCATCGGTGGCGCGGCAGCAGCGGGAGGCTCCATTAGCTAAAGTGGTGCTTCGGGTTAAGAACAGTTTCAGGTTAAGAACAGACCTCCGGAACGAATTAAGTACTTAACCCGAGGTACCACTGTACAAAATCATACTTTCCAATTGATATTAAGAGTTTAGTGTGAGTTTAGTTTAGTCTCATGCTGTACTGGCTCAGCTATCTCTCCCTAGACTGTTTGGAGCAAGAGAAGGGTTCTAAACATGCACAATTGTTAAAGACTGTTTAAGAACTGGTGCTCGGGTTTGATTCTTTCCTCTTTCCTCTTCCCTCCCCATCCCTTTTTCCTTGTGTGTTGTGGTGTCTTTTTTTTAAAAGATAGTAACCCTGATGGCAGGGACTATCACGTTTTAACTTATTGTATGAAAGCTACCCTGGGAACCTTTCTGGCTAAAGCGCAGGGTACAAAAGCTCCAAATAAATACATGAAATCAAAGTAAGCATGCTCTTACGACTCCGCATTGTTTTGCAATTCAGTGCCCATCACAAGGGCAGAACGGGTGGGAGTTAGCAAGGGATTCAAAGCCCTGGTGCGTGTCAGAGGCAGATCCAATGAGCCACAGAACTGAGATCTCCTGACTCGCATGCTGCATCACCGCTAGACCACAGGAATTCTCCATCGCTAATTATTGTGCCTAGGAAAACAAGCTTTCAATCTGGCAGCTCTTATCTGCAAACCACCTGACACAGCCCCTCAGTTCCCCCGTCTCATAACACAGAGCTTACTTGTAGTTCTGCCTTCCAATATATAATGGAAGACTACTCTGGCTAAGTAACACAAGAAATAAATAGAACAGAATCGTAGAGTTGGAAGGGACTCCATGGGTCATTCACCCCATCTACCCTGCTGCAATGCAGGAATCTCAACACTCCATCCCCCATCCAGTGTGAAACCACAACAGATGCTGCTTAGCTTTGCAAAAGTACTCAGGATATAGCACACTTCTCCCAGGGCAATGGACCTGACAGTGGCTAGGCTGCCTTAGCGAGAGAGGTGATTTAATTGCACGCTGCGTTTTCAGGACACAACCCCAAGGCCACAAAATGCCAGAGGAACCACGAAGGATAAAGTTGCTGTTTTAAAAATCAAAATCTGTTTTAAGAACCCAATAGGCCTGCTGGGTCAGTTCAAAGGGCTCAACTAGTCCGTCACCCTGTTCTCACAGTGGACAACCAGATGCCCATTGTGGGAAGCTCACAGGCAATATCAACTCTCCAACTGTTTTCCCCCATCATCTGGTATTCAGAGGCAAGCTGATCCCCTGGGCATGGAGGTTCCGCTATCTCGGCAGACCTCCACCTGGAGAGCCCTGCTGGATTCAGGTCAAGGGCTCAACTAGTCCAGCATCCCAGTGGGAAACCAGGTGCCCATTATGGGATGCTCACAAGCAGGGCCTGAGTGCAACAGCACTCTCCCCATTTGTGATTCCCAGCAATTGGGATTTAGAAGGACACCGGTTCCGACAGCAGTGGTTCGGAACATAGCCTTGTTCTCCATGAGTTCAGGAGAACACGCTGGCCTGCTGTTCCTTTGTGCAGAGCATAGTTAAACCATGGAACTCACTCCCACAGATGGCCACCAAGTTGGACATATGGAACTCACTTCTCCAGGAGGCGGCACTGACTTTGAAAGAGGACTGGGCAAATTCATGGCAGATACAGCTATTCACAGCTACTACCCACAATGGCTACGCTCTGCCCTCCACAGTTGGAGGCAGCAATTCTTCTGAATACCAGCTGCTGGGAACCACAGAAGCAGGGAGATGCTCTTGTGGAAAGAATATATTGACATTAAGGTTTCGTTTCGTTTTTCAGAGGGAAGGGGAAAGAGGGTGAGTTGAGTGCCAGATTTCGAAATCAGTCTGAAGCAGTCTTGCAAAATTTCAAGAGGCCTTGCTAAACCTAGATTATAAGCAGTAATATTAATTTATGAATCACCTTTCACAGGAGTCACGAGGCAATTTACAAACACACCATAAAACCAAACACAAAAGGGCTTTCAGTTTGCAATGCAGGGGACCTTCTGAATTTTTGCAAAGCAGAACTGAGGTCCAATACGTTTCCCGTTCCTTTCTTTCCCCACTGATTATAGCTTTGATTTGAGCTCCAGAGTCAGCATGAGTCAGAGGATGGGAGAACGAAACCAGGTAAGAGACATCCTGTCCTTCCATAGACAGTGTGTGTTGGTTCACTTTGTGTTTTGCAGCAAGGGACAACTGCCTATTCCTGCCCTAGAGACAACTGCATGGAAGCATGGACACGGGAGGAGGCCTGTACCACAATGCAGGGACACATTTGGCATTTGGAGGTGAAGCACCAGCCACCTGGGAATTCTCCTTCCAGGATCAAACAAACAAAGTGAAAAGCAGGACTATCTTTTTCCAAGAGCTTATATGTCAGAGAGGAAAGCTGGAAGACCAGAATGCAACCACAACATTTCTTCCTTGT
The DNA here is from genome assembly GCF_964234715.1 of Podarcis melisellensis. Taxonomy (NCBI): domain Eukaryota; kingdom Metazoa; phylum Chordata; class Lepidosauria; order Squamata; family Lacertidae; genus Podarcis; species Podarcis melisellensis. The sequence continues at coordinate 91,658,251 of NC_138531.1, read as the reverse complement.
AGACTACATGGTGCCAGCGGCCAAGACGGTCAAAGTAGCAAGGCGCCAGATTATTTTTATCGTTAAGGGTTACTACGCTGCAATTACTTGTCTGACAACCACAAGACGGTGAGGGTTCCAAGGCCTGGGAGCAGGATCCACACGTCTTTCCATGTTTCATCCTCCAAAAAAACCCTGACCAATGCACAGCAGGAACCTTCCTCTAACTTAACTGAGAAAGGCTTACGATAATATTTTGCAGAAGCTAAAGTGCTGTTAGATGTGTGGTGCTGTGACTGATAACAAAGAAAGGGCCCCCGCCCCATAAACTAAAATACTGGCATCTGCTGTATGCAAGCTGTCCAGAGATCACATTGCTTATGGTGGGAGACAGACAATAGTCTTCCAACAGACCCATAGGCATCATGGAACCAGGATGGCTGCAGATGGAATCTACACTCACCCATGTTCATAGGCTTTATAGCCTTTCTCCAGATGCAACAGTGGGACAAGACAAATGTGTATGTAGTTGGAGAAATGAGACTGTCTCCAGGGATGCTTGCTCTATGTAGGGAGATTCTGACTCTGCAGAATGCAAGGCTACAATTGCCGGCATGCTCTTGTGATGAATATGCTAGCATTGGCCCCACACGATAACTGTTGGACAGGGTAGCCAACACGGGTGTTCTCCGTGATGTTCTGGAGTACAATTCCCATCATCCCTTAACATTGGCCATAAGCCAGGCATGGCCAAACTTGGCCCTCTAGCTGTTTTGGGACTACAACTCCCATCATCCCTAGCTAACAGGACCGGTGGTCAGGGATGATGGGAACTGTAGTCCCAAAACAGCTAGAGGGCCAAGTTTGGCCATGCCTGGCATAAGCAGTGTTAGAAATTCAGATATATAAGCTAGGCACAAAACAGCTCCTTAAACCAAGGTTGTTATTGTTGTTTAGTCGTTTAGTCGTGTCCGACTCTTCGTGACCCCATGGACCAGAGCACGCCAGGCACTTCTGTCTTCCACTGCCTCCTGCAGTTTGGTCAATCTCATGCTGGTAGCTTCGAAGACACTATCCAACCATCTCGTCTTCTGTCATCCCCTTCTCCTTGCGCCCTCCATCTTTCCCAACATCTGGGTCTTTTCCAGGGAGTCTTCTCTTCTCATGAGGTGGCCAAAGTATTGGAGCCTCAGCTTCACGATCTGTCCTTCCAGTGAGCCCTCAGGGCTGATGTCCTTAAGAATGGAGACGTTTGATCTTCTTGCAGTCCATGGGACTCTCAAGAGTCTCCTACAGCACCAGAATTCAAAAGCATCAATTCTTCGGTGATCAGCCTTCTTTATGGTCCAGCTCTCACTTCCATACATCACTACTGGGAAAACCATAGCTTTTACTATACGGACCTTTGTTGGCAAGGTGATGTCTTTACTTTTTAAGATGCTGTCTAGGTTTGTCATTACTTTTCTCCCAAGTAGCAGGCGTCTCTTAATTTCGTGGCTGCTGTCACCATCTGCAGTGACCATGGAGCCCAAGAAAGTAAAATCTCTCTCTGCCTCCATTTCTTCCCCTTCTGTTTGCCAGGAGGTGATGGGACCAGTGGCCATGGGGTTGATGGACATTGTACTCCAAAACACCTTGATGTGCTTTGAAACTGCTAGGTGGGCAGGAGCAGTGACCGAACAATAAGAGCTCACCCCGTCACGGAGATTCGATCCGCTGACCTTCCGATCGGCAAGCCCTAGGCTCTGTGGTTTATTATGCCCCAAATCCCTCGCCCAGTGTATCATTACAGATTTAACCTAGTGAAGAGTTTTTCTAATCTGTAATGATTAGGAATTGTAGGTACCGATATTCCAAAGGAGCAGAGAAGGCTTTTTATGTATGTGACGACAGCCGCATGGATGTAACTAGCCCAGAGATGGAAAGAGGACAAAGTCCCTACCAGAGAAGAATGGCAAACTAAGTTGCTGGACTTTTGACGAAATGGCAAAACTTACCAGAAAGCTCAGGAACCAAGAAGACCAAAACTTTAATAAAAATGGGAGAAATGTATAACTTACCTGGGAGACCAACGTAAGCACATGAAAACATTAGCAGGATTGCAATAACACTTGTAGCGCAGCAAATATTAGGGATAAAATGGAGTGTAATAATAATAATAATAATAATAATAATAATAATAATAATAATTTATTATTTGTACCCCGCCCATCTGGCTGGGTTTCCCCAGCCACTCTGGGTGGCTTCCAACAAAGATTAAAAATACATTAAAATACATAAAATATGGCTTACTGAATAATATGCAGTTGAAAAGGTTGACAGTAGGACCCATGGAGGGGAAGGCGGGAAGTCCTGAGATTCGGAGGAATCTCCAAATATGGGTATGTATTTTGCATTGTTATAATTTTATACTTGAAAACCAAATAAAGATTATTTAAAAAAGGAAAGAAAGAAAGAAAAACTCTTCACTGGTGGCAATAAGCCAGAGCAAATCCAGAAGGGGGTGAAGACTTAGCAGGCTGCTCTCTTACACACCCATTCACTCTCACTGAACTACTTGTCTGAGTATGAAGGAATTCCTGGCTCTTACCTGACCCTCTCCTCTTCAGCTCTCTTCAGGTCTGAATCCCGCTGAAGCACCTTGAGGATCGCCTCCTGCTCTTCATCCGTAAGGAAGCTCAAGTCGATCATCTTGCTATTTTTGTACAGAAATCGTTTTGGTTACAGAACAGAGAGAAGAAACCTAGCAGCCTTCACCAAGAGCACCGGAGCGAGCAGCAGTTTTTAAAATGTTCCCGAATTCCGTTTTCTTGTTAGAACTAGGAGATGCGCTTCTCCCGCCGAGACTCAGTGGATAAGGCATTGCATTCCTGGATTGCTCACATCACATATACGTCGCAAGGGAACCTTGCTTCATGCTTCAGCAGCTCATGGGATTAACTGCATGCTCCGGAGTCCAATGTGAGCATCACCTACGGAGAAGAAGCAAGAGGGAAGTATTAAGCTCCAGCCCTCTTGGCCAAGGAAGCAAAGCTTTGGGGCAGCAGGGACAGAGAATTATTTATTAACTAAGGGCTTGTCCACACTTACTGTACTTTTCCTGCGCTCTTTCGAGGCACAGTCTGTGATTTAAAGGTCGGTGTACAAGCACACACACACACACCCTTTATGGGGGGTTCCAGAGCTTTCCCCTCAAAAACCCACTCTTTAAAGCTCAATTGGAACAAACGTCAATTCGTGGGAAACCTAAAGTGACGTTTGCTCCAATTCAGCAGGTTTTCGAGAGGAAAGCTCAGGGCAAAAAAAAACAACAAACCCCAACAACATTCAGAAACAGAGCAGGGACAAAACAATGGGACAAAAGATAAGTACAGTGGTACCTCGGGTTACATACGCTTCAGGTTACAGACTCCGCTAACCCAGAAATAGTACCACGGGTTAAGAACTTTGCTTCAGAATGAGAACAGAAATTGTGCTCCGGCGGCGCAGCAGCAGCGGGAGGCCCCATTAGCTAAAGTGGTGCTTCAGGTTAAGAACAGTTTCAGGTTAAGAACGGACCTCCGGAACAAATTAAGTACTTAACCCGAGGTACCACTGTATAGAGCATCTTAAAAAGCAGAGATATCACCTTGCCAACAAAGGCCCTTATAGTTAAAGGTATGGTTTTCCGGGTAGTGATGTATGGAAGTGAGAGCTGGACCATAAAGAAGGCTGAAGAATAGATGCTTTTGAATTATGGTGCTGGAAGAGACTCTTGAGAGTCCCATGGACTGCAAGAAGATCAAACCTATCCATTCTTAAGGAAATCAGCCCTGAGCCCTCACTGGAAGGACAGATTCTGAAGCTGAGGCTCCAATACTTTGGCCACCTCATGAGAAGAGAAGACTCCCTGGAAAAGACCCTGATGTTGGGAAAGATGGAGGGTACAAGGAGAAGTGGATGACAGAGGATGAGAAGGTTGGACAGTGTTCTCGAAGCTACCAGCATTGACCAAAGTGTGGGAGGCAGTGGAAGACAGGAGTGCTCTAGTCCATGGGGTCACGAAGAGTCGGATATGACTAAATGACTAAACAACAACAACCACT